>NW_023416314.1:64387349-64831750 GCF_014108235.1 Myotis myotis
GTCTAGACACTGATACTCTGTATGCATCTCTCTTCTATCTGAAGCAGGGGTTGCAAACTGATGGGCCAGAAGAGACATCCAGCCAGATAAATTTGGTTTGGCCCATTTTCTAAAAAGTGTTCTAAAAATAAAGAAACGTCACATTTAAAATTTAATTTTAAACTTTTCTAGGGAAAAAAATAGTCTTGTTTTAACTTAGGGTAGCACTTGGCTAGAGCTGAGAAGTGGTTGCTCCTTTAGGCAGGACAGAGCCTCTCGGATTCACAATTCCCCACCCCTCCCGATGGAGTTATCTTCAACCCACACTGCTCTGTTGTTTGACTCTGTGTCTATTGGGGAAATCAGTCCCTGATGTTTTACTCTTCTACAACAATCCCCAAGAATTCCATAAGTGGGGAGAACCAAGATGGCAGCATAGGTTAACGCCGGAGTTTGCTGCTTTGAACAACTACTTCAAAAGTGAAACCAAAAAACGGAAGGGACATCACCCAAAACCACAGGAACGCTGGCTGAGTGGAAGTCCTACAACTAGGAGGAAAGAGAAACGCATACGGACACTCAGAGGAGGCACAGTGCTGAAGTCAAATTCTGAGGTGCGGAGTGCGTGGAGCGGGCTGGCGGCGGAGGGCACGGTTGGCGTTTTCAATCGGGAGGGAGTCGCAGACTCTGAGCTCCAGATCCGGGCGAGTCTTTAGCGACCCAGACTCAAACGGGAGAAGCGGGACTGTCTGGCTTCGGTCAGAGCGAGTGCAGCTTTCTCTCCGAGGTTTGCAGCGGGTGCTGGGACTCGGAGAGGCAGAGCCCCTGGGGACAGGACTGAGAGCCGCCATAACTGCTCTCTCCGGCCCACCCTGTTGATCCTGTGCGACCCGCCCCGCCCAAGCCCTGCACAGAGGCATTTGCCGGATAGCCTCAGGCAAAGGCTAGATTAGCACCTCCCTAGAGGACAGAAGTTCTCTCACTGCTGACACAGCTGATTCTCATAGCCACTTGGCCTGGAGGTCAAACCCTCCCTGGAATTAGCTACAACAATCAAGATTTAACTATAAGACTGCGAACAAAGACCACTAGGGGGTGCACCAAGGAAGCATAACAAAATGCGGAGACAAAGAAACAGGACAAAATTGTCAATGGAAGATATAGAGTTCAGAACCACACTTTTAAGGTCTCTCAAGAACTGTTTAGAAGCCGCCGATAAACTTAATGAGATCTACAAGAAAACTAATGAGACCCTCGATCTTATATTGGGGAACCAACTAGAAATTAAGCATACACGGACTGAAATAACGAATATTATACAGACTCCCGACAGCAGACCAGAGGAGCGCAAGAATCAAGTCAATGATTTGAAATGCGAGGAAGCAAAAAACACCCAACCGGAAAAGCAAAATGAAAAAAGAATCCAAAAATGCGAGGATAGTGTAAGGAGCCTCTGGGACAGCTTCAAGCGTACCAACATCAGAATTATAGGGGTGCCAGAAGATGAGAGAGAGCAAGATATTGAAAACCTATTTCAAGAAATAATGACAGAAAACTTCCCCCACCTGGTGAAAGAAATGGACTTACAGGTCCAAGAAGCGTGGAGAACCCCAAACAAAAGGAATCCAAAGAGGACCACACCAAGACACATCATAATTAAAATGCCAAGAGCAAAAGATAAAGAGAGAATCTTAAAAACAGCAAGAGAAAGAAACTCAGTTACCTACAAGGGAATACCCATACGACTGTCAGCTGATTTCTCAACAGAAACTTTGCAGGCCAGAAGGGAGTGGCAAGAAATATTCAAAGTGATTAATACCAAGAACCTACAACCAAGATTACTTTATCCAGCAAAGCTATCATTCAGAATTGAAGGTCAGATAAAGAGCTTCACAGATAAGGAAAAGCTAAAGGAGTTCATCACCACCAAACCAGGATTATATGAAATGCTGAAAGGTATCCTTTAAGAAGAGGAAGAGGAAGAAAAAGGTAAAGATACAAATTATGAACAACAAACATGCATCTATCAACAAGTGAATCTAAGAATCAAGTGAATAAATAATCTGATGAACAGAATGAACTGTTGATTATAATAGAATCAGGGACATAGAAAGGGAATGGACTGACTATTCCTGGGGGGGGAAAGGGGTGTGGGAGATGCGGGAAGAGACTGGACAAAAATCGTGCACCTATGGATGAGGACAGTGGGTGGGGAGTGAGGGCGGAGGGTGGGGCGGGAACTGGGAGGAGGGGAGTTATGGGGGGGAAAAAAAGAGGAACAAATGTAATAATCTGAACAATAAAGATTTAATTAAAAAAAAAAAAAAAGAATTCCATAAGTGTATGTTTGAGCACTCCAGAAAAAGAACTCACCACCTGCAAACACAATCCATTCCCTCTTCGAGCAGTTCATTCCCAGCTCTTCCTTCAACTCTGAAAGCCGAAGCATCCCCTGCTGGCTCTAGCCCATCTCCTTTCTACTAGACAAAGGAAGAGATCCCCAGTGAGTTTTCTCCATGACAGCATCCCAGCTCTTTGTCTAGCTTGGTTTCCAGTTCCTTCGCCATCTTGGTTTTTATTTCCTGGACATGGTCCACTCTGTTTTTATTCCTTTTAAAGTATAAAATCCAGAGATGAAGGTTTTCCTTTTGATAGACTCAGCTCATCCCTTTATCTTTTAGAATTTCATTCCAGTACTAATTAAAGGAGTGTTTACTAAACCCTTATGAGGTGCCAGGCAATGGCATCACACTGACAAGCAGTGACAGCTCAGTGCCTTCCTGAAGCTCACGTTCCAGTGGGGAGACAGTGTTACTGAGCGATCTCCCAAGCAAACGCAAAATAAATTTCAGATGCATCCAAGAATTAGGGCATGAAAAGAAAATGAAAATTAAACAAATCTAGGGGTAAATATGGATGAATAATATGATAATCTTAGCCCTAGCTGGTTTGGCTCAGTGGATAGAGCATTGGCCTAGGGACTGAAGAGACCCAGGTTCAACTCTGGCCAAAGGCACATGCCAGAGTTACAGGCCCAATCCCCACTAGGGAGCGTGCAGGAGGAGGCAGCCGATCAATGATTCTTTTTCATCATTGATGTTTCTAGCTATTTCTCCCTCTCCCCTCCTCTCTGAAATCAATAAAAATATATTTTAAAAAATATATAATAATCTTAGAGAAGACTTTCTAATCACAACAGGAAACTTAGAAGCTACGAAGGGAAAAAAAGGATAAACCTAACTTCATCAAATTTTAACATTTTTTTTTAAAGCTAAACACACCACAAACAAAGGCAAAAGATAAACTTGGGAAAAGATTTGCAACACAAATGACAGATGAAGGACTGATTTCCCCATTACACAAATTACTCTTACAAATCAATCGACAAAGCACATAAAAAATTTACAAAAGGAATATAAATGATGCAAACAAATGAGACGATTCTAAACTTCATTAAAAATGAAAGAAATACAAGTTAAAACAATGAGATATTTTCTAAGTAATATTGGCCATGATATTTTACTCCTTTTTTATGTATGTATGTATGTATGTATGTATGTATGTATGTATGTATTTATTTATTATTGATTTCAGAGAGGAAGGAAGATGGAGAGAGAGATAGAAACATCAATGATGAGAGAGAATCATTGATCAGCTGCCTCCTGCACACCCCCCCACTGGGGATCAAGCCCACAACCTGGGCATGTGCCCTTAACCAGAATTGAACCTGGGATGCTTCAATCCACAGGCTGATGCTCTACTGAGTCAAACCAGCTAGCGCTTGGCCATGATACTTTAAATCTGAACTCCCTGCTGCTGTCAGTGTGTCTGGGATCTGGCTCTCCCATTCAGTACACGTGGAAACAGCCCCTCTGCAGGAAATTCATCGGAGTAATGAAAATCAGCATCATGCCAGGTTGGTGTTACTCATTGATTGAGCATTGACCTATGAACCAGGAGGTCATGGTCGATTCCCCATCTGCCACATGCCTGGGTTGCAGGCTTGATCCTCAGTAGGGGATATGCAGGAGGCAGCCAATCAATGGTTCTCTCTCATCATTGATGTTTCTCTCTCTCTCTCTCCCTCTCCCTTCCTCTCTGAAATCAATAAAAGTATATTTTTTACAAAGGAAATAAAATCAACATCACTAATCATTAGAGTAATGAAAATCAAAACTACAATTATATACCACCTCACACCTATTAGAATGGCTATCAAAGAAGAAGAAAAAACAGAAAATAACAACTGTTGGTGAGGATGTGGCAAAACTAGAGCCTTAGTGCATTGCTGATGGGAATCCAAAATGGTGCAGCCACTGTGCAAAACAGTAAGTCATTCCTCAAAATGTTAAGCAAAGATTTACCATATGATCCAGTAAATCCAATTCTAGGTATTGCACCCAAAAGAGTGGTAAACGGGGGCTAGAACAGATATATGTACACCAATATTCACCACAGCATTATTCTCAATAGCCAAGATATGGAAACAACCTAAATGGCTATCAAAGAATGAATGAATAAAGAAAATGTGTGATATGCATATAGTAAAATATTATTCAGCCTTAAAAAAGAAGGAAATTCTGACATTTGCAACAACATGGATGAACCCGAGGACACTATGCTAAGTGAAATAAGCCAGTCACAGAAGGACAAATACTGCATGATTCCACTTATATGAGGCATCTGAAATAGTCAACCTCATAGCAGCAGAGAATACAATAGTGGTTTTCAAGGACTGGAGACAAAGTGAGGAGTTGCTATTTAATGGATATGGTTGAGATTATGTTCATCCTAGAAAGGAAATAACTACCTCTTAGCTCTTCATCCAATATCTGACACAGGGAATTACTCGTTTTATAAAATTTATGTCTCCATTTTTTTCTATAACACTTAACACATTTTAACATACTATATTGCTTTCTATTTCATTTACTTATTTATTATATTCAGTTTATTGCCTATCTCCTTCATTAGGATGTATGTTCCACAAAGGACGAGATTTTTGCCTATTTTCTTCATTGACAGAGCTCCCAAACTGCTAGCACTGTGCCCCACATATATTATCCTCTTAGAAAATAGTTAATTTATTGAATTAATAAACATTTTAGATTATGTCTATAGTGAAAATGTAAAGTAACAGGTGCAGACGGGCTACATATACAATATCTTTTGGGGGAAATGGGGTTTCAAAACCCAAAGAAGCACATTTACTAAGGGCAGAATCAGAAAGATTTCAGATGTCCATTCCATTACGGGGGAAAGCACTTCTGCTGTAGCTGTCCCTGTCATTTTTTGTGCATTTGCAATATTATGTTTTATATAAGGATAAAGGCAAGTTGAGAAAAAGACACAATGTTCTTTTCAACAGTTTTCAGAACAGTTCCTGGTTTTTGAAGAGAGAAGAGTGAAAACAGCCAAGCCCTCTTCCCAGAGAGGATTAAAGGATGATTTGTATAGAGCCCATGAAGCATCTTGGGCTCCACACACAGCCTGGCAGATGCACCGCAGGGAGGCAGGCAGCCTTCCTTCCTTCCTTTCAACTTCAGTCAGCTTTCCCCAGTTTCCCAAGTGATTTATCCTCCTACACTCCCTACCTAAGATTCAGGAGAAAATACTGTTGGGGATTTGATGAGGCAAAATGGGATTCAGAGCCTTGAGTTGTCACTTGAAACCTATATAATCCTATAATCCTATTGAACAATGCCACCCCAATAAATTTGAAAGAAAAGAACCTAGAGCTATCTTAGCTTCTTTGAACTCCATCACCAAACAAACAAACAAACAAAAAACAACCTTTTAACCATAATGCTTCATTTTCTTTTTACCTCCTGCCATTATTGCTGCCAAAAAGATCTGGGAGATCCAAGGGGTGAGAGTTGGGGTTGAGCAGCTTATGGTCATTTGCTACCAAAAAGATCTGGGAGATCCAAGGGGTGATGCTGGGGCCTGAGCAGCTTATGGTCATTTGCACAAGGCTATGATGGCATTATCCCTTCCCTGTAGGTTAGACAAATAGGTTGTGAGTCGGGGGGGGGGGGGGGGAGGGCAGAAAAAGAAATCTAAGAGGTATTTCTATCTGTACTGTATAGATCTCCATGACAAAATAATAATAATAATTTCTTTGTGGTTGTTATCTTCACTAAAGCGTTATGACTCTCCCTGATGATATTCATACCCATATACAAAAGTAAATATATATACACTCTAACCAAAGGCCCAATATATGTGTTATGTGGGTTATACTTCATCATTCTAGCCAATATCCATGCCTTATGTAATAATCTAGTTAATTTGGCTTTACACCTGCATTCATTCATTTAAATTAATATATGTGAAAAAAGGAAAATCACAATTAAAGTATTGGTGGTGTTCTTTTCTCCCCCTAGCTCTATTGGCATGTAATTGACCAAATTTAAGATGCACAGTGTGATGGTTTGCTGCACATAATGTGTTGTGAAATGTTTACCACAATAAAATTAGTTAACACACTCTTCATCTCACAGAATGACTATTTTGTTTTTGTTGTTGTTGTTATGGGGAAAACATTTGAGATCTATTCTTACAGCAACTTTCAAGTGTGCAATACTGTATTATGAACTATAGTCACGATGCTCTACATTAGATCCAGAACTTATCCATCTTATAATGGAAAGTTTAAAGCCTTTGACCAACATTCCCCATTTCCCCAACCCCCAGTCCCTGGTAGCCATCAATCTACTCTCTGTTTCTAGGAGTTCAACTTTTTAAATTCTGCATAAAAGTGAGATCATAGAGTATTTATCTTTCTCTGACTTATTTCACTTAGCATAATGTTGCCAAGGTCTATCCATGTTGTTACAGAATTTAGGCTTTTTTATGTTTATAGATGAACAGTATTGGGGTGTGTGTGTGTGTGTGTGTGTGTGTGTGTGTGTGGTCACATATTCATCTGTCAATGGACACTTAGGTTTTTCTATGGGTTGGTTATTGTGAAAAACACATCAATGAACATGGAAGTGCAGATAGTACTAATTTCAGTCCTTTGGACATATACCCAGAAGTGGGATTGCTGGATTATATGGTAGTTTTGTTTTTTAAAAAAATTTTTAGAAACTTCCAAACTATTTTTCATCGTGGCTGCACCAATTTACACTCCCATGTAAATTGCACAAGAATTTACTTCTTCAATTCCTCACCAGCATTTGCTATCTCGTCTTTTTTTTTTTTTATCATAGCCATTCTAACAGTAATGAGGCAACATCTCACTGTAATAGTTTTGATTTGCATTTCCCTTATACTTAATGATGTTCAGCATTGTTTCCTGTACCTGTGCCCATTTGTATGTTTTCTTTGGCAAAATGTCTATTCGGGTGCTCTGAATTATTGGTTTAATTGCTATTGAGTTACATGAGTTCTCTATATATTTTGCCATTAACTCCTTATCAGATATATGGTTTGCAAATATTTTTTCTTATTCGGTAGATTGCCTTTTTATTTTGTTGTTTGCTTTGCAAAAGCTTTTTAGTTTGATGCAGAGTTGCTTGTTGATTTTTGCCTTTTTTGCCTTTGCTTTTGATGTCAAAAGACTATGGGCATGCATTCTTGTGGCTGCAGAGGCTTGCCGTGGGCACGTGCACAGCAGAGGAGGCCAGTGATGGGAGTCAGGCTGGAGGTGGGCATGTGCACAGCTGGAGGGGCTAGTACAGGTGAGCCCAGTGGCACAGGCCAGTAACAGGGGTCAGGGAGAGATCCAGGCCCATAAACAGCTGTCAGACCCTGGCTGTTGGTGTATATTCTTGCTGCTGCAGGGTCTAGCCACAAGCACACTTGCAGCAGTGGAGGCCAGTGACGAAAGCCAGGCCTGCAAGTGCTTGCACAGCATTGGGGGCCGGCTGCAGGATTTGGGACTGGAATTTTGTACTCACGTGGCTGAAGGCCTGGCTGGCTGCTGGTGCAGATCCCTGGCTCTGTTTGGAGGAGGGAGATGGAGTAAAGAGGTGGGAAGAGCTCGGGTGGCTGGCATCTGCACCCACGAAAGCCTGTGGGTGAAAACCAGTGAAATCTGCATGGGCCTCCTGGAGGCTGTGCTGGCCTTTGGTCTCTTCCGTGGTGAAAGCTGCTGGGGTCTCCTGCAGAGCAGATGGCTGGGAACCATGGTCACACCCACTTGTGTGGCTGATACCGGAAGCCCCTGCCTGCCTTCCTTGTGCCTAGCCATTTCTTTATATCTCGGATTTGCTGATCTCTGGGTGGGAAAAAACCGAAGTGGGTCTTTTGTGCAGTTCCTAAAAGGCAGAGGACACTGGTCACTCACCCCACCGTCCCTTTCTCACTGAAGGAGACTCTTTCTAGCTGGGGTGGTCCTTCTTGGCACTGAGGGGATGAAATGGTTGCTGGCAAAATGAAGCTGTTACTGCTTACCTTTTTGTATAGTTACTCTCAGGTTTTTTTTGTTCCACTGTATTGCTGAAGTTTCTTAAGTGGACTCCTAAACTCTCCCAGAGCCGTCTTGGTTCATGGATAGATGTGTCTTACTTGCTGATCTTTGTGGAGGACAGATGGTGGGGTCCCTTATACCACCATCTTGGTGACATCACTTTTCAGTGGTTCTAAATGAGAACATGGCATTTTGGCTTCTTGATGTGTTGAGTTAAAATGGTCAGTTCAAACTCTGAAAGTCTACTTTCTTCGTCTTTTCTATATCATTTTTGGTAGATTGAGGCCAGTATTACAGGTAAAAGTTTATAATTCCAAAACCCAGTTCCTAAAAGGGATACACTCAAAAGCTAAAGGACATAAAAAGAAAAAGACTGCAGCATAGTATTCCATTGTGTATATGTACCACAGTTTTCTAATCCACTCATCTGCTGATGGGCACTTAGGCTGTTTCCAAATCTTAGCTATGGTGAATTGTGCTGCTATGAACATAGGGGTGCATATATCCTTTCTGATTGGCGTTTCTGGTTTCTTGGGATATATTCCCTAGTAGTAGGAACTCTTGCCTTTTGCAACAGCATGGATGGAACTGGAGAGCATTATGCTAAGTGAAATAAGCCAGTCAGAGAAAGATAAATACCACATGATCTCACTCATTTGTGGATTATAGAGAACAACATAGACTGATGAAAAGGGACAGACTCAAAGACTGAGAAACAGCAATCAGGCTATCAATCCCCAGAAGGAAAGTAGGGGAGGGCGGGGGTAAGGGGAAGAGATCAACCGAAGGACTTGTATACATGTATATAAGCCATACCAATGGACATGGACAACAGGGGGATGGGAGCATGAGTGTGTGTGGGGGGGAGGTTGGGGGTTAATGGGGGGGATGAGGACACATTTGTAATACCTTAACTAATAATAAAAAAAATAAAAAATAAAAAAAGAAAAAGACTGGCTTCTGTTACTTTAATTATTTTAGGATATAATTATGAAGATGTTTCTTAAACCACTTTGTTAATGCAAATGGATATATTAAAAAATTGTACATATTTAATGTATACAACTGGCTGAATTTGGAGACAAGTATATATCCATAAAACCGTCGGCACAATCTACATTATATACTTAAAATTTTGCTAAGAAGGTGGATATTATGTTGTGTTCTTATCACAAAGTAATAACAATTAATAATAATAAGATAATGTGATGATTTGGAGGTGATGCTTTTTTATTGCATGGAAGGAGATTTGTAACAAGGAATTGTCTCATATGATTCTTTTTTTTTTTTAAATATATTTTATTGATTTTTTACAGAGAAGAAGGGAGAAGGATAGAAAGTCAGAAACATCAATGAGAGAGATCGATCAGCTGCCTCCTGCACGCCCCCCAGTGGGGACGTGCCTGCAACCAAGGTACATGCCCTTGACCGGAATCGAACCCAGGACCCTTGAGTCCGCAGGCTGACGCTCTATCCACTGAGCCAAACCGGTTCGGCTCATATGATTCTTCATATGGAAACTGAGAGTCCTATAATCCAGGAGGCCCAGGAAATCAGTGGTGAGGGTTAGTCTGAAGGTCTGAGAATCCCACTCCAAGTACAGAAGACCAGTGTTCCAGCTCATGCAGTCATGCAGGAAAGGAATGAACTCTCCCTTCCTCCACCTTTTATTCTATTCAAGCTCTCAACCAACTGGATGATGCACACCCACACTGGGGAGAACAACCTACTTTACCGAGTTCACCAATTTAAATGCTAACCTCATGTGAAAGCATCCTCACAAATACCTAGAAATAATGTTTAGCCAAATACCTGGGCACCCTGTGACTCAGTTAAATTGACACAAGAAAATTAACCATCACAACATTCTGTTTTCTAAAAGATTATGTGTAGAATCCATTTTAAGAAGAAGATAAATAAAAACTCTTGGCACAGGGCCTGACACACAATAGGTAATTTGTGAATATTTTCATTTGTTTATTATTATATATAATTGGAAATTCAACATAAATGCCATTTATTCCAGCGCCTTCTCATATTAATCAGAAGATAGTCTCCTAAAACACATTTAAATTTATTTTATCTTACCCACTTTGTGCATCCTGAAGCAATTGTATATACATCAAATACCATGCATGTATCAAAGGTCATTTATTTATGGACAGAGTTGGTTGCCGCTTACTAAGTAGAAGGTGGGAGGAGTGTGAGGTAAGCTCCCACAGCTACCAAAATAGCATACCCACTGCTTAGTATTTTGCCCATTTATTCATTTTTTAAGTTGAAAGTTTTCCCTGCCTTTAAGTATACAAGAAGCCTTGCAAGGGGTGATTTCTTCAGCCTATTAGCACAACCTGGCATATAGCAGAAGTTAATGAAAATGTGTCAGCCTCTTAAGAGGAACCATTTGTATGAGGAACACATGGTGTGTACCTGAGTATACCTGAAGAAGGTCACAATTCAGGAAAGGAAAGGTGTACCAATGAAAAACTAGATGCCTCCAAAACTATATTTCCCCAGTTTCACCACTGTGCCAAGAATCCCTCCTAGAATGGCCATGCTCCCTCTAGCTTTCCGTGGCCTAACATGTATTCTAGAATGAAGCATACAATATTGTGTGCAAAGGAAGAACCATGTCCTGGGATACACCATTTGTTTCTTAGATGAAGTAGATATGCCTCCTTCCATCTCATTCCATCCATCACACTGAAGTCAAAGGGATCTTTTTAAAATTCAGATAGGATCATTTCATGCCTTGTTCTTGGAGTCAAGTCCACAAGTCCCTGAGTGAGCCTGCAAGGCTCTCTGTGACCTAGTTTGTCCTGGATTCACCAGCTGCATCTCACAATAAATCCCCTCACTCCTTATGCTGCAGCCTCTCACTTCTCTCAGTTCCTCAAGGCATCCTATTTTACAGGACCTTGCATTTGCAACTCTTTCCATTTGGAATAGTCTCCCCCACCTAAGATTCTGCCATACTTATTCCTTAAGCCTCAGCTTAAATATTAGTTCCCTCAGTGAAGCCTTTTCTGACCACATCAAAGTAGATCAGAACCCTATTATGTAGTATAACAATATTCTGTGCTTCTTTTGTTCCACTTTCCAATATCATATAAAAAAATCAATTAACTGTGTAATGGTTTAATATCTAGGAGGGTTCTAATCTCTAGGAGGAACATGTCTGTCTTACTTGTTAATATATGCTGGAACTTAGTATTATGTCCAATACATAGTAGATTGTCGGTAAATATTTTCTAACATGGTGAATAAGATTGAATCTCCATGGAGATGTTTCCCAAGTAATATTTCAGCAGATGCAGAGGTCATTAAAAGGTGGCACTTGTATTCATAGTTATCTGTCTTCTGATAATAAAGTAAATGTCCTACAGGAGATGGAAGTAGATAGTGGTTTTCATTATGGGAGAATATAAAACAGCTTGAGTTGACTGAGGCAGATGGTCCATGGAAAATGTTTCAGAAATAAAATAGTTCTGATCTTTAGTGATCAAGAAATATTTCAAAAGTTATATGTGAGACTCAATTCAGCTCTACATCAAGACCAAATTGTTTCTAGTAATTAATGCAAATCATTACATCTTTCTTTTATTCTACAGTGTCTTGGTCCTCTACATTATCTTGGGAAGTAGACTAACACATTCTAGTTCAACATTTCACAGTCACATCTCCTTTCCCCTCTATTTTTTCTTTCTCTGTTTTACTTTCTCTGTATTTTCCATGACAAATACTTAAATTGAATATGATTTAATGTTGAGAAAAGGTTTTGTTTTTGGTCAAGGCTGATTTCCACCTCACTACCCGCAACCAAAGAATGTGACTGCCCTTACTATGTAAATAATAAGCTATTGTTTTGTAATTACTTCAGGTGCAAAAATTAGCTTCACAGGAAAAAAAAAATTTGAGTTCCTAAGAAAACACTCAACAATACCCGGGTCAGGTCAGAAAAATAAATTTTACATTTTATAGCATGTTATTATTCATTAAGTCCTTTGACATTCCATCTCTCTTAATCCTGGCTATAATCACAGCAAGGCAGAACTTTTTACTGATGTGAAAACTGAGGCAGAGAATTTCTGGATCAAGGTCATAGAGGTAATAAATAAATCACTAAAATTCAAACTATAATTTTCCGCCTCAATATGTCTTTGTAATTATGAGCTCTGGATCATGTGTTAAGGGAACAAGCCAAAAGCCCAAAGGATGATTTGTAGAAACTTTTAATTTTTTTTTTTTTTTTTTTTTTTTTTTTGCTACTTGGAAACCCTCACCCTATGAAAGTTCTTCTTCAGAGCCTCCTTCGCTTCCTTGTTTCTCAGGCTATAGATCATTGGTCCAATGTAGGAGTGACCACAATGTAAAATACTGACACAATCTTGTCCTCCCCGAGGGATTTGCTCATGTTACCTTACAGGTATATGAATGTGAGTGTCCCAAACTGCAGTCATGTGAGAAACTCAGATGGAGAAAGTCTTGGCTTTGCCACCTACTGTACAAATCTTCAGAATGGTCCAAATGATAAACAAGTAGGATATAAGAATCACTAAAATGCTTTGGTTGTTATGACCAAGAAAGCAAAGAGGTAGATCACTTATTCCCATAGCCTGGTCTCACCACATGAAGCTTCAGCAGGGGTGGAAGGTCACAAAAAAAGAAGTTCACCTGGTTGGACTTACAGAAGGAGATTGAGAAGGTACACTCCATAGGGGTTGAGGAATTGAACATGCCACTAGCATATGTACCAGCACCAGCGCCAGGCACGTCTGTGGTATCATGGAAGTGGCATAAAGGAGGGGGTTACACACAGCCACATAATGATCAGAGTCCATGACAGCCAAAAGGAACCACTCAGCACTAGCCCAGAGTGTGCACGAAAAGCACTGAGTCACCCAGCGCTCACAGGTAGTGACCATCTTACCAGTATCCAAGGTCTCAAGCAACTGAGGGACAATAGCATAAGAGTAGCAAATGTCCAGAAAGGAAAGGTGGCTGATGAAGTACCTGGGAGTCTGGAGGCAAGGGTCACTCTGACTCAACACTATCATGCCCAGGTTGCCCCCTGGTAATGAGATAAAGAACCAAGACCACAAAGATGAGACCCATCTGCAGCTCTCCCTACAGCTGGGACCCCACCAGAATGAACTCTGTCACCACAGTGCCATTCTCTGCCATGAATCCTAGAATGCACGCAGAAATTTTTTTTAAGTTTCATTAAAGATAAGTCAAGGTGAATATGGCTAGATTTGATCATTTTTAGTAATGATAACAATCTTCTAAATTTGTAAAACACTTGACATTCTTCACAAACTTTATTTCATTTGACCTTAGAAGCACAAATTGTTAATCCCATTTTCAAGAGAAGAACATGAGGGTCAAATAAGTAAAGTGACTAGTTCACGATTTCACAGTAAGTCAAGAGGCAAAGCCAGAGCTACAGTTCAGTTCCTTGGACATTTCCATACTTCTGAAGGGTTCCAAATTTAAAACTTCATCAGCTTCACCACAGAGCCAGAGAATTCCACATGGTTAGAGAAACCAGTAGAGAAACCCTACTGGTAGAGTTTTAAGGTCATAAACTTTGAAATCAGACCTCAGTTCAAATTCCTAGAGACCTTAGGCAAGTTAATTCATCTTTCTGAGCCTTAATCTCCCTCTTGACTTAATGGGGATTTCAACACCAAAGTCACAATATTATTGTGAAACACATAATGTACATACTGTGCCTAGCAAACGGTCTGACTCACACACTGAGAATTATTTTTTTCTAAATTATGCAACAATGTAACATGCTCCTAGGTTCATGAACATTTTGGAATCTTATCTCCTAATCCACAGCCCCCTGGAGTTCCAATATCAACCCTATCATTCTTTGAAGTTCTTTTGATGTGCATATAAACAAATGGAATTAGGTGCAAGACAGTGAGCAGTGAGCCGTGAAGAGCAAGCACTGTTAGGACCTCTACAAACTGCTACGGGCCAAGTCACTACTTCCTCTCTGTTCCTGCCAAGCACCATGGTCCGGTTTCCAAGTTCTTCTCTTATTCCAAAGGACCTGCCCCATTTTTTTTAATGCCAGATCAATATCAATTCAAAAGATACATGAATCAAACTATTCCAGAATTAGCCTGCACAGCTCATCAAGGGACAAAGCCATCACACTGAGTTTAGAATTCTAATACAGGTGGAGTTCTTGCCACTTACTTGGACAATCTTGCCTCAGTACCTTTGAGTGCTGATAATTTGGGGTGATGAAAATACTGAGTGTGCACTTCAAAGGTGGTTCTTCTTGTAATTCTTCCAACCTGGAAATAAAAACTGAATTTGAGAAAGATCTCATAGGATGTCAGCTAAATAAGAAAATGAAACTTTGATCAATGTTTGACAAAAGCTGAACTACTGGTGAAATAAAGGCCCGCATCTGATGTTCTCCCCTCACCAATTTCCTGATGATGGAAGTATTTGGGAGTGTTTTTCTTTCCTCAGGAGCCATTCTAATTCTGGCCTTTGACCAAAACAGTGACTTGCTCTGTTCTGAAAGGAATTTACACAAATCATTCTGACCAAAGAGGGAAAAGAGAGAGAGAGAAAAAAAAAAAAAAAGACTACCATTTACTGGTATTTATTCAGTAAGAATCTACTGAGAACTCACCATGTACCAAGCACATTTCTGGTTGCTCAAGTGTGTGGCAGGTGGGGGGGAGGGAGGGGCTGTGTCGAAGAAATGGACAAAGATCTTTGCCCTTATACAGCAGTCATTCTAGTAGAGAGCCAAACATATACAATATATTTTTAAAGTATATTTTCTATTATAATAGAAGATGATAAATGTTATGAAAATGTTTTAAAAGAAGGAACAGCTAGGTGTGGGGAATCGGGTGAGTCAAGTAAGGAGAGTAGTATTAAATAGGACTGTCAGGGAAGGCTCATTGAAAAGATGACATTTTAGCAGAAATGCTGGGGATCAGGCAACTATTCCATTTATTTGCACACATCATTATCCACAAACAATAGAAAATAGAGACACAATTCACCTGCAGTGAACCACCCCACTTCCAGTTCAAAATATGCTGAGTTCTTCAGGTCCTTGTGAGAAGCTTTCAAGGCAACTGTGTTCCAAAGGGTCAGCCTCCTAAAACAAAGAGAAGCCCCTAAGGTATCAGAGGCCCTACAATCAGCCCCTAATCATTTGGTGTAAAAGTAAGATTGGAATCCAAACAATAGAGCATAGTGGCTATCTATCTATCTAGATAGATAGATAGATATAAAAGCCTAATATGCAAAGTGTCCCCTTGGGAGTTTGCCGGGGAGTTCAATCGCTCGCTATGACATGTGCTGACCACCAGAACTAAGGAAGGCCCCCACTGCCAGCTGCTAGGGACCCTAACCATGCATGAATTTTGTGCACTGGGCCTCAAATATATTAATAATGACATTAAGCTAACACTCACTCTGTGTCAGATATTGTTCTAGGTGTTTTACACAAACTGCCTCATTTACTTCTCACAACACCCAAACACCGATAGTGTTATTATCCCCATTTACAGACTGGGAAGCAGGGTTTTATAGAGATTAAGTCATTTGGTTTAAGTAAACCACTGAGCTGGGATTTGAACCTCAGTCTGTCAGACTCCAGCTCCCACCTGTCATCCCATTGCTCACGAGCATGGTAATAATGAGTTACCATGTAGCGAGCACATTTTTATGACCAGAATTTATATACATTACTCTCTACATTTGAGCAAGGAGGACAGTAACATAAGTTTAATAAAGGTTTTAGAAAATGACCCCAATTCAGAGATGGAAGCACTATATTTGTTCTTTTTGTAGTATCGCCTTTTTTCATATCTTGCCTGCAGGGAGGGGAGGGTAGAAAAGAGTCACAGGACTACCATCAAATTGGACTCTAATGAGGAGGGTGCAGCCACCAAGGAACCATCCCCTCCAGTACAGGTTTAAGGGATCAGACAAGAGCCATGTGAGCCAACCTTGCTCTTGCTTCCTCATTATCATCTGCCTACCTGTCCTTCCCCTTTGCCCAAATCTCATTCCTCATTTTTAATTTCTTTTATCTTGCTTCCTGCCATGCATTCTTACAAACCACTTTACATCTCTTTTGTAAAGAAATATTGATGAATGAATAAATGCAAAATAAAATGGCTTGTTGACCAGATGCCAGTATAATCAGAAGGATAGGTCCTATCAGCCACAGACCAATAATAGTGCCGCCAGAGGACTTGGCCAGATGGGTTCTGGAAAGATCGCACACGCAGGGTGGTTCAACCTAAATCAGACTTATCTGCAGGTGATGAAGAAAGACAGAGGCTAGAGGGAGAACATGGAAAGCTTGGGGAGGTCTCTGGGACTGTGCCCCTGAAGCCACAGGCATTTCAGAAGAAAACCCAGCAGGTGTGGGTGTTTAATCATCTTAGAGCAGAGAAAGTACTGAGCTAGGAATCAAAAGGCTACTATAGATCAAACAAGAAAATATACAGGAGGATGATTCTAAAAGTAAAAACATTTGCACTTGGAAGAAATTGTTAGGAGGCCCAGACACCAGCTTTATAATAACACATATAATAAATCCAAGTCTCCCGGCAGTGACCTGGGCCTCCACATTGAGACAGTGAGCAGCAGGGAAGGTCCCTTAACTCGATATGACTCCATGTGATCCTTCCAAGCATCAGTGTGCCCATTTTGCAAAGGGCAGAGGAAAATTTTAGAGAAACTGAGGTTGCCCAGTGTTGGCTGATCCTCTGAGGAGTTGGAAAGTTCGGTTCTCTCCAAGAACAGTGCCGCTTTGCCTTGTGATGCATTGTTTACATTCCTGAGCTGGTCCGAAATGATTGATAATTCCACACAGAACAGCAGATCCAATCCCTAATGATTAAGATTAAGGAAAACAAACAGCAGCTCCACCAATACTCCAGGCGGGGAGAAGAACCATGAATCAGTGCGGCCTCAGAGGAAAGTATTTGGTCCCGGGCCATTTAGATAAACTCAGTTGCTGGGGAAATATGAACAGAGCAGCAGTTTCCTGTTTTTAAAGCCCACAAAATAGTTGAAATTGCTGGCTCTTAAGGATGCACAGGAAGAAAGTGAATCCTTAATGTCACGAACCCACCATGCTCCACGGAATTGAGTAACGTCAGCATTTCACATTCTCTGAGATCTGTTATCTAAAAGTTGATCAGGCACAGAAGTGCTTCTCTCCCACACAGGCCTCCCCTGGTGCACTTCTGTAACCCTAGGGTTATCTTTCTCCCACATTAGTTATGTCTGCCCAAGACCCACAGCCCCATTTTTATGACAGCCAATGGCAAACACACCTAGGACATGGAATTCCAAAGCTAAAGGAGAAAGACCTTGAGATTACTAATGCTCCCAAAACAAACGTCCACTAAACCTCGGAAAACTCACAGGGGCTTCAGAAGAGAGAAATACCAGCAGGCGCTGGTGTTTAATCATCTCAGAGCAGAGAAAGCACTGAGCTAGGAGTCGAAAGGCTACTATGGATCAAACAAGAAAATATACAGGAAGATGATTCTAAAAGTAAAAACATTTGCACTCGGAAGAAATTGTTAGGAGGCACAGACACCGGCTTTATAATAACACATACTGTGGAAAAGATATCACCATGGATCTAAAGAGTATTTATATAGCTCAGCAAAACTAACCTACTTTGATCCTCCAAGTCAGGCTTAACGTTATTTAAAGATGGTGAGGAATAAAGTTTGTATGATGTGTCTAAAGTTAAGTAGCCATTGCTCTCAGCTGGAAGTATGCAACAGAGATTCATAAAGGACCTGCCTTTATACTCTGTGCCAGGCAGTAAGCTGGACACTGGGGAGGTAGATGAATATACAGAACAAAAACGGGCATGGATGACAATGGTTCTCCCGCTGCCGCTAAAGTAGAACTGGCATCATCTGTTTGTGATGGCTTAAAGAGGAAAGGGGAATAAGAGAAGGAGTTAAAGATGCTTTGATGGCTACTCAAAGTTGTCAGGGTGGACTTGGGTTCTCAAAATATTCGAAAGGTAAAAAACAAACAGCCCCCTCCACCCACACTCTCTCCGTGTTCAGGTAAAGAAGTTGCTCAATCTAGAAATGAAAATAAAGTTTCTATTTAATTTTCCCTTTTCCTTAGGAACTTGTTTGGAAAAACTTTAGTTGTTAATTTTTTAGTTGAATTAAAGCTCAGAAATATATTTTAAAAAAATATTCTCCAGCGAGCCTCTGAAAATAGCAGAAAGGCAGACCAGCCTGGTGTCATGGAACTGGAATGCTTTGAAGGTCTATCACCAGAGAGTCAAATCCCAGCCAGTTGCTTAAATTCTCTGAACTTCAGCTTTTTCATCTATAAGATGGACATGAACAGTACCTGACTCATAGGAGTGCAACCCCTCTTCTGGGTATCTACCCGAAAATTTTGAAAACATTCGCCAACACAAGCATCCCTCTGTTCATTGCAGCATTATTCATGGTGGTCACACATGGAAACAACCAAAGTGTCCCTCACCAGCTGATTGGATAAAGATGTGATACATACATATATAACAAAATACTACTCAGCCATAAGAAAAGATGAAATACTGCCATTTGCAATGACATGGATGGATCTTGAGAATATTATGCTAAGTGAAATAAGTCAGCTAGAAAAAGTTAAGAGCCCTATGATTTCACTTATATGTGGGACATAAAATTGAAAGCACAAAATGAACAAACAAGGTAAATGAACAAACACAAACTTGTAGAAAACACAATAGTAGTATGGTAGTTACCAGAGGGAAGGGGAGTGGGGCTAGTAAAGGGTAAAGAGGGTCAAAGGTATGATGATGGAAGAAGATTTGACTTTGGGTAGCAAACAATAAAATATACTGATTTTTCACAGCCAGATTTTATGTGGGCACCCCTTCCCAAATCTGGTGCTCTGGCCTGGGGACCCCAGCTTGGGATTGAGAACCCACTCTCCTCAGGGGGGAGTCTTGGCAGCTGAGATATCTCTCCAGGACCTCAGCCACTACCCAATTATATACAGAACTGGGAAGAGGTCATATGAGATCACATTTGCATTTATACTCCACCCCCTCTCATTTACTCCTGGGAGGTAAATCCAACAAGAGATGCCTTCCACATATGTCAGAAAAACTTCTTTATTGTTTTATTTTTAATAGGGTGTATCTGACAGATGGAATTTTAAACATTTTATGTAGATAAATACATATGCCTTTATGGTTTCTTTCTGTGTGTGTGTTTGTTTGTTCTAAAAAAAATACAGTTCCCCCACTGAAAGCTGACAAAGATTCACCTATATTTATAACCTTTGATATATCTGAAGTTTGTAAGCTGAAATAGATACAGGTCAAATTTCTCTTCCCGCATAGTTAACCAACAGTTCCACCATCAGTGATTCAATTAATGTTTCTTTCTACAATTATGTAAAATACCACCTTTATTATATCCTAGCTTCTCATGTGTACTTGCACATGTCTGAAAAACAGTTTCAATCATTAAAGTTCCAGAGTAAGCTTTCTTACTATTATTATTTTTCCAGATTTTCTTGGCTGCTTTCACCTACTTATTCTTCCAAATGTATTGAAATATATTTTGAAATATATTTTGTAATAATATATAATTTTTCTAAGAAACCCCCACATAATGATTATGAAGTGACATCCTTTTCATAACATCCATTGATACTCATTTGATCAGTTTGGTAGATATTCTTCCAGATATTTTAATGCCCACATAAATATATATAAAAGCCTAAGTGACCAGCTGGCTGGCCAGCTAGTAGCTATGACACACACTAACCACCAGAGGGCAGACGCTCAACACAGGAGCAGAAACCACAAGCATGGAAACATGGAATAGACTCCTGCACCAGTGGGGTCCCTCGGCCTGGCCTGCAGGGATCAAGCCAAAACCAGCTCTCCGACATCCCCCAAGGGGTCCTGGATTGCGAGAGGGTACAGGCCAGGCCCAGGGACCCAACTGGTGCACTGATTCCATGCACTGGGCCTCTAGTAAAACAATAAATTCCTCAGGGCTGATATAAGATCTTCTTCCATTGAAATTGTTAGAAACCCAATACAATTAACTTAAATGAAAAATGAGACATACTGACTCAGGTAACTGAAAATACTTGATCTGAAGCAGAGCAGCCCCAGGAACACAGATGATGTCATCAAGCTACAGGCTTTCTTTTTATAATTGAGATATAATTGACATTGAGATATAGGTAATGTTGTATAAGTTTAAGGTGTTCAATGTGGCAATTTGATACATGTATACTAGTATACTGCAGTATGATTACCACCATAGGGTTAGCTAATGCCTCCATCTCCTCACATAGTTATTATTTCCTTTTTGCAGTGAGAACATTTAAAACCTAGCCTCTTAGCAACTTTGAAGTACCTATAAGTTGCTAAGTATAATCACAATGATGTGCATTAGATGTCCAGAATTTAACCATCTTCTAATTGCAAGTTTGTGACCTTTGGCCCACATCTCCCCAATTCCATCATCTTCCAGCCCCTGATAACCACTATTCTCTCTGTTTTTATGAGTAAGGCTGCTTTACTAGTAGACTCCACATATAAATAATATTATACCATCTTTCTCTGTCTGACTTATCTCATTTAGCACAATGTCCTTAAGATCTATCCATAATTCAAATAGCAGGATTTCCTTCTTTCTTATGACTAAATAATATTCGTGTGTGACATTTTCTTTATCCATTCATCCAAGATAGCCCCTTAATTTTTCCCATGTCTTGACTATTGTGAATAATACTGAAATGAACATGGGAGTGCAGATATCTCTTTGGGAGAGTGATTTCCTTTCTTTTGGATTTATAGACCCAGACATGGGATTGCTGGATCATAAGGTACCTATTCTTTCCCAGGATTGCTTTGGCTATTCAGGGTCTTTGTGGCTCCATACAAGTTTTAGGATGGTATATTCTATTTCTGTTAAAAAAAAAAATGCCATTGGAATTTTGATAGGGATTGCCTTGAAGCCAGTCTTTCTTGATCTATGTCTTAAGCACCTTCTGGTCTGTCAATACTCCTCATAGTGGCATCAGAAGCTTCGGGTATAAACTCAAATGTCTATCAGGAAGAAAGCACATCCTTAAGTATCCCAGTTAACAGATCAGTGCAACCACCTGCAGCTGCTGTGAGAGTTGGCTCCTGATCACTCACAGCTACAGCCTTCTCTGGAGCATTGACCTCAACCAAGGAACCTGCTTCTCCCAGAAATGGGGGTTACACCTCCACATCTTGGGGGCAGCCTACAGTCAATGAATAAGTGACATGGGCTACAAAAGGCCAAATCCCTTGCCTAACGGCAGAACTGAGTGTGTGGTATAATTCATACTCCAGAGTTCCCCTAAGGATCAGACCAAAGCTAGATTCCAACTGAGACTGCATCTTTGCTTATTTATTTCCTGTACCCTTCACTCCTTTACAGGTTTCTTCTGAGAGCGCTCTCTCCATGAAACACTTTCCCAAAAATCTCTGTCTATAGTCTTTTTTAAGAAACTCAACCTAAGGCACAATATTATATTCAGATTCACCCAAGGAAGAAAGATAATGAATACTCTGCAATCACCCATTTCCACAAGTTCCCCAGGGGAGGTCCCACGGAATGCTATCATTATGGCATATTCTCTCTCCTTCTCTACTTTGTCCCAATTGCCACTCTCCCTTGTAAACCACTCCAGGGAACATTTGCAATCCTGTACACATACTCTTTACTATACAGTTATTTCAATAGGTATTTAATTAGAGGGAATAGTGATAAATATTGTCAAAAATGCATTGGAAGATAGAATTGTCAGTTCTACCAAAAGTTCTGATCTGTGGCTGCCTCCCTTCTTTATAATATATTCTTGCATCATTTGACATCTATAGTTGCAAAAAACCGCCCTGGCCTGGCTGAATGCTTGCTAATTACTGAAAGGGTTTATCCCAGCCATATCAGTTTGGAGTGAATGGGTACCATAAATGACCTCTCTGACTGCCCTCTTGCTGAAAAACTTCTGATCCTACATTAATGAGTGGATGAACACATACAGGGCAAAGGGGCGATTCTCCTCAGAGGGCTGAGTGTCTCTGGAAGCAGAATACAAGTTATTAGAAGGAAACAAGACTGGCTCTCCAGAAACACACAGTCTAGCTGGGGAGATGAAACTAACCACCAAGGAACAGCCATGAACAATGTAAGGCAAGTGGAACTAAGTGCCAAATTGTGTGGTGATAACAAAGGGAGTACAGGCTTCAGGGACCTGGGAAGACATGCGAGCTGAAATAGCCAGAGAAAGCTGCCAGCAGAAACTCTGGAATAGATCTTTACAGAAGGCTAACTAACAAGCTACTCTGGATACAGATTCAAATGTTTCATAGCCTTATTCCCTCCTGAACCAATAATCCGTCCTCATGAAATTCTGAGCAGACAACACAGCTAGGTTTCAGCGGCTGCAACGAGACCTGACATCAGGTCTAAAGATGGATGCAGGTGAAAGAGAACTTCACACAAGTCCTCAGATATGAGTTCCAGTCCTGGCACTGGCACTGATGAACTGGTACAGTGGGACATTGAGGACCACTGGCAAAGAGGAACCAAGTTCATTCAGTCCCTATAGAAACGGCAAATGAGCTTTCAGACTAATGAGACTTAAGAGTTGCCACAAAATCCCACAAGATTCCTGTTTTCTTAGCAATTTTTTTATTTTTCAATTACAGTTGACACACAATGCTATATTCATTTTACGTGTATAGCATAGTAATTAGACATTCATATAACTTATGAAGTGAATACCCTGGCAAGCCTAGTGCCCACCTGGCACCACACATAGTTATTACAATATTATTGACTATATTCCCTATGCTGTATTTTACATCCCTGTGACTGTTTTCATAACTGGCAATTTGCACATCTTATTCCCTTCCCCTTTTTCACCCATTCCTCCAACCCCCACCCTCTCATCTGGCAACCATCAAAATGTTCTCTGTATCTATGAGTTTGTTTCTGTTTTGTTTGTTCATTTATTTCCACATGATTTGTTTTTAATCCTCTCAGATGTGTGGAGAAGATGAGATAATGAGTTTCTGTTGAAGTGTGTTTTCCCAGATAAGGCGGGCTTTTCCCAGGAGCCGTGGGGGCTGTCCCAGGTGCTGATTTATGGTTCTGGAATAACATTGGTGCTCACTGCCTCCCTCCCAAAAGACCATCCCCAAAAGCACTTTAAATATCTTGCTGGTTTTCTTGGTTAAAATCTGTCAGCTACATTAATCTATTTGAGAAATATTAGCTGCTTTCTACAAAATGCTTAAATTACCTTGAATTGCTTTGATTCCAAACCTAAGATAAATCCAAATGGATTATTTTGTCAGGTAATTAAGATGGAATTGTGACCTTGATAACGTTGAGAAAATACTGGCTCTGAAGCAAGGTTCGCACAAACTAGGGAAGGAGGAACTGGGCAGAGAATCTGGCCATTGTCATTGTAACTTGTCATCGAATGGGATTGTGTCCAGACTGGAATTTTAGCTCTTGTATAAAATATACAGGTAAGTTTTAGTAAATTTTATTTTTAATCTATAGATGTAATCTCTTTAGACTTATGTGTCACCAGGTAAATTTTAGAAAATATAAACACTTTCATGGGGAAAGAATGGGGTATTGGAGTGCAATACTTAGACAAGGGACATTACTGTAAATTGTGGTACTACCTGTAATTATGCTGGAGGTGGGATTGATCATATGTACTATAACTTTGGCCTTAGAATAAGACAGAAATGAGTTAGAATCTGGGCTTTTTCAATGACTAATCATGTCATCCTGAGCAAGTTACTTAACTATTCCAAGTTTTTGTTTTCTTCAGGACAAAATAATACCTTTATCATGGGGTCATTGTGGGGGTTATGTTAGATAATGTACATAGAATGTTTAACATCCTGATTGGCACATAGCAGGTGCTTAATAAATGACAACCAATATTAGGAAGAGCAGCACACCATAATGGTTCAGTCCCACAATTCTTAGATCCAGGAGATCAAGATTAAGATCTAAACATCTTCTCTTTCTAGCTATGAATCGAAACCTCAGGTAAAATGCTTAATGTTTCTAAGTCTCAGTTTCTTCAACTGTAAAATAAAGATAAATATTTCACTCTCATAATGTTATTGTCAAGTTGAAATGAAATAAAGCTTTTATAGTACTTTGCATGCTACCTGAGTCAAGTCAAGAGCTCAGTAAATGTTGACAATAATATTTTGAGACACCAATCTCAATAAGGTGAGGAGAAACTTTGTTGAGTTCCTTCATTCTCCCCAATGAACTCGACCTTTGGAAGCAAGAGAAAGAAGAGTTTGGGATAGGTTTCAAGTTAAAGTAAGCACGAGATTTAAGGGCCATCTCTTTTCTGAAGGGTTCCTCTTGGTAAGACTGTCACTCTTTCCCAACTCTCTCCAGAGGTCTCATGTTTTTCTACATTACATATTATAATCAAAACATTTTACAAGTGAGTATGTCAATCCATGTGTCTGTTGGCCTTCTTAAAATGTCTACTGGTCATAGACCTTGGTTTTTCCTCTTGAAAACTGTTCTGAGCTCAAGGAACCTGTTGCCGCCCTCTGCTTTGGGCCCATCCAAGCTACTGGCACCCCAAACCCCTTCTTAAATAAAATCATACAAAACTGGGTGCCACCATTCTGATCCTGAAATTTTTCTTTCTGGGAAATATTCTGGAAATTGACTTTCTGAAAAATAAACACACTCTACCACATTAGGTAAAAATCCATGTAGGTTTTCAAAAATCATGATTATGTTTCCATTTTATTATTGAGAAAACTTGGACTCTAATTGGTTAAGCAGTTTTCCCAAGAACATAACAAAAGTGGGATATGGCCCAACTAAGACTATCTTAACCTTAAAAGAAGAAAGAAGAAAAGACATGAACTACTAAAAAAAAACCCTCCAAAACCAAACTGAATCCTCTTCTCCCATGGAAGCTGAGTATTTGCCTAATAGTCTGAGTTGCTATGAGTTTAAAAGTTGAGACTTGGGTCTACAGAACATGTAATTCTTTTTTCTGTAGGAGGACAACATGTTGTTGCAGAAAAAGCACAGGATTTATAGTGAGAAAATACCAGATTTAAGTGCTGATTCTTTTTCTCCAGGTATGTGGCAAGTTAGCCAACTTCCTTCACCTCTGAAAGCCTCACTTTGGTCATCCATAAAATAGTCCTAGCTACACCCAACTTGTGGGGCTGCTGGAAGGATTAGAGCTAATACATGAGGTGGGCCTGGCATGCATGTGGCACAAACCCAGTGTGGCTGCATTTGTAGCCCTGTGACCACCTTATCTCTGGTCATATGCACTAAACAATCTTGCCCCTAAATTAGAAGGAATGTCTGGACCTTGCCATGAAATGGACAGAAAGTAGACTATGACAATTTCAGAATTAGATGATGAGAAAGATGTTAAAATTAGTCAAGTTTTCTTATGAGTTAAAAGTAGAAAGAACATGGTTATCTAAAGAACTACAGGAAGATTTTCTGATTCCAGTCATCATAAATATGAAATAAAATGTAGAGAAGCAGAATGAATTAATAGCAAAAAGCACAGAATACGCCATCAAATCAAAATCATTAGCCTTCAGAACTCAGATCTTCCACTTATTAAACTAGGTGGCCTAAGACCAACTTATCTCCCAGAAGTTTAAATTCCTCCCTGGTAATAAATACATAAATAGATAGAGGATAGATAGATAGATAGATAGATAGATAGATAGATAGATAGATAGATAAAGATAAGGTAATAGCAGCTGCTTGAAGGTCATCCAGCCTGTACTGCTGAAGTGGGGTGGAGGGAGCAATCCAAGGAGATTATGTTTTAAATAATATGTCAGCGTCTCCCTCTCACTAATAACCCCTGATTGGAGCTGGAGGAAGCCCCCAAATCAAGACTAAAGTGGAGAAGATTAAAGTGGACAGAAAGACTTTTAGTTATCTTTTTATTAATATGATGTGATATAACTGGCAAAAACATTGTATAAGTTTGAGGTGTACAATGTGTTGATTTGATACATTTATATATGACAATATGATTACCACCATAGTGTAAACTAACATCTCTATCATTTCTTATAATTATGATGTCTTCTTTGTGGTGATTACAATTAAAAACTAGTCTCTTGGCAACTTCGAAGTTTATAATACAATATTGTTGATTATAATCATTATGCTGTGCAATAGATATCCAGAACTTATATCTTCTAGCTATAAATTTGTAGCCTTAAATAACATATTTTAATATCATGTGACTAAGCAATTTTGACCACATTATTAATTATGTAATTAGAAAAAAATATATCAACAAGTAAGATGAGGGGATAGTCAATATACAGAGCAGATTCATCATCTTCCAACTTCTGAAAGGTTTTCATGAGCAGGGATTAAATTGTCATGATTGCTTGGAAGGTGTAAAAACTAAGCCAATGTGTAGAAGATAGAGGTGGAGGGAATCCAGGTTCAAAAATAGAATTAACAAGTAGAGCTGTCCACAGATGGAGGCTCACCCAGCAACTTATGACCACGTGGAGAGTATGTGGTAGAGGAGACTCCAGCATCCAGTGGGGACTAGAACTGATGCTGAATAGATTCTTTCCAAATCTACGAGTCTATGTGTCTCTTATCTTCACAGAACTGTCCAAATATAAACCAAAATTTGTCTGAATCAAAGCACCAGCTCATGGCTCAGCTCCAAAAATACAGGAAAAGAATAGAGATGCCCAAGGAGAATCAGCCAGGTAAAGAATTTCTCAAAAACAAGCTCAATAAATTGGCCTGGAAATATAAACCTAACCTCCACTGACAGAGAAAGAAACTGTATTTCAATTCTAAGGTTTTCTTCTTTATCTCATTCAAAGTTCACATTGAATCATGGCCAAGAATAATCTCACCACAGTGACCGAGTTCATTCTCATGGGCTTTACTGACTACCCCAGGTTAGAGATTCTCTTCTTTCTGGTGTTTCTGAATTTCTATGTAGTCACCCTTCTGGGAAATGTGGGGATGATTATTCTGATCCAGCTGGATGTCCAACTCCACAACCCAATGTACTTCCTTCTGAGTCACCTCTCCCTTCTAGATGCCTGCTACACCTCAGTCATCACCCCTCAGATTCTAGCCACACTGGCCACAGGCAAGACGGTCATCTCCTATAACCAATGTGCTGCCCAGTTCTTTTTCTTCACCATTTGCGCAGGTACAGAGTGTTTCCTGCTGGCAGTGATGGCCTATGACCGCTATGTTGCTGTCAGCAACCCACTGCTCTACACCGTAGCCATGAATCCCAGAATCTGCTGGAGGTTAGTGGTGGGAGCCTATGTCTGTGGGATATCGGGGGCCATCCTGCGAACCACATGTACCTTCACCCTCTCCTTCTGTGATAACAATCAGATTAACTTCTTCTTCTGCGACCTCCCGCCCCTGCTGAAGCTTGCCTGCGATGACACAACAAACACTGAGATTGTCATTGTCTTCTTCGGCAACTTTGTGATTTTAGCCAATGCCTTGGTCATCCTGATATCCTACCTACTCATCATCAAGGCCATTTTGAGAGTGAAATCTTCAGGTGGCAGGGCCAAGTCTTTCTCCACATGTGCCTCCCATCTCACTGCTGTAGTCCTTTTCTTTGGGACTCTCATCTTCATGTATCTGCGGAGTGGCTCAAGCAAATCCCTAGAGGAAGACAAGATTGTATCTGTCTTCTACACTGTGGTCATCCCCATGCTGAATCCTCTGATCTATAGCCTGAGAAACAAAGATGTGAAAGCAGCCTTCAAAAGGGTCGCTGATAGATTCCAGGTGTTTTGGAACATGTACATCTGAGTGAGAGGACCTCTCCTTGGGTCCATTTTCTTCCCATATCAATATAGTCCAAGAGACACCAACATTATATGCACCCTCTACCCACCAACAGAAGGAAGGTAGATAGGAACTATGAAGCACACAAGAAAAAATGCAAATGTGGTAACATTTGTTTCCAGCAACCCTATAGTACTTTCTTCTTCCCATCTCCTACCTCAGAGCCATTCCTAGAACTCAAAAGCCTCATGTTACACTCTGACATCATGACTTATAGAATCTCCAGGGCCCGAGGTGCCTTCAGTTTTTCTCTTTCCATCCCATTAATTTTTTTCTTTTAATAGCTGAGTGACTGGATATCTTAGCAAATAGGGCATGTTGTATAAGACAAAACTGAGTCTCTAAATGGTCAAGGGAAGGGATTGTTTGATAAACAGGCTTTCCTCTTCACCATTCTAGAGACTTGGGTCACACACACAGCCCCACCCCCTCACCCCCCACCCCCGTTCACTTTCCAGGGATGTCTTCCTTCTTGCTAGTGCCAGAAAAATAGAATTTCTAAATTTGTAAATTGCCTTCCCACTTGAACACTCATTGATTTTGTGTTCCTGCTTTAATGCTACTCCGACATCTTCAAGATTAACTAAACCATCTTATCTTTGGGGCTGTTTGCTCAATGGCCAATACCCTAGTTTATGAGGGATATGGTGTGACAGGGACATACACCCCGCAAGGCCAGAAAACCACACTGTGCTGAATGACCTTACTCAGAATGTGTTTTGTAGTCCAAGGCACTCATCCAAACACTGCCCAAATGTCAGTGTATCAAGCTAATCTGAATCTCTAAAAGAAAATACTTAAAAGCTAAGTGAGGTAGGTGTTGGGGAAAGCAAAGACTATTAGGGGGGAAATCTCTGTTAGAAATCAAATCAATAAAAAATGAAGGTGGGCCTCATCTTTAAGACCATTTGTTCTATCAGACAAGTTGTTGTTCTAGACCAGGAGGTAGTAATTTTTTTGTAAAGGACTATATAGTAAATATTATAGGTTTTGCAGGCCATAATTTATCTTGCCTTTTTAGAACATCAGTTTCCTCAAATAAAAAAAAACAATTACTATTTCTCTTTTTTATTTAATTTTCATTTTCCAGTGCACTTTAATCAAAATTCTGTCATTGAGTGGATCCAGAGACACGGAAGCATGGAACAGAGTGCAGAATCTCTGAGGGAAGGTAGGGGAGGGGGAAGTAAGTGGGAGGTAATCAACCAAGGACCTTGTATGCATATATGCATGGTCCATGGACATGGACAATAGGGTGATGAGGGTCTGGGGCAAAGGGTGGGGACAGGCTGCAGGGGGTCAATGGAGGAAAAAAGGGAAGATATGTAATACTTTCAACAATAAAGAATTTTTTTTTAATTTCGTCATTAGAAGAGTAGCATACATTGTCAGGATGGGCATGTCAATTCAGTCCTACAAATGGAATTTCCACAGATTTATACATTATACGTGTATTAAAAATAAAATATATAATATTTAGCTTTATAAATGCCCCCACTTAATCACTTTATCTTTAAAATAATTAATACTACCTCTGTCCAATAGATTAAGCATCCTGGAGTCACTAAGCATATATCAGCCAAATAACATCCATTTCCTGAAAAAGTTCTGGGGAGAAATACTCAATATTTCCTTTTTGAAATAATTTTTATAAGGATTAAGGAAGATGATAAAAATCAATTTTGACGTTTAGATTAGTCAGAACAGACTGGGTTTGCTGTGGCAACAATCAGCTCTAAAACAAAGATTTTATTTATAATTCACAATCAGTTTTTCACCTGGAATTCAGTAGCAGGGTTATTGCAAGCAAGAAGCCACCAGAGAATTTGGAAGAATCAAGTAAATTATTATTATTATGCTAGAGGCCCAGTGCATGAAATCTGTGCATGGGGGGTGGCAGGGGGAAGTGCCCTCAGCCAGGCCTGCACCCTCTTGCAGTCTGGGAGCCCTCAGGGAGCAGGCCTAAGCCAGCAGTCAGACATCAGTGCTACCGCGAGGGCGAGAGAGGCTCCCACCACAGCTGCTGAGCTCACCAGCCATCAGCCCAGCTTCTTGCTGAGTGATACTCTCCCTATGGGAGCACACTGACCACCAGGGGGCAGCTCCTGCATTGAGTGTCTTCCCCCTGGTGGTCAGTGTACATCATAGCTACCGGTCTATCTGATTTGCATATTAGCCTTTTATTATATAGGATGTATAAATATATTTATTATAAGGAATTGGCTCATGTAGTTATGGAAGCTGAGAAATCCCACAATGTGCAGTCAGCAAGCTGGAGACCTAGGACAGCCAATAATATAATTCCAGTTCAAGTTCAAAGGCCTGAGAAAGAGGAGAGCGGATGGTGTAAGCTGGAGTTGAGGCCTGAGTCCAAAGGCAGAAAAAAGCCTCTGTTACAGCTCAAAGACAGTCAGGCAGAGAGAGTAAATTCTCCTTTACTGGGCTTTTTTTTTCTCTATTTAGGCCTTCAATACCATTGGATGAGGTTCACACACATTGAGGAGGTCCAGGTGCATTACTCAATTCACCAAATTAGATGTTATCTCACCCAGAAACACTCTCACAGGCACACCCAGAAATAATGTTTAACAAAATATCTTGGCACCCCAGTCAAGTTGTCACATAAAATTAATCATCACAAGACTGGCTATGCTGCCTAAATCAGTGAGAATTATCTAGTATTATGATATAGGATGCAAACTACTGCTCTTTCATTCCATAGTTCATAGTGGTTGGCCAGCCAATAGATAATGAACAGTGGTCTCTTGAAATGTGATGCCCAGTAAAAGCAAGTATGAGGTCTCTGTCACACAGCAAATGGTAAGTAAGGCATGAGGAATTCAAGATTGTGGTAGGTGGTTGCTTCTAAAGGCACTGGATAGTTTCCATTTCTTGATTAAATACAGAATAAAAATCAGAGACTATAAATTATATATTTTTAAATATCTGAACTCTTTCAGCCTAGGGCTAAGATAAGGAAAACAAAACCCAGCATTTGAATTGTAGCATTCCAAATTAACTGACAGAGGAATTACTTCCCCTGTCCAGAACTGAGTTTCTTATCCACCTAGGCTTAAAGTTGTGGTACTGAGAAATAATAAAACAGAGAGAGAGTCACTAACAGCCTACTGGAATAGAAACATAAGGGAATAATTACTTGGCTCAGACACAAAGATCTAGGGAAGGTTCATTTATCCAGTCTAGGGCAATGGTGAGAGAAATATTCAATCCCAGCAGCTACTGGTGTATTAACCAACTGTATTGTGGCCCATTTCATAGCACATGAAGCCAACAGATTGTTCATTGTAGTTTCTTAGGAATAAATAAAAAAATGTGCAGAAAATAGGGACTAAGAGCATATATAGAGCAGTCTGAACGTTTTTGCAGTAAACACTTTTAGTAGCAATAAACTCAAAACTGACATGTGTGTTACTCAAGGAAGTTGATGATGAACATGCATATTGCACAAAATGTTTGTCAGCTTTTATCATCCATTATGGGAGTCAGAGTGAGGACTTGAAAAGTAGAAGATACAAATCTGCTGTAGGTATATCAACACTTGCTTTCAAACACCGAGCCTGCTGATCATGGCTTAAAATAGCAGGTGTGTTTACCTTTCACTCTGGGAAACGTGACTTTTCAGTCCCATCAAAGGTAATTTAGCTCAACATTTCTTTCTTGCTTCTTATCCACGAGATGGTGAAAGTGTGTAAGCCTTTGAAGTGCTACCTTTTAATCAACCTAAGTGATCGGCAATAATACAGGGCTCATTTGTTAAAATGTTCTCAAATTTTCTATTGTATTCATTTAAAATCAGTCAGAAGTCTTGTATCTTTTACCAAAGCATATAATGCATGGAGCACAAAAGCCTTCAAATTTAAAGGCTTTAGCAAGTTCCAAGTATTGAAAACAAATCTTGCCAACTGGAAGGCATTGAAATGTATCCCTTCCCCTGGATGGGGCAAACTAAATAAAATAAACAAGCTAAAATAGTGCACAAGATGTTGCTTTGAAATTATATAATTGTGGCTTGGAATATATTGACTGTGGCAGGGACAGGTAATGTGTTGAATCTTGATCTAGAACCTCAAGTGTGTTAAGATTGTGAAAATTCATTTATGATGTTATTTTTTTCTGAATGTTTGTTATAATTCAATGACATTTTTAAAACTAACATGGTCATTAAGCATATTCCTCTACATGACTATAATATTACCATCATCACACCTAAGAAGATTACCAATTTCACCCCATCATATAATTTAATAACTAGTTTCCATTCATATTTTTATTATTTATTCAAGAATGAGTTTTTTATTTATACCAGTTTTAATCCGGATCCAATCTAAGTTCAAGCACTGCATTTGATTGTTACATGTTTTATATTTGTTTAATCTAGTACAGTCCTCTTCCTTTTCATTTGCCCCAAGACACTGAGAGTTGTGCTATAAATATTCTGTATTCCAGATTTGCCTGTTGGGTGCTAATATCTGTAGGCAGAATTCTAAAATGACCCCAATGACATATGCCCTTAGGATCCCCTCCCTTAGAATGAGAGCAGGACCTGGGAATATGAAGGGACACCACTCCCATTATAAGGTTACCAGATTTTGAAGATATAAGTAAGGTCCTGAATTAGTGGACTCTGAGTTCATTAAAAGGGACATTATCGTTGGTGGGCCTGACCTAATGGAGTAACTAACCCCCAAAGAGAAATTCAAAGCAGCAGAGACATTTTCCTGCTAGCATCGAAGAAGTAAGCTGTCATCATATGAGAGGATAGGCCACGTGGCAAGGACCTAAGCGTGGGTGCAAGACCAGTCCCTGGCCTACTGCTCGCAGGGAAATGGACACCACAGTCATATAATTACACCGAATTTTACCAACAACCGGATGGAGCTAGTAAGAAGATTTTGAGTCTCAGATGAGATGCCCCTCCCAACGCCTTGATTTCAGTCATGGGAGATCCTGAACAGAGGACAAAGACAACCACACCCTAATTCCTGTCTTGGGGAAGTTATGAGATAATAAATTTATGTCATTTTAAGCTGCTTTATATTGACTATCATGACCTAACATTCCAAACCTAACCTGATTGGAGTAAACTAAATATATCTATTGTGAAACTCTTTTATAAGAAGTCAATGATCTGCACCTGCTCTGGTTAGCTGCTTGTCTTTGGTGAGATGAGAACAGGTGACGGGGGACAGACCCAGTTGAGCAACCACTAGTGCGAAGTCTGTTCTAAATAAAGGTCCACCACTCCCAAGAGAGTGTGAGTATGTTAATGAAGCCCACAAGTACTGGGCATCAATTAATTAAGTGATAGTGCTCCTGGACTGCTCTGGGAAGGGACAGAGTTGAATGGTGTTACACAAACTGTCTCAAGGTGTCAAGGCATCCACATTTCTGAATACTGAGATCCATCCTAAGTTCCTGCTGAAGGGGGTTTAAAATGCTTCTACCTTGCCATGGCTGGCTGACAATGTTATTTACACCAATGACAGTGAAACCAGCAAAGGAAAAAAATCTATAGATAAAGAAGACTCATTTTAAAGAAACAGAGCTGTAGCATCCCATAGTCAAAGACAGAATCTCCATAATTGTGCCTCGGAAATAAACTTCTAAGTGGTTGGCATGTGCAAATTGAAAGGCAAGGGCCTAACCAAAGACTACAAACCCTGAAAAAAGAAATGGGAAGCCAAGCAAGGAATAAAAAGATTGTGGCACCAGAGAAGCAGGTTCATCCAGATGGGCCAAAGTGAAGTAAACCCACATCAAAGCCTTTGACAGTCTTATGTCGGAGACCACTTATCGTCTTCACTAGCAGAGAAGAGCAGAGACCCCCAAAAGCTGGTGACCTTTGAAGCCCTAGCAAAGGTCGGAGCTGTGCACCACCCAGTTAATCCCGATAATGGTAGCTGAAGCAACCTCCCCACCTTTACTCAAGTAAATCCTTATTGATAAGGTAGTCTGTGTGTCACTGGAACCTCCCTGCCTAAGGGCTATCCCATACCAATAAAAGCTTGGCGAGGCCTGAGCTCAGGTGGAAGTCCCTCTCCTTGAGTTGGACTTGCTCGCCTGGTCCCCCAATATTTCCAAATTATCTCGTGTCTTTTCTCTGTCATTTGTGTGCAGCTCCTCTTCCAGACCCGAACCCTGAACCATGCAGGACGTGGAGGGAAACACACTCAACAGTCTTACATAATGGTACACGGCAAACTGTAGAGTTCTGATTTCAGAGTGTATCTGTGGTCACTCTCACCAAGTCCCAAGTCAAAGTACCATCACCAAGATAGAAACCAGGTAGTTCCTTACTAATAATTAAGTCAGTATCCTGATATGCAGAATGGATAAACAGCACTGCTTATAGAATTCTGTTTTAATAAGTCTTTTTTTTTATTGCTTATAGTATTACAAAGGGTATTACATATGTGTCCCTTTTTTCCCCCCACCCTTGACAATCCCCTGGCCTCCCCTACCCCCCAGTGTCTTATGTCCATTGGTTATGCTTATATGCATGCATACAAGTCCTTCGGTTGATCTCTTACCCCCCTCCTTCCTGCCCCCCACCCCTCCCGGCCTTCCCGCTGCAGTTTGACAATCTGTTTGAGGCTGCTCTGCCTCTGTTATCTATTATTGTTCAAAAGTTTATAATGGTCTCTATTATGCATGAATGAGTGAGATCATGTGGTATTTTTCCTTCATTGACTGGCTTATTTCACTTAGCATAATGCTCTCTAGTTCCATCCATGCCATTGCAAATGGTAAGAGTTCCTTCCTTTTTAGAGCAGCATAGTATTCCATCGTGTAGATGTACCACAGTTTTCTAATCCATTCATCTACTGATGGGCACTTAGGCTGTTTCCAGATCTTAGCTATGGTGAATTGTGCTGCTATGAACATAGGGATGCATATATCCTTTCTGATTGGTGTTTCTGGTTTCTTGGGATATATTCCTAGAAGTGGGATCACAGGGTCAAATGGGAGTTCCATTTTCAGTTTTTTAAGGAAACTCCATACTGTCTTCCATAGTGGCTGCACCAGTCTGCATTCCCACCAGCAGTGCACGAGTGTTCCTTTTTCTCCACATCCTCTCCAGCACTTGTCATTTGTTGATTTGTTTATGATAGCCATTCTGACAGGTGTGAGATGGTACCTCATTGTCGTTTTGATTTGCATCTCTCGGATGATTAGTGACTTTGAGCATGTTTTCATATATCTGTTGGCTTTCTGAATGTCCTCTTTTGAAAGGTGTCTATTTAGGTCCTTTGAATAAGTCTTGTTTCTCTCTAGAATTACTCCCTGTGACATTTTCTGGATACCAATGAAGTCGTGACTATGTTAGGTTAACAGGGGTGGGCAAACTTTTTGACTCGAGGGCCACAATGGGTTCTTAAACTGGATCGGAGGGCTGGAACAAAAGCATGGATGGAGTGTTTGTGTGAACTAATATAAATTCAAAGTAAACATCATTACATAAAAGGGTACGGTCTTTTTTTTTTAGTTTTATTCATTTCAAACGGGCCGAATCCGGCCCGTGGTCCGTAGTTTGCCCACGGCTGGTAGCACCTCCCAGGACTATTTTTCACTCTGTGAATAAATATACCCCCAAAGTAGGAATTACATTCTCAGAAATTTTCTATTTGCAAATAAACCTGCATTTTCCCTGACACGATTTCATAGTTTATTTTTATTAGTAGTGGCTTTTGAAACTTCAGCTGTCCATAGGAAATATAGTCAAAAATGTTTCCATGACTGTGAATGGTGTCAGGTTAGTGCTTGGAGTATAAGGGGGAACACAATTGTTCTTTTTGTTTTTTTTTCTTATAATTGTCTTTTTAAATTTTATTTCAAGGGAGCTGACGTTGCCATAGATATACTTTTAAAACAATTTTCAAGGAGCCATGTGGTATAGAGGAAGGACCATTCTATTATTTCAAATAAGATAATGTTGTTACAAAGCAGATAAATGCATGGATCACATGGAAAATCAGTTGTGATTCTGGGTTCATTGTGATGGAAACTGCTGGTTGTCTGCCAAAATTTGTTCTTCTCTTTTCTACAATAATCAGTTCTGGCTGGGTATCTGGCAGCTTAGCTATGGACTGTATTTACCATCTTTGCAATTAGATGTGACCTATGGCTAACTTCTTACCAACAGAGGTGAGTGGAAGTGATGATTGCCACATCTAGTGGAGAAACCTTAAGTCACATTGTGTGTCTCCTCCATGCACCATCCTCACCCTTCCTGCCCACTGGAACACAGTGTTGACAATGCAAATTACAAGAAGGCACTAAATTGGGGGTTGGCAAATGGTCTTTGTCATAACTACTAAACTCTATCATGGTAGCACAAATGCAGCCAGAGACAATTCACATGGTGTGACAGTGTTCTGATAAAACTTGATTTATGGACACTGACATTTTAACTATATAAAATGTTTATGTGTCGTGAAATATTACAGGCAGTCCTTGGGTTACATTGGACTCGACGTACGTCATTTCGTGGTTATGTCGCCATCTCCCATTTACAGTATATATTAAGAGAAAAAAAAATTCTGTCATTTCGACGTAAGTACATATGTGCTTTATGTTTTTTATTATTTATTTACCACAAGTAAAGGTCAGAAATTATCTTTCTTTTAGATTTTTTTTACTGTTTCACTTCATTACTGCTGTGTATGTGCTCCATGTGAGTGATGTAGGTGCTTATGTCGGTGGGTTCCAACTTACGGCGAAAATCACGTTAGGATGCATGGTAGGAACGGATCTCCAACGTAACCTGAGGACCTACTGTATTCTGCTTTTGATTGGTTCCCAATCTTTTTTTTTTTTTATCCTCACCTGAGGGTATTTTTTCAATTGCTTTTCAGAGAGATGGAAAGGAAGGAGAGAGACAGAGGAGAGAAAAACATCGATGTGAAAGAGATACATCGATTGGTTGCCTCCAGCATGAACCCCAACTGGTACCAGAGATCGAACCTGCAACCCAGGTACATGCCCTTGACTGGGAATCCAACCCATGACCCTTCAGTGCACGGGACAATGTTCTAACCACACCAGCCAAGGTAGTTTCCAACCATTTTAAAGTATAAAAACCATTCTTAGCTCACAGGTCATTAAAAACAAGTGTTGAGCTGAATTGGGTTCACAGGCCACAAGATGAAGGGAGCTTGGGTCCTTATATGCTGTTGAGCAAAGCCACCCACCAACCAAGAGCACTCACCTTCAACTCTTGCAAGAAAGATAAAATCTCCTTCATTCGTTAAGCTACCTTATAGTTAGATCTCTTTTGTTATAGCATATTAGCATTTTATTTTAACTAATACATAGTCCATAACGCTTAACTACCTGGATCTCTGCTGCATTCCATAGTCCTCACCACCCTCTTTCTAAAGGGCAAGGAAAATGGACCCTACCAGCCCCCTCACTGGCCTTTCCAAGACTTGAGGGAAATGGCTCTGCGCAGAGCTCCCTTCACCTCCTTGTTTCGAAGACTGTAGATGAGGGGATTGAGCATTGGCGTGACAATGGAGTAGAAGACAGACACCACCTTGTTGAAGTTGATGGAGGAGGCCACTTTGGTCCGGACATACATAAAGAAAAGAGTGCCATAGAAGAGGCTCACTACAGTCAGGTGAGCTGTACAAGTGGAGAAGGCCTTCCGGCGCTCAGCCGCAGAGCGGATATGCAGCAGCGTCCAGACAATGTTGCTGTAGGACACAGCAATGACCACAGAGGAGGCCAGGAGTACCGCCAGAGAGACCAGGAAGTCTGTGGTCTCTTTCAGGGTTACATCTGAGCAAGACAAGGCTAGCAAAGGTGAGGCATCACAGAAGAAGTGATCGATGACATTGGAGCCACAAAATGTCAGCTGGGTCATGAGGTAGATGGGCAACATAGGTGTGAGGAAGCCCACCAGCCAACAAGCACCAGCCAGACGGATGCAGGTGTCCCAGGACACCAAGGCCCCATATCGGAGAGGGATACAAATGGCCACATAACGGTCATAGGCCATGGCAGCCAGCAGGAAACATTCAGTTGCCCCAAGAAAGGTGAAGATGAAGAGCTGGGAAAGGCAGCCAGCATAGGAGATATTCTTGCCCCCTTCTCCTCCAATAAAACCAGTCAGCATCTTGGGCACTGTGACTGAGGTATACCCGATTTCAAGGCAGGACAAGTGTGTCAAGAAGAAGTACATGGGTCTCCGGAGCCGATGGTCCAAAATCACCACCATGATGATGGCCAAGTTCTCCAACAAGGTAAACAGGTACATGGTGAGGAAGAGTGTAAAGAAGAGAAGGCGTGTTTCATGCACCCCGGCAAAGCCCACCATGACAAACTCTGTCACGTGGGTCCAATTTGGGGCATACAGCTGCATATTGGAAGTGAGAGCTCAGTAGACTCATAGTCATGTAGATAATGACAACTGAGAGAGAACCTATGAGGATGTTGGACTGAAATATCTTCCACTTCAGAAGAGTAAAGTGAAGTTAAGACACTATCCCCTCAAAGAATTTATAGTCTTTTAGGGCCACAAGAAAATGGACAATTTCAGTACAAAATGAAAAGTTCTACATAGCAATAAAATAGGATATAATGGGAGGAAATAGACCAGAAGCTCAACCAGTCTTGAGGAATCTGAGAAATATTCCTGGAGAAAGGGCTATCTAAACTGGAACCAGAAAAATAAGTGTAAGTTACTGAGATAAAAATAGTGATGTAGAGATGACATAAGTATAAAATCTCAGATGCCAGAGAGAACATTGTGCATTTGAGAAACTTCAGGCTGCTCTAGTTTACTGCAGAGGTTAAGAACTTAGCTTTCTGATCAAGTATACCTGTCCAGGACTCCACACCAAAAAAGGAAAACATGAATCAATCTCTCTCTCTCTTTCTCTCTCTCTCTCCCCCCTCCCCCCCCCCACCTTCCCCCACCCCCGTCTGTGTGTGTTGAGGAATAAAAGCAGGGTTTTGGTTTTTTTCTGTGTAACTTACCTGGACAGGAAACAAACACCCTCAGGGTCTGGCACCCTCTCTCTAAGTCACAGATCAGAGAACTGAAACTATTAGAAGACAAAACCTCCTCTGTACCAGGTACAATGGTGGATGCAGGGGGACAGATGCTCTGTGCCAGGAAGCCTCTCAGCATCACCATGTGTCCTGCCTGGTACAGAGCAGGTGCCCTGTCATGTACTAACCTGAACTGCATACAAGTTTGGAGGAATGAGGGAAAGAAAAATCTTCCTAGTGAAGACAGGACTATCAAACTCAAGTCACAGCAGAGAGGACAGGTAAAATTTAGGAATAACAGTAGCAATGCATGGATGAAGCAGTCCAGCTAGTAAATTACAGAGCCAGGATATGATCCCAGATGTGTTTGAATCTCATGCGTTTAATGACTATGAAGAAGAATAAACATTTCAGAAAACTTTATTATGAACATTTACTGTGTCTATAATACAAAGTCAGGCTTCTACAATATGAGTGTCTCTGTGAGGAAGGGCATCTCCAAAGAGTGAGCATTCTTCCTAGGCTGCTACATTGTAAGCCAAATTGCTAAAGGCAGAGATGTGCAGGAATTGTGCTCTGAAATTTCCTAGAGCCAACAGAACCATGAAGCATCTTGGGCTGCAATGCAATTATTTGGCCAGGAAGCCAGTGTTTATAAACCACCCACTGTGGGGATGTTGGGGCCTGGACTTAGGCCTGGTGGAGACACGTACAGAAATCTGAAGTCTTTGACCTTGTTCATTTCTGGCTTTGTGTCTCTTCATGCTTTCATTGCCATGAAATCATGGAATGTTGAAGCCAGAGGGAACTTGCTTAATAATTTTTAGGGAAACTGCAAGGGTTTTAGAGCCTGACAAACCTGGATTCAAATTCCAGTCTAGGCATTTTTAATTTTTTTTTTTTATTTTTTGTTAATCCTCACCAGAGGATATTTTCCCCACTGATTTTTAGACAGAGTGGAAGGGGGAGGATGGGGGAGATACAGAGAGAGAAATATTGATGTGAGAGAGACACACCAATTGGTTGCCTCCTGAATGCAACCGAGCCTACAACTGAGGTACATGCCCTTGACTGGAATCGAACCTGGGGCCTTTCAGTCCGCAGGCCAACTCTCTCCACTGAGCCAAACTGGCTAGGCTTAGGCATTTTTAATTTTAGGGAAAAGAAAAACAATTTCCCAATCAGATCACAGTGTGTGGGGTAGGGAAGAAGGCAACCTTTGACCAACAAAACCAAGTTTAGCAGGAGGAGAATGAGGTGCTCCCAGCAAGCCAGGGGAGGGAGGTGTGGAAGATAAATCCATGAGAAGAGACTGAGAGTCCACTGGAGGCAGGAACGCAGAGTGGTTACAACCACATTCAGGCATTAGATTACTTGGTGCCTTCCAACCCCAGGTCTACCACCTCCCAACCGAAATGCAAAGAAAAAACCTGCATGGAAGGCAACGCATAACCTAATGGAATGAATTTCTGATGGAACCCTGTAAGTCAGCAGCCATGAGTTAAATGAGGAAAGCTTTCTGGGCAAGAATTTCAGGATGAACTCAGCCTCACCTCTGAGCTCTCAGATCATGTGTGGTAGGCAGATGAGCCTCCCTCCAAAAAAAGAGAAGAGGGTTTTTATTGAGCCCCTCTCATGGCCAGATTCTGCTGGGCTTAGATTATCTGATGTAATCCTCACAACCTACTTTGATCCTAGGACCTATCCTTCACTCCTGGGTTTCATGCAACTGAACACTCTGAGGCTCAGAGAAAGAAAGAGATTTGCATCCGATCAAAGAACTAGTGAGTGGCAGAGATGGGATTCAAACATAAAACCCTGAGCTTCCCCCAGAGGTGCCATCTCCCTCTGTTATTTCATCTCTCCAAATGACACACCTGCAGCCCTGGCTGCCAGCCCGCCTGTGAGGTTAATGTGTCTGTGTCTTGGATCCCCATTGGTGGAATCTACTACAGGTTCCAGCGACCTGCAGGGCCACCGTGAGGCTCCCAGGCCTATTAACCACATGAGCTTCCTCCCTGAGGCTGAGAGAACTTATCAACCAACTGACGCCTAGGAAACAAGTGGCCAAGTGGAGTGGGTCATAGGGGACAATCACTGAATGAGGAGAGAGACCAAACAGAAACTTGGCCTAATTTGGTGTCCTCAGAATGGAGCTCTCTGGGCTAAGGTTTCCCCTAACAAATATGGAAAAACAGTTTGGGACCCATGCAGGGAAATTAAAACTTGGCTCCTGCGGTGACATGCTTGTGCAGACACATGACAAGCCTGGTGAGAGGCTGGCTTCCTTCCCGGTTCAGTTTTCTCCACCTGGCAACTGGGAGACTTGTCCCCAAACGTGAAAAGAATTGGAAGATGAACTTACTAAGATCCGGACAATGATTTCCAAAAACAACCACCAAATCCAGGATGGGCACCATGAGACCAGTGGAAGGGGCTGCAAGATGCCCAGGGTGCTGCTCTCAGCTTCCTCTTCGCTCTCACTCACTGTAGCCAGCTCCCTGTTCACTGCAATGTGACAGCAATAGCATAGCTCACTTCCAGGTGCACAGGCAGCCCCCTGAGGTCACAGCACGCTCTCTAGAATTAGAGGAGTGAAGTTTGACCCTAACTCCATCAGGTACCAGCTATATTTTGGGAAGTCACTTAGAGGAGCATCAGTACTGTCATCCTCAAATGGAAGGCATAGTCCATACATTTGCAGGGCTCATCTAAAGATCGAAGGGAACAGCATTAAGTGAAAATTCAGGGCCTTTGCTCTTATTGTTCCCTTTGCTTTTCTGTGTGGCTTCCTCCAGCACTTCCTCCAATTCTCTGCATGAGGCTATCCCAACAGAGAGGCCCTTTCTGACCACCCACCTGAAATCTGACCCCCTTCCTCAGTTTGATATTTTTGTCACAGCCTCATTGTCATCAGGTATTTATTTGTTTATCTATAATATCACACAGATACATACACGCACACCCCTAAGCTCCTTGAAGACAGTGCCTCTCTGTCTACTCATCACTGTGTTGCCAGTGGCATAAAGAGTCACTGGGTTGTAGTTTGTATGCAGTAAATATACTGATGTCATCATAAAAGAATGAACACTTGCTCCAAGCATCATGCTGGCCCAAAGTGTTGTTTTCTTTCCACTTCCAACTACCTGTTTCAAGAAAACAGGAAGGGAAGGAAACACATACTTAAGGAAGAGCTATCCAATGTGGGTGTTGAAGTCATAGGACTATCCTGCCAATCAGCTCCAAGACTACAGCACCCACTCTCACTGGTCTTGGGTGGGGAACAAATTAAATTGATTTTTACATATAATTTCTTCTTCCTAGCTACTGAATTTAAATTTTCTAGAAAACTATTCTATATCCACTCTTTTCAAAGTCTGCTCCACCAAGCCCCACATTTCTCCAGTTGCTGGGAATTATAAAGGGGAGAAAAAGACCTAGCATGTGGGGCTTCCATGAGCCTTGCTTCAACCAGCTGGTAGGTGGCAGCTGATAGGTGGTAGGTCCAGACAAGAATACAGCCCAGCCTGACCCCACCACCTACCATCTCTCCACCACACCACCTCTCTGGGGTGCTGGCATTGCTCAAACCAAATTAATTGAGTGCTTCTCTCATTATTCCAGTAGCTTCCTGAATGAGTAGGCATGACCTGCTCCTCAAAGCTACTCCCAGATGGTCTCTTCATGAAGGAAAAAAATGGGAAATTAGAACATAAGAAACGAAATGGAGGTCTCTCCAGTCATACAGGCAGCAGAGGCCCCATCCCCAGCCACACTGAAGAGTTCACTACAGCAGAAATAACCAAGGTGGGAATCAAACTTTCTGAGCTTCTGGCTCCTAATGTCCAAATAGGAATAATACCTGCTGAATAATGTTCCCAGGACATTATGGGACTCAATGAGATAGTGAATAGGCAGGCCTATTGAAATGTTAAAGGGACACTCTGGGAAGACCTTCTTATTATCTTACCTCCATTGCTACGGACTATGCTATTACTGCAGAAATTTCAATAACGGGAAAGCCCAGGGGATGGCACTCTCAGTGTAATGTCCTTGAAGTTGCACTTGAATAATAAGCAAATTAATTTTATTTAGATTGTAGGTTTATTTGAGGTGGACAGAGACAATGATGAACTAAGACTCCCAAACATTCTTGGCAAACCCCCTACAATATGCAAGCTTAGGCAAATCAGTCGGATTCTGTGTGCTTCTGTTTTCTCACTTGAAAACGGGTTAATATTTAAAACCACAATGACTCTGTAAAAAAGCTTTCGAAAGAATAAAAATAAAATAAAATGGGAAAACTATGAAGAAAAGATTAGGTGAATCTGAAGTCAGAAATCCTTACTCTAGGTTTGGTTTATCTTTGGTTGATGACATTCTTTCCATACACCACCTTCTGACTGCTCTTTGGATATATTCCTGTTAGTCTCCAGCACTGCTGTAAACCAAAAGCTAAACAGCCCATATACAGGTGCTCAGGGGGTCTCTAGAAGAGCCACTCACCTGCCACATACTACTTTGTTTCTTCTCTGGGTGGAACACAAAAAAAACATTCTCAGTACCTGGATCTCATTGTGAAACAAGGACCCCAAATTCTAGGATCACAGCTTTCCTGAACCAAAGAAACAGGGCAAAGATCCATCGTCAGCTGAACTGGAGAGGGAGGGAACTGAGGTAGTTGCTGACTATAAAATGACTCATACCTGTGTATATGCCTCTGACACCCTAGGGGTGGCCCATGGGATCAAGTCTCAATGGAGGTTTGAAGCACTCAGACAACAACGGAAAGAACATAATAATCATGGAAAATTTCCTTCCCAGAGAATGTGCAGAAGCTACATGGGAATCCCAAGTTTGTAGACTAATTGGACAAGTACCAGTGGAAGATGAGGGGCCAGTCAAAGAAGGTCCCATGCCAGCTAGACACTTTGCCAAGGTCTCTGGCTCTAACCAATTCTGGAACAGGGTGAAATGAAATTTCCAGAGTTCCAAACTTATCAAGAATGCAATGAGCTCTTCCTCTATTAGGATGAGTTAGATATCCCCACCCACCAATCTCCCTTTATCCCCAGGTGGAGAAAATAGACAATGTTAACAACAGACATTACTGAGTAGTCACTCTGGGCCAGGCTATGTGCTGTGCTGGTGTGAAATGCCCAGCCTCAATCCTGAAGAAGCTCAGAAGGTGTGACTAAGGATCATTTTTATCCAGAATGTAACTATGCCTTCATTCCAAAGACCTTCCCTCAGAGTATTTGAGGATTATCTACAGACTGAGCAATCTTTTTCCCCAAAAGGAAATAATGACATCATTCCACTATAAAGCAAAAGGAAGATCAAGGTTGTGATTATTTACTCTATCTGATTGTAGGAAGCAGCCAAGCCAAAGCTATCAGGGCACAAGGTGACCAGTCCTTTAACATATTCTAAACACAAAACATATGTCCCTTGATTTCATATGACCTTTCAGTTGCAGATGTCTTATCTTTCCAACTAAACAATAAAGCTCCTTGAAGACAGGGCCATTGTCATATGTTACTGGATCCCACAGAGGCTAGCGCATTGTAACTCAATACAAACCATCAGACATGGATCTGATTCCACTTAATCCTCTTCATGGATGTGCTCCCGGGGGCAAGTCAATCCCTCTGAGCCCCTTTTCTCACCTCTGAAGTTGGGAAAATAATCTACCTGACAAGGATGTGTTTAGAGATAACTGAGGTAACAAAGATGAAGGGTTCACTCACATGACAGTGATGTGAGATGATTTCACTATAAAACTTCAGGCTTCTCTACATTGTTTACATTAGCCAACACATGCAAGCAACCCAAGTGCCCATCAGTAGGTGAGTGGATAAAAAAGCTGTAGTGCAGCCCAACTGGTGTGGTTCAGTGGTTGAGCATCAACCTATGAACCAGGAGATCACGGTTCAATTCCTGGTCAGGGCACATGGGCAGGTTGCAGGCTAGATCCCTATTGTGAGGCATGCATGAGGCAGCCGATTAATGATTCTCTCTCATCATTGATGTTTCTTCCTTTCTCTCTTCTCTCTCTTCTCTCTCTCTCTCTCCCTCCCTCCCTCCCTCTCTCTCTCTCTCTCTCTCCTCTCCCCTTCCTCTCTGAAATCAGTAAAAATACCATCCCATTGGGCACTAGGACTTAACGTATGAATTTGGGGGAGACACAAAATATTGCCAAGGGTTAATATTTGATCAAGCTGGGAAGTGGGTATAAAGTTATCATTGTATTATGTTCCTTCTTGAGTATCAATTTGAATTATTTCATGATAAAAATGAATTAAAAAAGAATACCTGCAAAAATACCAAGTCAGACTTTGCTTCTGGGTGTTTTAAGGCTGAAAAACACATCATTTGGAGGAAACTGAGCCTCTTTTGTGAAATGAGAACTACCTACAATTCCATAATGATATACAAAAATTCCAAGTACAAGAGGTAATTTCAAATACCTTTCAGAGGAGTGGCGAAGGCCCTCAGCGTTTCAGTCTAGTCCATGTTCCTCCTCATTTGTCACAGATCCTCCTCTATGTGTCCCAGTTTCGGGGCTGGGATATTTGATTCCTCAGGCAGGAGGAAAATAAAAGGAATATGATCATTCAAAGCCTCTTTCATTACCATCACTCGCAGAGGAGAATTCCGCCTTCAAATCGCTCAATTCTGGACTTCTGTGATGTCAAACTAGGACAACAGATAGGGTGACAAAAATTAAGACCAGCAAGGCTGGATGGGTTTACATGGTAAATGCAGAGTATTCCAGGCTGAAGAGAAAGAAAATGCCTGGAACATGAGAGGAGAGGGCCAAGCTTGAGAGCAGAGGTTTCGGGTCTGCCTGTGTTTCCTTGGCCCTCCAGGCTCTTGTTTCTTCCTGAGTGCTCGTGGCCTGCTGGCATAGTGGCCTTCCTAGTTGCTTTTAATTAATGCAGAAGAGGGTTTTTTGCTTTGTACTATTGGGTCAAATTGGGTCAGAAATGAAAATGGTTTTTCCATTGACATAGAGCAGCCCAAAGTTACGTTCTTTTTTTTTTTTTTAATCTTTTAAGTATTTTATTTCTTATGTTTCAATTACAGTTTACATTCAATATTATTCTGTATTAGTTTCAGATGTACAGCAAAGTTGTCAGAAAATCATGTACTTTACAGAGTGACCCCCCTGCTGCTTCCAGTACCCACCTGGCCCTATACCTATTTATCTCGATAGTATTGACTATATACCCTATGCTGTAATCTAAATCTCTGTGACTGTTCTGTAACAGCAACTGTATTGCTTAATCCCTTCACTTTTTTCACCCAGCTCCTCAACCCCCTCCCATCTGGCAGCTGTCAGTTTGTTCTTTGTACTTATGAGTCTGTTTCTATTTTGTTTATTTTGTTCATCAGATTCCACGTATAAGTGAAATCATATGGTACTTATCTTTCTCTATCTGACTTATTTCACTTAGCATAATACCCTCTAGGTCCTTCCATGCTGTGGCAAAAAGTAAGACTGCCTTCTTTTTTATGGCCAAGTAGCATTGCATTGTGTAAATGTTCCACAGTTTTTTAATCCACTCATCCACTGATGGGCACTTGGGTTGCTTCTATTTCTTGACTACTATAATTTAATAGTTTGAATTTGATTTTATTAATTTATTTTATATTTTATATTTACCCTCCTTTGTGGTTTTTCCCCCCATCTTCTTTTGTTTGATAATATTTAGTTTCTTCTATTTGGAAGCCATAAATCTTATTCTAATGGCTACTCTAAATTTTTTAACCTACTGCAAATTTTCTGATAGGTCTATATTTAATTTCTCTCAACTTCAATAAATCCTTAATGTGCTCACCACCTTATTATTGTTTTATAAAACAAAATTATAATTTTTAAACTCTAACCATTAATTTAAAATTTCAACACATTTTATCAATCTCTGTGCTCACTATACCAACTCATTTGGCTTACAAGGAGATGGGAAGAGCTATTTAGAGGAAGCCTGCTTCTTGTATTCCACATCTTCTGTTTTTATTTTTCTATTTCAGAAACAAATTTTAATAGTCTTTAGTAAGGATCTGTGTGTAGTAATATATTTAGTATTTGTGTAAAAGTGCTTTTATATAATCGTCCCTCTTGAATAAATTTTAGCTGGTTGTAAAACTCTAGGTTGGCAGTTTTTTCCTTCGGCACTTTAAAGTTACTACTCCATTTTCTTCCAATGTCGATTGTTATTAATGAAGTTTGCTGTCAGTCTGTCATTCCTCTATACATAACTCTTTTTACTCTGCTTTCTGAACTGCATTCTGAGTGAGTTCCTATATTCTATTTTTTATTTCTCTACTTCTTTCTATCCCTCTGTCTGTCCCAGAGTTCATTCTATTCATTATGGTTTTTTAATAAGTAATACAATCATATGGTTCAAATCCAAAGATTACACAAAGGTAATCGATGAGAATTACCCTCCTACTTCTGCCTCTTTTTTGGTCTACTGAACATTTGGTGAGTCCTTTTACTACCCAAATCCATGTCCTTTAACCTGGGAAATTTTCTTGAATTATTTCATTATTTTTTTCCATCCATTTTTTCTGTTCTCTTCCTCTTGAACTCATGTTATTTATATGCTAAATTACCTGGACTGGTCCTCCAAATTTTTTTCTTCTCTTATTTTTATTTTTCTCTTTATATATTTATGTTCTAATTTGAAGGCAAATCCCTTAACTTCACCTTTCAGTACTTTCATTGAGTTGTGTGTTTTTTTCATTTCTGCCATCGTGTGTTTAATTTCCAAATGTTCTTTTAAAAATATTTATGTGAATTTTTTAAAATTCTGTCTTATAGATACAATATTTTTATCTTGCTAACAATATTGTTTGCTTTTTTTTCTTGTTTGTCTTCTTTTCTATTCCCCTATATAGTCTCTGCTTCCTTCAAGTTGCTTTTTTATGTCTCTTCATTGTGTTTCCTATGTTTCACATTGAAGGCTTTCCTCACTTTTCTGGTAATTTAAATTTTTCTCTTCAAGATTAAGAGTAAAAGGGATTTAAAGGCAGTTTGGACAGTCTGAGAAGATGGATGTGGTTTTTCAGTGAGGAGCTTTCCTCTATAGTGATCTAAGAAAGCCATTTCTTGGGGAATCCCCAATGTCTATATCTTTAGGACTTCCCCCTTAGATAAATTCTATTCCTCATAGAAGAAACTTCCAACTCCTTCTGGAGGGTAGTGTTTTGGCCACCAGCATTCTGAAAGCCAACAGGAAAGAGCCTGGGTGCCTCACCATTCAGTATTCTTTATGCATATGGTTACTTAATACTCCTACTATAATGTGGTAGCCCCACCTTAGCTGTGCCTGATGTACTCCTGTCCATACACACTATGTTTTATCATGTCCAGGGATACGCCTTTAAAATATTCTTGGGATGAGAGAGGGACAGTGTCTAGCACTGTGAGTAGGAAAGAAGATCTAGAGAGGTATAACTGCTTCTCAAATAGCTTTCACCTAGTACTTTTGGTTTAACCACTACTTTTGCTCCAGGTCACGGGTTTCTAGAATTGCTAATTCCTGAGACTTGGAGGGTTCTCAGCATAAGCTGGGTTTATTTAATTTTTCAGCTTTCTCAGATCATAATGGCATAGAAACCTAGCTTTTTCAGGCTTGCTAATCAGTTATTACTCAGTCATCTCCTTTCCAGATTCTGTTATGCCCAGATTTCAGGATTCCCAAAAGACCACCAGGGAGCCAGCCGAGTCTGATGCAAAAGCAAAGAGTCTTTATTCGAGCTAGCTCGGCTCCCCGACCACACTCACCGACGCAGCAGCAAGTGGCAGAGAGAGAGGGGGCTCTGTGGGGAGAAGGGTTTTATAGGGGGGTTGGAGTAAGGGGAGGAGAGAGGACTGTGGGCCCTGCCGATTGGCCAGGATCAAGTCAGTGTCTTGTTACACAGGATGTGGTCGTATCTATGGCGCGCACTTCCCTTGATTATCATTGGTTAGTTTAAAGAAATCCTAGGTGTGGCTAGCAGAGGCTTGGGCTTCCAGGAAGAAGCTCCTTGCCGAGCACATGGCTGCCCAAAAATGGAGGATCCGGGGTAAGATGGAGGGCATAGCTCTCGCCCTTTCAATTCCAAAATACCATTGCCATTGTCTCTTCACCTATACTTCCCATTCTTGTTGGTTTGAGGTTTTTTCTTTCTTTCTTTAATCTCTTTACTGTGCTTTAAAAAGGTAAACATGGCCAAACAGCCATTGTAACTCAAAGCCCCACATTTTTTTATTTCAATGACTCTATTTTTTTATGTTCAAATATTCCAATTGGTCCTTTTTTCCCTATCTCCTCATTCTTGTTTTCAGGCTTTTTCTCATAATTTTTATTATTGTAATGAAAGTTTTTATTTCATTTCCTCCTATGAAATAATCAATGTATTTACTTTAAAGCCTTGCCTGATCATTCAGTAAAATCACTTTCATCTGAAGTGAATCCATATTCTAATTGTTGGTTTAGTGGCTGGTTTTTCTTAGTATTCACTTTTATTCATCAGTTTCTTTATTTGGTTTAAGTCTCATTTTGGAATATGATGTGGTTGGGGTTTTTTCCCCCCTTTTCTCTTCTCCCCTCTACTTTGCCTTCATATTCAACTTTCCTGCTGAGCAGCTTTGGGGTCCCCAATTCAGATCCAGGTCTAGTAAGGACCTTAGAGTGGCCATCCTTCAGAACCACTGAGCTGTGGCAGATCCAGGCTTGGTCAAGGGGAAGCTCGACTCAGCTCTTGCTCACAAGGTGATGTCTCATCCTTGTCTCCAAGCCTCCTCTCATGAGGGTGGGGTATGAGAAATGAATACCACCCTCGCCCAGGGCTTCAGTCAGTGAGCCTGCCTCTGCATTCCCACCTCACAGGAAATACTTTTGATTCATTTATCACCACTGACTGCCTCACCTTGCAAACCCAGCAAGTCTAGCCACCCTTTCAGCCCTGATCACTGTGTGTGTCCCTATGCCAGCTTGGAGCTTCAAAAATACCTGTCTTGTATGTAAGCCTGGCCATCCCTTCTTCTTTTTTCTCTTTTTATTTTATGTAGCACTGTTATGTTTGTGGAGCAGACAGAATTCTTCAAGCATGGACTCCACCTTGATCTGGCTTTCAGTACGTGGCCTTTAAAGTTAGATAGTTGGACCGTGAAAATCTCAATTGTGGTTAGAATTCTGATGCCCAAAGTGACCGGATCAGGTCAGTGGCACTGAATGCTGCCTTAGCCAGGCTGAATTTCCTCTTTATCTCTTGCACATTACCACAACACCGGAAGTACAAGAGGCAATCAAATTAAATATTAACTGAACATATTCTAAATACTCAAAATTCAAACAATAATGGGGTAGCATTGAGTGGAATAGAAATAAAGATTTGAAGTTAACTCATTTTAGATAAATTTATTCCTAAAATGCACTACTGTAGCATCCGCAGGGCTGTGGGATTAAATGAGTGGTTTGTGTAGAACATTTAGTACACTATCTAGCATGTCTTAAGTCTACTAGTATTAGGATGCACCTGGCCTAATAATACATTCCAAAGGGACCAGAGGATCCAGTGGGTATAGAGGTTCTTTTGAGAATCAACAGGAAGAGAGGAACAAAAGGGAACAGGAAACGACTGTCCGGCCAACAGGGCAAAGGATTAAAATCACAAAAAGATGATTATCACCAATAAAATGAAGTTTTCCTCCTTGCCCGTAACCTTTGCCCTGTGCACAATAAACAAGGAACTGTTAGCTTAAATCCACAAGCTTTGTAAATCCAGAGTAGCTACCAAGAAGACAACACATTCCTAGACCCTCTGGAATGTATTGTACATTCAATGAGGGTTGGGATTGCTTTCTGCCTAGATCATAGTGAGCATTTAATAACTGTGGGATAGACTAAAGGTGCTCAGACAGGGATTGGTGTAGTAGATCCCAATGCACACACTTGTGAGATGAATTTACATTGTGGGTACAGAGGGGTAGCAAGTCAGCAGAGGACATATTCTGTCAGCCTCCAAGATTCGTACAAACATTGGCCATGTGGAGGATTAGAGTGGGAGCATTCAGGGACATCCTTTTAAGCAGGGAAATAGTGAAGTCTGCATCATCAGGAAGCCCACCCCACAGGACCTCACACATGAGCAAAGCATCATCAATGAAATGGGGTGTGTGTGTGTGTGTGTGTTACAATACTCTCTATCAAATAAACACATTGATTCAATTGTATGGTAAGAATAGTTGACCTGAATTTCAGACATTCCTAAAAGTACTAGGAAAGGAAAATATGACAACAGGAACAGCCCTTAAAACCAATTATGAAGAGATTCAAATATAAACTGCATGGATTACAAGTTTGTGTAACCTCCATGTACTCAGAATATGGTTGGTTTCTAATCCCAAAGTTCATTAGAGATGAGTGGCGGAGTAATGAGTGCTACTTTCCACACATGTGCCATTGGGACACCAATTCCCCCTCTCTGGTTCTCATATTCTTTATTGATAAAATGAAACCTTGCCTATCAGGAATATGTTGATTGCAAATTAAAAAAAAATTCAAACTTAATCAAGAATTCCAGTTTATGGGCTTGTATATGAAGAGTCCTACGGATGTAGCCCTGCCAGTGTTGCTCAGTAGTTGAGTGTCAACCCATGCACCAGGAGGTCACCAGCTCAATTCCAGGTCAGGGCACCTGCCTGGGTTTCGGGCTTGATCCTCAGAAGGGGGCATGCAGGAGGCAACCTATTAATGTTAATGTTTCTCTCTCATTGATGTTTCTATCTCTCTCTCCCTCTCCCTTCCTCTCTCTCTAAAATCAATTTTTTTTAATTTATCGTTACTGTTGAAAGTATTACAGATGTCCCCTTTGTTTGTTTGTTTTTCCCATTGACCCCCTCTTCCCCGCACCCACCCCTCCCAGGCCTTCACCACTCTATTGTCTGTGTCCATGGGCTATGCATATGTGCATATAAGTTCCCCAGTTAATCACTCCCCACCCAGCCCACCACCCCTGCCTTCCCTCTGAAAATCAAAATTTTTTAAAACCTAGTAAATAATAATTTTAAAAAGAGTCCCAGAGATGTAAACAAAATTTTCAAGGTCAACTTTTCCCATCCTTCTGTTTTGTCCTCTATTTTGACTTCATCATCAACAAGTCCTCTCCACTTGGTGACAGACTTATATCCTCACATGTATAAGTCCAGTGGAAAAGAGAGCAGTCTCCAACAGTCTAAGTCATGAGATGGCACCTCACTGACTCCAAAGGAGTCAGATCAACCACCATGGCCAGAGGGACTTGATGTTCTTCTTCCTCTCATCTGAGATTCATGCTCACCCCAGGCTTTCCCCACCAAGATGCAACCAGACTGTCCCATCCACAATCCCACATTGCCTTATGTGTTAGAGCAGAGCCTTACAGAATCTTCAACATAGTCTTACAGAAACTCAAGATAGGCCAGCGAGGAAGCAAAGAGAAGGATTCCCAGGCTGAGTCTTGGAAAGGATGTTGCTGGAGAACCAAGATGGCGGCATAGGTTAACGCCGGAGTTTGCTGCTTTGAACAACTACTTCAAAAGTGAAACCAAAAAACGGAAGGGACATCACCCAGAACCACAGGAACGCTGGCTGAGTGGAAGTCCTACAACTAGGAGGAAAGAGAAACGCATACGGACACTCAGAGGAGGCGCAGTGCTGAAGTCAAATTCTGAGGTGCGGAGTGCGCGAGCGGGCTGGCGGCGGAGGGCGCGGTTGGCGTTTTCAATCGGGAGGGAGTCGCAGACTCTGAGCTCCAGATCCGGGCGAGTCTTTAGGGACCCAGACTCAAACGGGAGAAGCGGGACTGTCTGGCTTCGGTCAGAGCGAGTGCAGCTTTCTCTCTGAGCTTTGCAGCGGGTGCTGGGACTCAGAGAGGCAGAGCCCCTGGGGACGGGACTGAGAGCCGCCATAACTGCTCTCTCCGGCCCACCCTGTTGATCCTGTGCGACCCGCCCCACCCAAGCCCTGCACACAGGCATTTGCCGGATAGCCTCAGGCAAAGGCTAGATTAGCACCTCCCTAGAGGACAGAAGTTCTCTCACTGCTGACACAGCTGATTCTCATAGCCACTTGGCCTGGAGGTCAAACCCTTCCTGGAATTAGCTACAACAATCAAGATTTAACTATAAGACTTCGAACAAAGACCACTAGGGGGTGCACCAAGGAAGCATAACAAAATGCGGAGACAAAGAAACAGGACAAAATTGTCAATGGAAGATATAGAGTTCAGAACCACACTTTTAAGGTCTCTCAAGAACTGTTTAGAAGCCGTCGATAAACTTAATGAGATCTACAAGAAAACTAATGAGACCCTCGATCTTATATTGGGGAACCAACTAGAAATTAAGCATACACGGACTGAAATAACGAATATACAGACTCCCGACAGCAGACCAGAGGAGCGCAAGAATCAAGTCAATGATTTGAAATGCGAGGAAGCAAAAAACACCCAACCGGAAAAGCAAAATGAAAAAAGAATCCAAAAATGTGAGGATAGTGTAAGGAGCCTCTGGGACAGCTTCAAGCGTACCAACATCAGAATTATAGGGGTGCCAGAAGATGAGAGAGAGCAAGATATTGAAAACCTATTTGAAGAAATAATGACAGAAAACTTCCCCCACCTGGTGAAAGAAATGGACTTACAGGTCCAAGAAGCCCGGAGAACCCCAAACAAAAGGAATCCAAAGAGGACCACACCAAGACACATCATAATTAAAATGCCAAGAGCAAAAGATAAAGAGAGAATCTTAAAAACAGCAAGAGAAAGAAACTCAGTTACCTACAAGGGAATACCCATACGACTGTCAGCTGATTTCTCAACAGAAACTTTGCAGGCCAGAAGGGAGTGGCAAGAAATATTCAAAGTGATGAATACCAAGAACCTACAACCAAGATTACTTTATCCAGCAAAGCTATCATTCAGAATTGAAGGTCAGATAAAGAGCTTCACAGATAAGGAAAAGCTAAAGGAGTTCATCACCACCAAACCAGGATTATATGAAATGCTGAAAGGTATCCTTTAAGAAGAGGAAGAGGAAGAAAAAGGTAAAGATACAAATTATGAACAACAAATATGCATCTATCAACAAGTGAATCTAAGAATCAAGTGAATAAATAATCTGATGAACAGAATGAACTGTTGATTATAATAGAATCAGGGACATAGAAAGGGAATGGACTGACTATTCCTGGGGGGGAAAGGGGTGTGGGAGATGCGGGAAGAGACTGGACAAAAATCGTGCACCTATGGATGAGGACAGTGGGTGGGGAGTGAGGGTGGAGGGTGGGGTGGGAACTGGGAGGAGGGGAGTTATGGGGGGAAAAAAAAGAGGAACAAATGTAATAATCTGAACAATAAAGATTTAATTAAAAAAAAAAAAAAAAAAAAAAAAAAAAAAGAAAGGATGTTGCTGTTGATTAGCAATGTCTGCTATGGAGCTCAAGCCAAGAGAAACAGTGACTCACAAATGACATAGATTTGCCATCCCTAGAAGAGGCCATCTAGACCTTCATTCCCAGGATCAAAGGGCAGAGAAAGCACTACCTGTGCTTCTGTAACCCTAGAGACTCCATGGAATGAAGACTTAAAGTATGCTTTTATATCTGATATAGGAGGGAGAAAGGAAGACTTAGAGAAAACATCATGAAGAAAGCAATGGGAATAATTCTTGAAAGAACATAGCCATGATGGTTTAGTTTTATTAAAAAGAAAAAATCAGGCCGAAACCGGTTTGGCTCAGTGGATAGAGCGTCGGCCTGCGGACTAAAGGGTCCCGGGTTCGATTCCGGTCAAGGGCATGTGCCTGGGTTGCGGGCACATCCCCAGTGGGAGATGTGCAGGAGGCAGCTGAGGCAGCTGGTCGATGTTTCTCTCTCATCGATGTTTCTAGCTTTCTATCTCTCTCCCTTCCTCTCTGTGAAAAATCAATAAAATATATTTTTTTTTAAAATCAGAATAATCTGAGTTTAAACCCCAGATACACTTTTTGTAAATTTGATTAATACATTTCTGACTAACTGGTTAAATTCAGAGACCTTAATTAATATTATCCCAACACCTACTAGTATCCATCAGATAATAAATGGTCTTTAACAGTATGTAGAATAAATGGTAACAAATGCATAACCATGAGCAGATTAATACATCCCCTCTGCAGGTCAGTTTTCTTATTTTTAATAGAGACTTAATAATTCTCCCTATGGAGTTGCTCTGAGGAGTCCATGGGATTATGTATGTACAGTGATCAGCATGTCGTGGAAACTCATCAAGGTACTCTAACACCCACATCAGGGTCACGGCTCTCAAACATTAATCAATAAGAATATTTACTAATCCATACTATATACTCAGCACCTGGAGAACAGAGGGGATAGGGGATAAAATAACCAGAAGAGAAAACACAGGCTGTCACTTTAGAGACTGTCAAAACCTAAGTGTTCATTGCAGCAGCCACTTCTCACTAGATCATCATTGAGGAAGTCAAGAGAGGGCAGCAAAGAGCTATGGGGCTAGAAGGAAAGATGAGCCTTCCTCTCTGATAGCCTATCCCCCAATTCAGAGTTAGTTCTAAAACCAAGCCAGGAATCAGGACCTTCACACTGGCATCCTGATTCAGCCACTTACATGCTGTGTGACCTCAGATAAGGCACATTACCTCTCTGGCCTACATTTTCCAATCTCTAAAATGAGGATAATTAGGGCTCAAAGTTGTAAAGATTCAAAGAACTGGAAGAGTTGCTGAGCTCTACAGTAGAGTGGCCTCGGGGCAAAATGGAGACTCCACACGCCCTACCTCAGAAGCAGAGGCAAGAAGAGAGCTGACTTTGGGAATTACATAAGTAGGACGTTTTAAAGAATAACACATATGTTATAACCAAAATGTAGTTACAATTTCATGATGGTACATATACTCCCTTTGACATTCAGACACATGTATCTTAAAAGTGATTGAGGCAAAGACCATAATTTTTGTTCACCAAATCCCATTTCTCTTTTTCCTGCCTGGGCACATGTAAGACTGGTTTGGTCAATAAAATGTGAGGGAAAGAGATGTCCATCATGTCCAGGCTGAAGCAGTGGAAAGCCCCTATGGGACCCGCAGCTTCTCTCCTCTTCTGACGTGAAACCAGAAGCATCCCTTAACCTGAGTACCTCTTGCCCACTGGCTCTGGATATGTAAGACAAACGATAAATAAAACAATGTTGTGTTAAGACAGGTATGTGGGATCTATATGTTATTGCAGCATAGCTGAAGTTGCCCTGACAGTAACAGAAGAAAAAAATATTTAAAAGGGAAGCATGTGTGGCAATATTCATTTAATAAGAACTTGAAGCCCCAAAAAGCATCCAATATCATCTATATTGAATAACGATACACCCCACCAGGAAGATATGTCGTGGTACTTTATTAATTTAAGCTCATCAATTCAAATTTTATAAAGTAAATTGTTTTAAAATGTAAGGGAAAATGGCATTCCTGGAAGGAGAGTCACATGGGAAGCCAGGGAAGAGGTGTGTGTGTGGGGGGGGGGGGGGGGGGCAGAGACTGGAGTTTTTAAAGGATTGTTCTAGCTATTTAATTTATGTTAATAGACTGCAAAGAGGCAAAGGCAGAAGCAGGAACATCAGTTAAGAGGCTATGCAGTAACCCAAATGAACAATCACAGTGGCTTGGACCAGAGATGTAGCAACAGAGATGATGGGAAGTGGTCACCTGCTGGATACATTTGAAAAGTACAGACAATAGGAAGTTTTGGTTGACGGGATGTGAGGTTCAAGGGAAAGAGAAGAGAGGACAATACCAAGGTGAGACCTGATCACTAACATGTGATCAAAGCTGTGAGAAGAGCATGCTTGCTGGGGGCAAGACCAGAGTTTGGATTTGGACCTAATAAAAATGTCCTTATAGACATATCCAGGTAAAGAGATTAAAAGGGGAACTGGATCGGTAAATCTGAAGTTCAGAGGGGAGCTCCGGGCTGGAAATATAAAATCTGGAAGTCTTTAGTTTACAGAGCATTGTTAAAGCGATGAGACTTCCTGAGCATGCTTAGGGAGTGAATATAGGTGAGAAAGAGAAGCCATCCAAGAACTGTGCCCTGGGCACCTGTGCATGATGAGGGTGGTAGATGAGGAGAAACCACAAAAGAGACAGAGAAGGAGCAACCCACAGTAGGAAGAAAACCAGGAGAGCCTGCTGTGCGGATGCCAAGTGGAGAGAGTGACTCAGGGAATCCAACATCATCAACTGTCAAACGCTGCTAATACGTTAAGATCTAAACTGAGTTCATCACTGGGTTTCGTGACATGGAGGCCATTAATGATTTGGGGGGCAGGGAGTGGTTTTTAGTAGAGTAGTGAGAGTCAAAGCTTACTGGAATAGGTTCAGAGAGAATAGGGGAAGAATTAAAGACAATGAGTATGGACAACTACTTAGGGAAATGTGTCTGTAAATCGATGCAGAAAAAATGAGGCAATAGCTGAAGGGGATGTGAGCTCAAAAGAAGGTATGGAAGGATTTTTTTCAGCTAGGAAAATTAGCCAAATGTTCATGTGCTATTTTTATGTTTCTTTGTCGTTAAATGAGTGAGAGACTCGGTGCCCTTTGCCATCTCTTGGTTCCCAGACCTTCTTTTCCCACAGAAAGTAAGAGAACATGATAAGCTCGTGATGGCTTCAAAGAAGATACCGCATTCGCATGACTAAGCCCCAGTGATGAGCTGTCTCCAAGCCCTCACTGTTACCATCAGGCCATGAGTCCAATCGATTAAGGATGAGGTGATACCGAAGACCAGTTCCTCAATAGCAGTGCTTTTTATTTAATGATTTTTTTATTATCAAAGGACTTCATTGTGCAATTTAAAAAATCAAACAGTAGCACGAGGCTCAGGACAAGAAAGAGCTTCCCTGTTCCACTCCTCCCTATGCCCACGCTCCACACCCCGAAGCAATTGTTTTCAACTCTCTCATTTGTTTGTTATGGTGTTTAACATCATATTTCCAGAACACATGCTTACAGTTTTTTATTTCAAGATTTTCATTTTTTACTTCAAAACAAAAATTTAGTTCTTTTAACCCACACACCACATCCATATCCCTTTATCCCTTCTATATCATTCTCTCAGTGAACTTATATTGAGATTTTGTTTTGTTAAATATATAGTCCTTACATTAATGACTATAAAAATAGAATTCATAGCTAAGTCATTTGGTACCCTTTATTATATAACTTTTTTGTTTCTCCTGAATTAATAATTGTCTTATTTTTCACTTGCTTAGTTTTTTTTATGTACCTATAATTAATCTATACTCAAACTATCCCCATACTATTTCCAAACAGAACTAAAAACCCATCTCCATACAAATACCTCAGATAAGGTATTCATTCAAAGTCTTTCTCAGAGACACATCTCCTGGGGCCCTGCACACCCCTACTCTTCTCTGGATGGGTTGTCATTCCAATCTGAGCACAGTTGTCATCCCAGGACCACCCTCAGAATGGGAATTCCTTTTTCCTCTCTCCTCTTTGGATTCCCTGTTTGCTAGATCCTAGATCTTTTTCTTTCTTGGTTTATTTCCTAACTTTGCCACTTTCTCTGTAGCTTCCTGAGACAAGATGCGTGAGAGGTATATTTTATGACCTAAGATATCTGAGCAATTCTTTATTTTACCATTAGATTTGTTTAACAGTTTGTCTAAGTATAGAGTTCAAGGTCGGAGATCACTCAGTTTTCTGGCTTCCAGGTGTGCTACTGAAAAAGCCAATGCCATTCTGATGCTCATTTGTTGTTTGTGGTCTCTTTCTTTTTTCCCCCAGAAGCCTTATAGAATTTTCTCATTTTCCCTGCAATCTGATATTTTCTGATTGTGCCTTAAGACAATTCTGATGTCATTTATTTTCCTAGACATTCAGTGCACTTCTCAATTCTGGAAACACATCTTTTAGCTCTGGAAATTGTCCTTTATCATTTCTGTGGCAATCATCTACCCTCTAATTTTTCTGTTCTTTTATTCCGGAATTTCTATTTACTGGATGTTAAAATAATTTGCCTGATCTTCTATTTTTCTTCTGTTTTCTTTAACAGGTTCTTTTTTAAAGCATTTTTAGCAATAAAGTTTTAATTAAGGTATGTACATTGTTTTTTAGATATAATGCTATTGTCCACTTTATTCTTTTCCATTGTTTTAGTTTTGAGGATATTTTCTCAGGTTTCTTTTTCAAATCTCCTATTGAATTTTTAAATTTTCTTAGCACACTATTACTATTACAATGTCTTTTCTGATCTTTACTGTTCCTCTTTTATAGTACCCTGTTCTTGTCTGTGAATAGAGTTTTTATCCATTCAACTAATAATATTGCTGAGCACCTATCTTGTGCTAGTCATGATAAATGAAAAAGATGGAGTCCCTGATCTCATAGAGCTTACTTTCAACTGGAAGTAACAGAGCTAGTAGATATACTATATAATATCAGGAGGTGATGATGTTACAAAAAGAATGATTTCAACAAAGACTAGAAATAAAAAGTGATTGGGAGTGGCTATTTCACATTCCTCTCTCATCTCTCATATAATATTAATTATAGTGTTTTGAAGTTGATATCTAATCTCTGTATTCTGCTTCCTCCAAGTTCCTTTTCTATTTGTTGACTTTGATCTTGTTTTTCATTTTTGTGTCTTTCCCCAAAAAGCTCAGCTGTCCACTCATACTTAAGAGTGAGGCTCAGCTTGGCATGCTTGGGCAAGGCTTCTTAGCTCCCACACATCAGCAAGAAGTTTAGAGGGGTACTGGCCTTGAAGGTTGGGGATAGGGTAGCACTTTTCTCCAAGTTGGTGGTCTCCCCAGAGAGGATTTCTCTGCATTGCCACCAGCATTCTGGGAGCCATATCGGGGTAAGCAGGCTAGGGAACCCTTTTATAGACTTTCATTCATTCTCCTTTTCAATCTGATACCTGATTACTGTCCTCAACTGTACCTGGTATCCCCAAATCCAAAATCTCTGTGGTTCAACTCCAGAGAGAAAAGTGGCCCTCAATCTTTTACTGGGGCAAGGTAAGGAATCTCCGGTGCAACTCCTCTTCATTTCAATTGCCTCTCCATTTTTAGTACCAGCCCACTCCTACCCCTAGAAATACCTTGTGTCCCCAGCTCCTGAATCTTTAAGGACTTCTGCAGAGACTCAGTTTATGTCTTGTTAGCTTCTTCCTGCCCCTTTGTAGGGCTTAAGAATTAACTTTATTTTTTTTAATTTATATTTATTATTCAAAGTATTACAGATGTCTTCTTTGTTTTTTGCCCCATAGACCCCTTCCACCATTCCCACCCCTCCCAGGCCTTCACCACACTATTGTCTGTGTCCATGAGTTATGCATATATGCATATAAATTCCCTGGTTAATCTTTCCGCCAGCACCCACCCACCCACGCATTCCCTCTGAAATTCATCAGTCTGTTCCAGGCTTCTTTGTCTCTGGACCTATTTGTTCATCAGTTTATTTTGTTCATTAAATTCTACATAAGAGTGAGATCATGTGATACTTATCTTTCTCTGACTGGCTTATTTCGATTAGCATAATACTCTCCTGGTCCATCCAAGAATTAACTTTCTTAATCTTTCAACTGCGCTGTTCTCCTTTAAAATTCTCTTTATTCTTAGGTGTTCATACCTTTTCTTTTACTGACATTTTAGTAGAGTCATTAAAAGAAACACATAAAAAAAATCGTATTTCAATCCCCATGGTTAACCAGAATAATTCCTTTGTAGTGGCCACTCCTAATTGCTTCTGACAAAATAAGAATTTCTGATTCATCATGAGTGTTAGTCTGAGTTCACTGCCAGGGGAAGTGGGAAAATCAGATTCAACAGGGAAAGATCCAATCCTGAGTGATGGGGTCTTCAGATAAACTCTCAAAAAAAAAACCAACTCGGAGACAATTAGCCCAAACATTGAGTGCTTCATCACATAAAGGTGTACAGTGTACAGCAAGCTTCATGGGCACATGACCTGAGCAACCACACAGGGACCCCGTGCTCAGAGGGTCCTGTGCTTGACTTAAATTTCCAGTCACCATTTTGAAATTCTTACTTTTAAAAAATATATATATATATTTCTTTATTGATATCAGAGAGGAAGAGAGAAGGAGAGAGAGATAGAAACATCAATGATGAGAGAGAATCATTGATCGGCTGCCTCCTGCACACCCCTCACTGGGGATCAAGCTGCAACCAGGGCATGTGCCCTTGGCCGGAATCGAACCTGGGACCCTTCAGTCCGCAGGCTGATGCTCTATCCACTGAGCCAAGCCGGCTAGGGCGAAATTCTTACTTTTTAACAAGGGTCCCACATTTTCATTTTTCTGAGCCCCACAAGGCCTGTAGCCAGTCCTGGCTATGCATGAGGTATAGGAACCCTGGGAAGATGGTCTCGCCAACCCAAGATAAGAACAAGATATATAAGGGCAAAGGCCACAAAGTTCATAAAGAAAGAAGATTGTCTGATTTAAATAATCCATTATCATATCAATTCAGTACTGGTCAATAGTGAAGCTCAGCTCAGGCCAGTTGTTGATCCTCCAAGTCCATTTTTTGGTTTTAGGAATTGCATGACTCATCAGGTTCATTAGTTTGAGCTCAAATAAAACATCTGAGTCACACACAGAAAGCAGTCACAAGTTCACGCACAGGCTGTTTCTCTGATGATTCTGATCAGTTTTCTGAGAAGCAGATGCTCTGGTTTCTTTCCCTGGGGCCTGACCACTTGCTATGTATCTGTCTAACAATCTCTCACATCTTCCAGATTCAGGTCTTGCACAGACAAGTCTATGTGCACGTGCCGAAGGTCCAGCAAAAACTGTCTTTATTATTGCTTCATATCCATTTCCTCTTCGTTCTGACTTAGAAAATAATCTAATATTTTTATGGGGGTGGCAGTAATGTGCCAAGCTAAAACTTTATGTTCCAGCTTCTCTATGGGTAGCCCTGAGTTCAGGCCAATGCAGCTCAAATGGATAGAGCTATGGGTTTTAAATCATTGGCTAAGGATTTCCCAGTAAGGTTTCATTTTCTTGATATGGAGGTTATCTCTTCTTTTGCAAATTAGCCTCTTTTCTGCTACATGTAGCTCTTAACTAATAGCTGGAGTCACAAGAAGCCACTCAGCAAACATTCAGTGCATGCATATTTGCTGAGCACCCAGCACTCTTCCAAGCCACTGAGATACATCAAAAATAAAACACATATCCTGGCCCTTGTGGTGTGAACATCTTGCAATGCGAACAAAAGCAAAAAGAATCCCATGAGCCTCAACTTTGACATTTCTGAGCAGCTGAACTAAAGACAGAAATTTACTTGAGAAAAATTCTTTTTTCAGCCCCTTAGGGCTAGCTAATTGGCATAAAGGATATTAGAGATAGCTAAACTGGAAAAACTAGAGTTATGATTTATTTTAGATACATGATATGTGATCTACTTTGGAACCACAATTAAAAATTTTAATATACATGCATGTGTTTATAATTTATATATCTATGTATGAATGTGTATATATGTTTTTTAGAGAGAAAATAATAAGCAAAGCAAATGTGGGAAAATGTTATTGTGACTCTGAATGAAGGATATATGATGTTTGTTATATTTTTCTTTCATTTGTCTACATGAGAAGTAGGGGAATCTGTGATTCACTTGGAATCATGTAGCAGGTTTATAATCTTTCTATGAATAAAGTAATAAAAAAATTAAGACAATTCCAACGGTCCACATGGGGAGGGAGTACACCGAGGTCCCTTGGGCCTATTTCTCTGCACTATGTGGAGAAAGGAGTCTGACAATCCTTTTGTTAAAAGTATCTGCTTTGGAGCAAGCCTTTCTAGCCAGTGCTGGCCTGTGGGCCTGACGACCAAGACAGATCCCCCTTCCAAAGTCCAGACCAGCTGTTCATGCCTGCTTGCCAGCACAGGGCTGTACAGCTGCTGGCATTTGGCCTGAGACTTGCTCTCATGCCGACACTCCAGCAGCAGCGAGGTGGTGTGGGAAGAGATGTAGAATGCCTTAGCATTCTACACCTGCTCCTAGCACCATTCACCAAAAATAATTCGACACTCACGTCATGTCGGTTGGCAATAACAGGACACCAACAGTGGAATGTGTGCCTCTCAAATCCAGAGAGGCGTACCATGATGTAATGGAGGGTGAAAGAAACAAAATGCAAAACAGTGTATCAGAATAATCCCACATGTGTTAGAAAGAAAGGGGGAATGGAGGGAAACAGGGAGGAAGGGGAGGAGGAGAATGAATGAATGAATGAATGAATGAACGAACGAACGAACAAATGAACAAACTGCAATCCAGTGGCAAAATTTTCATATCAGAGTGAAGGGGAGGAAAAGAGAGGCAGACAGAAAGAAGGTAGGAGAGGAAAGTGAAGGGAATGGAAGACAAAAATTTTTTTAAAAACTTTATTTGTATGTCTATATGTGTACACTCATATGTGTACACATAGAAGATCTAAAAAGATTCAGCTTAACAGTGGTTCTTCTTAGAAGACGAAGGGAAGGCGCTAATGTTTTTCTACTTTTCCTTGTCTACTGTATAAATTTTCTGAATAAATCTATCTTGATTTTCTTTTCTAGTGAAGAAAAGTTAAGGCAAAGGACTATGTAGTGGCGAGGCAGCTCGCTCCTTGAAGAAAAAGGGCTGCTGCCCCACTTTGAAGTAAATAGAGGCAAGTGCCGTGGAGATGAGAGTCAGCAAGCTACAGTCAGTGGGCCAAAGGTGGCCTGTCCTCCACTGTTTTTGTAAATAAGGTTATATCACAGCCCCTTCTGTTTATTTACATATTGCCTATGGCTGCTTTTGTGCTACAAACAGCACCAAGTTATGTAGTTAGTTGCAACACAGACACAGGTGTAGCCTACAAAGCAAAAAGTATTTACTATCTGGCCTTTTACAGAAGAAATTTGCTGATCCCTAGTCTCCATTCATAGTCACCTTGGAAATGGGAGTGGTACAGTCTACATTAGAACACTGACCCAAAAATTCAGACTCTGAGAGGAAGGGGTAAAAGGTAAGTTGCAAATTTATCTCATGAATTTAAAGGGTTAAATCAGCAAATGTCACCTCACATCATAAAGACCATCCCTACTCACTCAATGCCAAGAGCCCCAAACACAGCCCTGTCATTCTTTGTTTTATTCAAAGAATTTATCACCATCTGATACTTTCTGGTTTGTTATGCTTGCCTCCCCCATCTACATATACACTGAGTGGCCAGACTATTATGACCGGCCAGATTATTATGACCACCCCATCAGTATTTCGTTAAGCCACCTTTTGCCTTAAATACTGCAGCAATTCTTCTTGGCATTGACTCCACGAGATGTTGAAAGGTGATGTGAGGAATCTGACATCATGCCTGATGAATAGCACTGTCCAGTTCTGTGAGATTTGATGGTTGTGGAACCAGCTGCCTGATGGCTCTTTTAACTTCGTCCCACAAATGCTCAATTGGATTGAGATCTGGTAATTGTGGGGGCCACCTAAGCAAGGTTAAGTCTCCCTCATGTTCTCCACACCACTACTGCACAATACGAGCACCCTGGCATGGCGCATTGTCTTGTTGGAAGAAGCCATCTCCGTTGGGATACGCCATCAACAGGATAGGATGAACTTGATCAGCAATGATACTTAGGTATATTGTGCTATTCAGACGTTTATAATGATCTGGCCCTCTAGCAACTTCAGCGCGAAATTACAGCTAATTTGCCTGTCAGGTGGTCATAATAATCTGGCCACTTAGTGTATAAAAAGCCAGCGACCCTAACAACCGAGACCAGAACACCAGGCCCCTCTCCTCAGGCTGGCCCCACCCCCCAGGGAGCAGTTAGGGGCAACCCCATAGGGTGCAAGTCTGATGGGGGAAAGTTGAAGAAATAGAAGGTAAGGTCTTAAGGGTCTGCAGGGTTGGGATGGTCAGCCTGGAGTAAGTTTGGAATGTGCTGGGGAAGGAAGAGGAAGATCCGATTGGAAAACGGCTCAGCACAGTACCCCAGTGCCCAGAACACTGCCTGGCCCATAATGAATGCTCAAGAAACACTGAATGATTAAATGAATTAATGAATTAATCGCAATTCAGTTGCAAAATTTTTACATCACAGTGAAGAGGGATAAAGTCAATGAGAACAAGAACCAGTCCCACAGTAAAGAAAAAGAGCAGTCAATCTATAAACAGCCTATGGAGATATTATAAAGATGTGAACTGCAATAATTGGTAACTGTGTACAGCTGAATTCAAAACTAATATGGAGACGAGGGTCTGCCTGGGTCGGGGAGAAGGTAATACTGCAATGAAATGCAAACCCAGTGTCAGGGGTCAGGTGGGGATGCTTTATTAGAGTGTATGTGTTTAAGGCAAGGCCCGGGGGTCTTCACCTGAAAAGCAAGGTGAGAGGAAATGGGGAATTCACCCAAGGATGTCCCTTTGGGGAGTTTGGAAGACAGCAGTGATTCAGAGGAAGAAGGAAGCAGCAGAAGGTCCAAACTGGAAATTTCAGCCCTTTTCTTATTCCTTTTAAACGAGAAAGCTATCAAGTGGGGCCCAACACATCCCCAAGCACAGTTCCCTTCTTTCAATACACACAGTGCATAGAAGGGGTGAGCTAGAACACAGTGTCCAAGAGGGGCTGAGCCCATGGGACCCACGTCCTAGAGAGGTGGAGGGTGCAACAAGGGGCTCTCTTTTCCTTCATTCCATGCATCCTGCTGAGAGTGGATTGGATAATCAGATGCCTGGTGTGGATTACCAGTTACAGCCAGTCCCCATACCCCATCTCCTTTCTAAAGCCAGTGGATCCTACCATGGGTCCTTTCTTTGTCAGGTAGAAGAGTAGATGGGAGGATGAGACTGGAGACTAAAAGGGATTCTATCCTTTCGCTTAAAAACACAGAGAAAAGAAATGAAGGGAATGTAAAACCTCCTCCTTTGGAAGGAAAATATATGTGACTAATGGGAATTTGTATTAGGTTTTGTCACAGATCAAAACTATTTCCCCAGGACGCACAGAGCCTTTCTGTCTCCCCAAGATATTTTCAGTAAAAAGTGTCCCTATTCATTAATACTTTGTTGTGTTGGACTTGCTTTCTGGGAAATGATAACAAAGTTCCCACTTCAAGGTGGGTGTAGGGTCAAGAACAGAGGCTACTCCTGGTGCCCAGTCACATCTGAAATACAAGAATAGCCTATTGTATTCTGAGGCCCTGGAGGTCTTATCTCTGCCTAGACCAAATGCAGAAAAATGTGCAACCTTGAAAGACAGAGAGCCATTCACCGTCCTAGGTGAAACCAAAAAAAGCTTGTACTGTTTTAGAAACAAATTAACTCCCAGTTGGCTAGCAGATACCAAAAGAAGACAACAATCCATTCAAAGGCAAATTAATCCTTTGTACAAATAACCAAACTTGAATACTAGAACGGTGTGGACCCACATACCCATTTTAAATTTCTCCAAACTTTGTACAATATGCCCCATTCTCCCAGTTGAACAATCTAATTATTTGTCTAAAACAAGTTGTGTCTGTAATTCCTGGATCTTGTATTTTTCATTAACGCTTTCACTACAGCATCTTCCCCAGGCCGATAACACATTACCTGATTAATTTCACCTTCAGTCAGAAAATGGAAAAGTTACTCAAATTCACAGTTTACAATCTTAAAGGCATCCAATTCAGAAACTCCTATTTACATTACCTCTAGGTCTTTGCTTTTTCTTGCAGAATTGACTCGCTCCTCTATATCTTTTTCTCGTGAATAATGCAATATTTTATACATCTCTGCCGGGAGCCGGTCCATCCTTGCTGTTTCAAGGGACCTGGCATATATGGCATACTGTTCTTAATATGTTTGCTCACCTTCTTGGCACTATGTGTTTTAACCAAGGTCACCTCTCTGAGAAAGGTTGTTTCCCCAGGTAGGGATTTTCCCCTGAAGTTAGGGAGGGAATAAAACCCCTTAACTAAGTGCCAGGCGGGTAATTAATCACTTTAACTACAAACAATCATGTTTAAGCTACATAATCTTTACTCCCTGGAATGGAGATAAGAAACGCCCTAACCTTTGGAATAGAGATTGATAGGATTGGAATCAACTGGTATAAATACAGATGTAACAAGACAGAACTTAGAAGACAGAACCTACACAGAACCTAGAGACAGAAGAACTTCACTGGAAAGAACATGGCAAAAGATCCTGGACAGAAACTGGCAACAGAACCTAGAGACAGAACCTAGCGAGAGAACATGGCAAAAGATCCTGGACTGAACCTGACTACAGAAATTGGCAAGAGAACCTGACTAGAACCTGGTGACTGAACCTGGCTGGAGAACCTAGCCAGAACCTGGCTGAAGAACCTGGCTACAGAATCTGGTGACCGAACCTGGCTGGAGAACCTGGAGAACCTGGCTGGAGAACCAAGCAAGAGAACATGGACACAGAACCTGGCTGGAGATCCTAACCAGAACTTCGCTGGAGATCCAGACCAGAACTTGGCTGGAGATCCTGGCTAGAGATCCTGGCTAGGCTGCTGATCAACTGAACGCTGTCTCCGTGTCATTCCTTCTTCGCCGACTCCGTCCACACCTTTGGGGACCCCTGGACCTGCTGGGGTTGGACCCCAGCACATCTCAATTACTAATTTGAATCTTCAGAAAATACACAAAATGCATGTACAGATTTACCTCTTTTCAGTGCCTGCATCCCCAAATATTTGTTTCTATTTGGATTTGGCAGCCTCTATTTCAGAGATTCATCTGGATTTAGACCAGACTTTGCCAATATTTGCTCCAAGTTTTTAACCACCACCTCCTTCTCCTTCACTAAAATCAGATGGTTGCTATGCCTTTTATTCTATTTATTGTTGAAGTTGAGGGGAGTGGAGTAAGGGGGTGGCAGAGTACACACTTGGTAGCTGAAATTCAGACATACAAAAAGGTATAACAAGGAAGTGCCACCCCATTTCCCTGCATTGTGATCACCACCATTAATATTTGGCATGTATCCTTACAAATCTTTAGTATATGTCATTCATGCACACACATACACACATATACGCTGGATTATATCTGGTTATGTGACTTGCTTTTTTTTTCACTTGCTCTATATGCTCATTCATTTCTCACATTTATTGAGCATCTACTCTGTCCCAGTCCCCTCTAGGACCCAGAAGCACATCAGTGAACAAAATAGACAATTCCTGTTCTCATGGAGCTTACATTCTTATGGAGAAGGCAGAAAAGAAAAAACAAATAAGCATATGCTATTGCAGATTGTAATGAGTGCTATAAAAAGATAGAATGGGAGGGAGTTGAGTATTGCTACTTAAATAAGATCAGAAAAAGTCTAATAATATGGCATTTGAGCAGAAGCCTGGGATTCAAGTCAGACAAAAAAACAGGGGTGGCTGGAGAGGAATGGGCTCCAAAAATGCAGAATAAGCTCAATGCTTAGTGTTATTGTTTCCTAACCTTATCAGACACATGGAGCTACTGAAACAATTTTGATGCATGTAGAGATAGAACAATTTCATCACAAATACACAGTTATATGCCCTTGCCTCCTTTCCCACTCGTTATAACTTCCTGCCACACACCATCAAAACATTGACCTGAGTCTGTTAGTCACATCTGGGGTTCCTGTCCTACTTGTAGGGTTCCTTCCACCTATAGATAAAGGAATGAAACCCATCTGAACTTTACTTCAGCAGCTCTGATATCTACCAAACTTCCAAAACTGACATAAGAAGAGTAAGTACATATGTGGTCCTATAACTCACAAAGAAATTGAATTCATATGAAAAACCTTCCCACAAAGCAAACTCCTGGTTCAGAAGGCTTCACAAGTGAAATTTTCTAACATTAAAGAAGTCATAAAATTGATCATTTCCCAACTCTTTAGTAAGGCCAGCACAACCCAAATCCATAACATACCAAGAGCATATAAGTAAACTATAGGTCAATCTCTCTCATAATAATAGATACAAAAATCCTTAAGAAAAATGTTACCAAATTAAACCCAGCCATATCTAAGAAGGGTTCTACATCTCAATGTTGTATTTCTGAGTTAATCTCTGTATATGTTCTGTGAATACAAAAAAGATTCACTTAACATGAAAATAAATCAAAGTAGTTTACCATATTTTCAGAATATAAATTGAAAACTATATGATCACCTGTGTGAGAGAGAGGTCTGGCCTTTGCCCTATACTACTGGGAGGCAATCTATGGTAATATCTGGTAGCAGTGTCTTCATTTAGGTGAGGCAGCCACACCTGACAAGTCTTAGAGTGAGGGTTGGCTACACCAGACAGACCAACCATATGTCTTCAGGTTGGGGTTTTGGATCATGTGATATATTCATTCTGGAGGTTGAGTTCAGCCACCTTGGCAATCAATCAATCAATCAATCATACCTGCATTAAAAAGCTCTAATAAAAACACCCAGGTGAGCTCCCTTGGTTGGGTAGTTTGGGAAGCCCCCTTGCATTGGTGTTGGTGTCAGAACTGAAAGTGGTCTTATATGGACTACTCCTTCTAACTTTGTAATTGGGCCCTAACACTCTGCAGTTGGTGTCAGAAGTCTTAGACAGTCTTGTGTGGAGACTGTGCCCTCTAAGTGCATAGTTGGCTAAACTCTCACAGTTGTGTTAAATTGTGGAGCAGCATCCTCACTGATGTCCATTCTTGTTGGTTCTTCCAGTCCTCAGACTCTGCCTCAGGGAACTCAAATACAGAGAAAGAAGCAGGTTTCTCATATTCAGAGCAGAGATTTCAGTAGAATGAGAAACTGAGATTCTGAGCACTGAGCTAGAGGTCGATGAAAAATTGAAGAGTCCAGGCAGACAGACCACAGAGAGACACCCAGCAGCTAGGACAAAACTGTCCCACAAACAAACTTGCTGCAGAGAGCCCAGGATTCACTTCTGACCTCATTCCACCTTCCTGCGTTTTCTTCATGTGTCTCAGGTGCCAGGCTGCCTCATCTCCACACCACCACACAAATCCACTAATGAGACAGAGCCTGGTATGGCTTATAAGATAGAGTTAAAGTGGACTTGCTGTGTGGGAAATTACTTTGGTGCCACAGCAGCCTCCCAGTGCACCACCAGGGAAATTTGAACAGAAAGGCTCATGGACCAAAATAAGATGCTCAAATCAAATGGTTTATTAAATCAGTAACAAAAATACAGGGAGAAAGCAAAAGGGGAAAAGAGAAATTTAGGAAACAGTTCAAGCAGGTTTGAACTGTTGCACAATAATATTCCAGGGGAGCAGGAGACTAAGGGTCTCCCACTGCATAGGAGGATTGATGCAGAAGGAAGTCAGGGAAGGGTGGGTGAGAAGAGGTCGTCAACCAATGAACTTGTATGCATATATGCACCAAGTTTGTTTCTGGGTCAGTTTTGTCCTGGCTGCTTGGGTGTCTCTCTGTGGCCTGTCTGCCTGGATTCTTCAGTTTTTCATCTATCTTTAGCCCAGTGCTCAGAATCTCAGCTTCTCATTCTACTGAAATCTCTGCTCTGAGTATGAGAAACCTGGCTATTATAAATAACTAGAGGCCTGGTGCACGAATTCGTGCATGGGTGGGGCCCCTCTGGGTGGCCTGTGGGGATCAGGCAGAACCCCACAGTCCAACACTGCCTGCAGCTCCTACCTGCTGTTCCCAATCAGTCCCAATCGATCGATTGGGAGAGGCTCGAGCTGCTGCAGCAGCACTCGCCAGCCATGAGCCCTGCATCTGGTGCCCTACTGAGGGGAGTGGCCTGCGGGATCTTGCTGAAACCAGCTCTCCAACATCCCCCAAGGGGTCCTGGATTGCAAGAGGGTGCAGGCCAGGTCGAGGGTCCCCACTGGTACACGATCAGGCTGCGGAGGGACCCAGGTTCGATTCCAGTCAAGGGCACATGCCCAGGTTGGAGGCTCTATCCCTAGTGGGGGTGTGCAGGAGGCAGCCAATCAATGATTCTCTCTCATCATTGATGTTTCTATCTCTTTCCCTCTCCCTTCCTCTCTGGAATAAAAAATAAATATATTTAAAAAAAAAAAAAAAAGAACAGATTGATGGCTGCCAGAGATGAGGTGATTGGGTGAAAAAGGTGAAGGGTTTAAGAAGTACAGATTGGTAGTTACAAAATAGGGATGTGAAGTACAGCATAGAGAATACAGTTAATAATATTGTAATAACTATGTATAGTGCTAGGTTAGTACTAGAAATATCAAGGGGAACACTTTGTAAAGTATGTAATTCTCTAACCACCATGCTCTGCACTTGAAACTAATACAAAATAATATTGAATGTAAACTGTAATTGAAAAAGTTTTTTAATATAAAAACAAAGAGTGGACAGGTAGTGATTTACTGATTGAATAAAAAAAATGGGGCTTGGAGAAGAAGTGATATTGCTTAAAGTAGCAAAAAAAGACTATGTAAGATCATCCTGACATTGAGGTGAAATCTGAACCCTATATACTAATAAAAGATATACTGATGAGGTAATAAAAGTAGCCAATACAGGAAGCAAAATGCCCTCAGTAACCCTGGGTAAAGAATATAAAACTGAAACTCATAGACACAGACAACAGTATGGCAGTTACCAGGGGGGAAGGTGGTAAAGGGTAAAGGGAGCCAAATATATGGTGATGGAAGATGATTTGACTTTGGGTGGTGGGAACACAATGCAATGTACAGATCATGCATCATAGAAATGTACACTTGAAATTATATAATCTTATTAACCAATGTCACCCCAATAAATTTAATTTTAAAAACATTTACAAAAGAAATTTTAAAAAGAATAGATTGTCAACTGATAACTCTTCAACAGACCACCAGAAAACCTGTTGCTCAACCAAAACTAACTTGATTAGACCTAGTAAGAGAGAATACAGATTTTAGTGGTGTGAGGGAGGAAATCAATGGAAGACGTGATCAATGGAAGACATTTATAGGGCTTGGGGGTTTAGACTTAAGTGGTTTAAGGTGGATCTTTCAAATCAGAGAGCAGATCAGGATTGGACAAAGTTTGTGATGTTATAGTTTAGGTTTGCCAGATACAGAGAGGGAAAAGCCTGAAAGTTAATCTTGATAAGCAAACTATTGTTTGCTGAGAACATAGTTTGTCCAGGTGAGTAATCTATTATCCTGATAGGAGAGCTGTTTGCACAGAGGAGCAACTATTTAATCAGACAGATTGGCTTGCAGAAATTCCATGAGGCAAACAGTGAAGTTATTTATTGGTTTACAGTCATATGTTCCTAGGCCTGAACTTCCTGGAACAATTTGTTAAATCATGTTGCCGTAGGAAGTCTCTGCTCTCACTCCCAGTAGTTAAGTTACGTGGGTGTAAATGATCTGGCTTCTCTGCTCAGAAAGGAGGAGGCTATTGCATCATCATGAGCAGAGGACTGACACAATGAGGGGGACGTTTGCGTCAGACATATGCAGGTTGGAATGCAGTGGAGGAGGTCACAGGATTCAAGGCACTATTTCACTTCTATAGGTGAGAGTCATCAGGTATCTCCCAGGTGAATAAACCCTCTTTTACCTGCAGGAACTATGAGTGATTTCTCTCATCTACTGAGACTCTCTCCCAGATAAGTAGTCTAGAGACTGAATTTCTTTTACCCAAACAAGTCATTTTCCTAACAAGGCCCTTTGCTTTGCCTTGCTTTGTTTTGCATGGTGATTTCACCTGGAATTGTGGAACCCAAGGTGCCAGGTTGCCAAGAAGAGAGCCAGTTTCTTCCTTCCTGGTCAAAAAAGGCAGTCTCTCTATGCCCCATTCTCACTGGAATTGGTCCTCCAGGCCCCCTACCAGGAGTTGTCTGTCAGAGACGTGGAGTGAAAAGTTAGAGATATCTTCTTGTCAACCAAGGAGGAACCGGTTAAGTAAATGATAACACACATGCACAACAAAACAATATGCAGCCAGGAAATGCAATGACATAGGCTATTACTTATTAATTGATATGAAAAAAATGTCCACAGCATCTCATTGAGTGAAAAAGCAAGTGACAGAATAGCTTGTATAGTATGATTCTGTTTATGAGGGCATTGAGAGACTTGTAACAAGAATGGTCACCAGTTCCCATTTTTGTAGGGGTGGGATTTCAAGTGACATTTTACTTTCTTCTTCGCTCTTTTCTGTGTTGCTTAAATTTTTGACAACCAGAGTGTATTATTTTTACAAAGACAAGAAAGCTATTTTGTAGGGGGGAAGAATTATGTTGCTGTTGAGGTGAAGAGATGTGTTTTCAATATTGTTAAGTAATTAAAGCAATTATGGTATAACCCTATTATTGTCTACATATAGCAAAAATAAAAATAAAAATACCCTCAAGCATGTTTCCCAGGGTTATTTTGAAGATCAAAGGAAATAACAATTCGAAAGCCACATTAAACCTTCAATGCTGGTATCATTAGCACTTTCAGTCACTTCCTGTGAGACCCGGGATTATGTTGACATGTGTCCCTGATACATCTTGGCCTTGAGAGCCTTTTTGAGTCTCAATAATATGGAAAAAAGAGGCCCCACAGGATGGACACTGTAAATGAAGAGGGTCGGTCTGGACATTTGGTGGAGAATTTTTGCTCCCCAGGGGTTCCCAAGCAACCCTCAGCCAAATCTTGCCAGCATCCCTTAGAGATAATTAGCCAGTCCAGGTCTGCTCTTGGGAGAAACAGTCACAAATTCCCACTGGCTCATTTCTGAACGCTAGGGATAAGGATGAAAAAAGCCAGGTGAATCGTAAGACAGGAACAATTAGGAATCTCTAGGCTTTGTTCACAACTGTCTGAGAAGTTCTTTTGAGAAAGCTGGTCAGAGGCAATCAATAAAAAGGGGAAAGAAACACTTCTAAGAGGTCCTCAAAAACAAGGCTATGGATGGACGGGCTCTGCTTGACCACAGGTAAGTGGGCTGAGGGTGGAATCTTATTACCAGTAAGGGCTTAGACTCCCTTATCCCCTCTTCCTCATAAGCCATGCTCAGACTCTTGACATCTGATCACCAGCACCAGCACGAGGTGAATAGGGAAAGAGATGGAGCAGTGTGCAGTGAGTTTGAAATTGATTTCCCTAGGACTCTACCCTGGGACCTAATGTATTTTACAGCTCAAACTCTCCCTGCTACATCCTATTCCCTCTTAGCCTCTACTACCAGCTTTATTTTGTACACCAGAGACCTTGGAGTTTACTCTGACCACTTGCTCTCCTCACGCTGCCATGGTCAGTCCATCGCCAAATCCTATCACATTTACAGCCAAACATTTCTCAAATCCAGTTACCTCTGTCTCCATTAGCCCCACTCTAGTTTAAGCTATGAATCCCTCCTGGATGACTTCAATATCCTCCCAACAAATCGCCCCCAACCATTGACCTTTCTCCAATTATTTCTTCACAATACACTCAGAGTAATTTTATAAAAAAAAAAAAAAAAAAAAAAGCAGATATGACTGTCCTGGCTGGGTGGCTGAGTTGGTTGGAGCATCATCCCACACACCAAAAGGTTGCGGGTTTGATTCCCAGTCAGGACACATACCTAGGTTGTGTGTATTGGAGGCAACCAATTGATGTTCCTCTCTCACTTCTCTCTCTCTCTCTCTCTCTCTCTCAAACTTGATGAGAAACATATCCTCAGGTGAGGATTTTTTTTAAAAAAGCAGATATGACAATGTCATCCTCCTGGTAAAAATTCTCTAATGGCATTCCATAGAATAAAATAAAATTCCTTAACCTGGTCTAAGGTATTGGACAATAATAGTGTGATCTCTAACCTGACCACCTGAATTTAAACCTCAGCTCTGCCACTTACCAGTTGAGTCTTTAGGCAAGATGCTCAACTACTTGGTTTTCTCACATGCAAAATGGAGATTTCAATTGTACATCTTCTAAGATTGTTGAGAGGATTAAATGACATTAAAGGTATTTGGAACAGTGCCCGACACAGCAAGCACTCAAAAAATGTTATAAAACACTGACTGCCTGCTCACCTCAGCTCACACACCCTCTCCCTTTGTCCTCTATCCCCTCTGGCCTTTATTCAGCTCCTCCTCCTCACTAGGCTCTCTCAGACCTCAGGACCCTTGTATAGACTGTTTCATTCTTCTCCTGGAAAACTCTTCCTAGAGAAAATTCTCCTTCACCTCCCTGAGTTAAAATTTTTGGCTCATATCATTCAGTCCCTCTACTTGGAGCTATAATTTGTATGACTATTAATGCTTGTCTCCCCCTCTAAACTCTAAACTCCCCATGTCCACACCATTGAAACCTACACTTAACCAATCATAACAGATGTCTGACCAATCAGAGTGAACCTTGGCCAGTATCCCATATAAGAGCTTTCCATCTGAATAGCCATCTTGGTTATTTGAAAACCTACAGACAAATTCTTAGGAGCATGACAGCAGCTGAGAGAACTTCCATAAACTGAGAACCCCTCTGGGGAGCTTAAGTAGGTAGACATGTGGACTCTCTGACTGGTGCTCTCTGGTTAAAGACCTCACCTCCAATTCTAACTGAAAACTGTGTCCTGTACTGCACCCCAAAGCCACAAATCTGGCATGTCCTACTGCCTTCAGTTGTTTCCAGTTAAAACATTGACCTTAGTTCTTTGGTTATAATTTTGCTGAGCTGGAGTTTTCATGTTTACTATAACTCCCTGTTCCCCCAGACAAATATTTTTCTCAGTTAGTAGTCAATAATAACACACACTTTATTTTAACTTGTTTTATTTCATTTTCTCTTCCTGGATTATCAGTCCTGTCAATAGAGAGAGATCAGGAAAGTCCAGTCTTCTGACATTTGCTTAGCAGGCCCCCATCAAAGCATCAGAGCCTCAATGCCCGAAGCATCTCCAACTGGGTATGTTAGTGACTTGCATACTTACAACTGTGGTAACAACACACCACAAACTAGCTTGAAACAAGAGAAAGTTATCCCCTCACAGTTCTGGAGGCTTCAAGTCCAAACTCAAGGTGTTGGCAGGGCCATGCTCCCTCTGAAGCCTCTCCAGTTCTGGATGCCTGAGGCATTCTTTCATAACTCCATCTCTGCCTCTGTTCCTCACATGGCCACCTGCCTCTGTGTCTGTATCTTCACACGTCATCTTCCTCCCTGATCTCCATTTGCACTTCTTACAAGTTCACCAGTCATATTGGATTAAAGGCCCAACCTAATTGAGCATGATGTCATTTTAACTCGATTACTTCCGTAAAGACAGCATTTCCAAATAAGGTCACATTCACAGGTATAGGGGTTAGGACTTCAACATATCTTTTTGGGAGAAACAGTTCAATTCATAACACCGGGGGAAATGACTGCTCTAGTGAGGCACATTCCATTGTGATGATGTTAGTCTTGACTTCCTGTGTCCCTGGGCTCAGGGACTGAGCCATTGTCCCCAGATGTGGTCAAATTGAGACTTTCATGAATTCCCTCTCTGGGACAACATGCCAGATCACAACACCCACTAATGATGCTAGTTCCCTATGGAAGAAGATTATAACTGTAAAAAATATATGATTATCAGAATGGACTAGGTTCTAATCCCCCTTTCCTAATGTACTAGCTCTCTTACCTCGGGCAGGTTGATAATCTCTCCAAATATAAATGGGTCAGGAAGTAAGTTAACACATGACTCATAATAGGTGTCCCCTCCTCAGCTCCCCTAGCACTGCCCACTCTGCGGGCATCAAAAGGGTAATAGCCAGAGAGAAAGGGGTTGAAGGCAGGTGGAAGCGGGCAAAGGAGGGGAGATGGTAATGGGGATGGAAAGAGACTTTTCTTGAGGTGATGGATGCACAATGCAGTGTGCCGATGATGTTTCATTGAGTTGTATACTTGAAACCTGGTTTTGTGAACCATATCACTCAAATAAATTCAATTTAAAAATAATAATATGGATTATAAGAAAATAGGGGGGAGGGGTGGGGCAGGAACTGACCCGAGGCCTGCTCTAAAGTACAAGCTTGTCTTATTTGCTCTCTCTGCAGTGCCATGTGCACCTCAGTTGAGAACTGCACCCAGGTCACCTGGTTCCTCCTGCTGGGGCTCACAGAGCAGGAAGGGCTCAAGGGCATCCTCTTTGTACTCTTCTTGTTCATCTACTTAGTCACCCTCATGGGCAACCTGGGCATGATTATCCTGATCCACACAGAGCCACAGCTGCACACGCCCATGTACTTCTTCCTGAGCATTCTCGCCTTCATGGACTCCTGTTTCTCCACTGTGGACACCCCCAAGCTGCTGGAGAACTTTCTCACCTCAAGTCAGTACATCTCCTTTGCAGGCTGTGTGGCCCAGATGGCCCTCATGACTCTCCATGGTATTGCTGAGTGTCTGCTCCTGGCCATCATGGCCTATGATCGATTTGTTGCCATCTGCCACCCTCTCCTCTACCACACCATCATGTCACAACGTCTATGTTTCCAGATGGTGGCAGCCATCTATACAGCTTCTATTGCCAATTCAGCTTTGCTAACTGGGTACATCTTCAAGCTGCCCTACTGTGGCCCCAACGTCATTAACCACTATTTCTGTGACATCCCCCCAGTGCTTCAACTTGCCTGTGCAGACACTGCAGAGGTTGAAACCATCGTCTTCTCATCTTCTGCCCTGATTTTCTCTTTTACCATCACCATCATCCTGGTCTCCTATGCCTACGTCCTGGTGACTATCTGCAGAATGCATTCCCCAGAGGCTCAGAGCAAAGCACGCTCCACCTGTACCTCCCACCTCACCATTGTCTGCCTTTGGTATGGCACCATCATCTTCATGTATGCTCAGCCGAGCTCCCTCAATTCCATGGAACAGAACAAGTTCGTATCTGTCTTCTACACGGTGATCATCCCTATTCTGAACCCCCTGATCTACAGCCTGAGGAATAAAGATGTGAAGTCTGCTTTAAAGAGGAGATACTTTGGCAAGCTGCCTTATTAAACAAGCACGGAACATTCTATCCCAAGCCACAGCATGGTAGCCACAACATAGAGAATGCATAATATTAGCACATAGATAGAGTGAAATATGTGCCAGCACTTCCGTGAGGATTAGAAGAGTTAATGTAGCCCAGCCAGTGTATCTCAGTAGCTGAGCTTCAACCTATGAACCAGCAGCTCACAGTTGATTCCCAGTTAGGGAGAGGTAAAGAGAGATAGAAACATCAATGATGAGAGAATCATTGATCAACTGACTGCCTCCTGCATGCCCCACACTGGGGACCGTGCCTGCAACAGGCATGTGCCATGACTGGGAATTGAACCGTAACCTCTTGGTTCATAGAGTGATGCTCAACCACCGGCCAGGCAATAAAAAAATTTTTTTTTAATTTAGTTAACATGAAAATTTGATGAGATTACATTTTAAACTCCATATTCCCAGTTTCTCTGGGGAGAAAATTTAAATGATCACTCCACCAGTCCCATGCTCAGCATAATCATTTGGTGGCAAGACAAAGGTGTCCTTTTAGACAAGACACAGATTTTCCAATAGTCCTCCCCACCCCAGTGATCCCCACCACTCTTTTTAGAGAGTCTGCTGCCTGGTTACCATGCCCTGAGCTTTTCCTAATAGTAGAGACATTTTATTCTATTCACATCTCTAGCAAAAGTGGGGAGGGGGGAACATGACCCTAGAAGTCTACATTTCAAGACAAATAACAAGTGCCTAGAACGATGCCTGGCACAGAGAAGTTTCTCAAACAATACTCTTGGAATGAGTGAAGATAATATTTATTCTTTGGATGTGAAGAATATCCCCATAAGTATGCTATGAGCAACTTCCTCGCCCCCACCCAAAAAAAAAAAAAAAAAAACTATGCCCTCATAGAAAGAAAAAACTACCTTTTTCATTCATGTAAGGTATCTAAGTGGTCTTTATAGACATTAGAGTTTGCAACCCTTGGGCCAGGGAGAAAATTCTCAATGCCTCAGTATTATCCTATAAGCCTGTCTCAACCTCATTTTCCAGGGATCACCCCACAGTTCCCACCAAATACCTCCTCTGTTGCCAGAGCCAATGACCTGGTTCAGCCCAAACAGATCAAGTATTTGTACGAAGCTCTTCCTTTGATCACGTCTTCCCCAGAGCCTGGAGGGTCATTCCCCAATCCATTTGTCAGCCTGAAAAATCTTTGTTATCATTCCAGTCCCAGCCTAAATGTAACTTCTTCTGGGAAACATTTCTGACTCTCACAGATAAAATTTATCATTCCTTTCTCTGTGTTCTAGCCTGCCTTTGTTAAAGAAAAAAAAAAATCAAATCTCAGAAATCAAAGATTGGGTGGCTAAGTGAAAAAAAAAAATTACTTTCAAGCAGGGAGTCAAATCCAGCACAGTCTAGAAAAACTTCAGATCTGAAGATGGGGAAGGAGAAATGGGGTTATTTTCTAAAGCCACAAGACCATGAACTGTCCCTTTCCTGAGTTAGGAAAGCAAAGTTCTGGGGTGTTAGTGACTGGCTGCTGACAAGTAGGTTTGATTTGGGTTTGGGTTTGGGTTTGGGTTTTGTTTGTTGTTTTACAATACTATTTTTTTTTTAAGAAGGCAAGTGCATTTATATGAAATGAAGTACATGGTTCAACACCACTTGAATTCTTTCTTTGCTTCAGTCTTTTGGAGTATAGCAGGATTAGTGCCTCTGTTAGGGTTTTACCAAATGAGAATTTTTTTACCCAAGCACTGTTGACAGTATTTAATTATTATGGCTCCCAACCAGGGATGATTTTGCACCACAAGGGGTGTTTGGCATGGTTGGAGACAATTTTGGTGGTCACACTGCATGTGTGTACATAACACACATAACAAATAGCATTTGGAGGCCAGGGATGCTTCTAAACTTACAATGCATGCAATAGTCCCCCACAACAAAAAATGATCTGACCCAAAGTGTCACCATGCTGAGGTTGGGAAACCCTGCTCTAACCCATTCGCAAAGGGCAGTGAGTTGGAACTTGCTGCTTGTTAGGGCATAGCCTAAAGAGCTTCTCACAAACCCAGTGTTTTTTAAAAATTCATGCAGACTTTGTATTGTGCTTTTTTAAAAATATAATTCTTCATTGTTGAAAGTATTACATATGTCCCCTTTTGTCCCACTTTGAACTCCTCCGGCCGGCCCTTGCTCACTGCCCCAGGCCCTCATCACCCCATGGTCTGTGGCCATGGGCCATGTATTTATGCAAACAAGGTTCTTGGTTGATTACTTCACACCCACCCATCCTCCCCCACCTTCCCTCAGAGATTCCACACTCTGTTCCATGCTTCCATGTCTCAGGATCCACTCCGTTCATCAGTTTATTTTGTTACTTAGATTCCACATATGAGTGAGATCATATGATATTTGTCTTTCTCTGACTGACTTATTTGTATTGTCTTAATATGAAAAAGAATGTCACAAACTGCTTACCATCAGCCTAGGTAAAGTTCCTGCTAGAAATGGGTGCTGCGGTTCTGCGTGTCCCCAGCACATCATTTGTAGCCCAGGAGGTGAAAATCTGACTTTGAGAAGCTTGGGGCTAAGGTGAGTCAGTCCCTGTACCCTAACCAATGTCTACCAACCTGAGCTAATGAACCAGACCAGGGACTGGCCCAGTGGACACCTAGGTTTAGAGACAATCTGGCTTGGTTGGAGGTGGTCTTCTGGGTGAGGTGTGGCATCCAGCTGCCTCAGCAGGTACATGAGGTGCCCAAATCAGGAGGTACAAGTGCAGTGTACGTTGTCAGTGGGCAAGGAAACCAAGTCAGAGGGCTGATTATTTACCTCTACACCAGCACTCACAGAGGTGGAAGTGATCCATGGAAGAAGTGAGCCAAACAGGCTGCATGGGCTCGGGAAACAAGTTACAGAGGCAAAAGAAAGGCCCTTGGAGCTAAAACAAAGGCAAAAAATACATGCCTAGGGAAAGGAGAAGAGAAAAGACAAGTGTGTGCCAGGGAGGGCACACCTGGGGAATTAAGGAAGTGGGGAAAAGCATAGGTGTGTGAGGAAGAGAGAGAAAAAGAGAGAGCATGCTGTGTCCTTCCTCTTAAGGGCTTTTATCTGGAGGTCACAGGGGAGAGTATCAATAGACTATTCATCAGCTTTCCAGGTGTGTCCCCTCAGAGTGGTGGTCTCCACTGATTGGTCAATGCCAGGGCAGGCAATCACAGTCATCGCAGCAGGCCCTGATGTCCACCATCGCATTTCCCCACTGGACCTTGCTGCTTTTCTGGGCCTAGAACTGAAACACAACTGAGGTCTAGATGTTATCTCTAGTTTGACGAAAACTCTGCCTCTGTGGTCAACAGACATGAGGCTTTGTTCTTAAGATTATTTGATGCAGGTCAGAACTACATTGTTTTGAGGGCTTAATGCTTAAGGGAGTGGCCGTGCAAGGGCTTATATGGGAATCACATGAGGCTTTTCTTCAGCCTCCTGGTTCCTCCTCTAAGGGTGTCTGCTGCATGACTAGCAACATGCCAGGGGAGGAAAGGTCAGGGAGGATCCAAACTGCATGACCAGCAATAGGCTAGGGAAGGAAAAGTCACCCAGGGGTTGAGGTTCCACCTTACAATTGTCTGCTGCTAGGCATCCAGGGCTTTCCATTCTGGTGATCTTCTGTACCCAACTTACTGTTCCTACTCGGCTCATGTCTACCTAACTACCTACTACAGACAGGCAAGGTCAGAGGAAAAGAATGAGCAGCTAACCACCACCCCTCTGGACCAACCCCCCTCCAGACCTCTCTCCTAGAAGGCTTATCTCCAGTGGGGAGGTCTCTATGTGGGGCATGGGTCAAGTGAGTCACACCTGAGAAGGAGAATGTCTTCTCTCGCCATCAGGATGAGTTCATGCAGGCTTGGGAGTGCAGGGGAAGGGCCATGAGTCACTAATGATCAAGAAAGCCAAGGAATGGGAGAGGACAGAGAAGACTCCTCTGCTGTGTCAGTGTTCACAGCCTCCCTCTTGACCCATGTTCAAGGATACCCAAGGCCTTTCTGAGTCAGGATAACTAGGAAATTCCTTGACAAGTGGAATGGGGAAACTGGGACAGGTAGCTGAACAAACTGGCTGAGCAATTTACAGCCAGATATAGAAGGTCACCAGGGCAGAAAGCTCTGGGTGCCTAACAGACAAAACTAACACCATACCTCACCCCCAGGGTGGTCTTTCCTCCCCTGGCATATTGATGATCATGCAGTTTAGACACCCTGACCTTTTCTCTCTAGAGATAACATCTAGGCCTCAGTTGTATTTCAGCTCCAGGCCTAGAAGAGCAGAAAAACCTGGAAAAGCTGATGAATATCCTATTGAGATCCTTCCCTGAGAGACCTCCCCTAAACTCCCAGCCTTTAAAACCCTCAAGTCAGAAAGACCCAGTGCACTCTCTCCCTCCCAGCAGCATGCCCCCCTGCCTTTCCCTTCCATCTCTTCTTTCCCCACAGGCATGCATCTCCTAAACTCTAAGGGACCCCAAGAGATTTGCAACCAAGGGAGCAATGGGCAGCTCCAGCTTGCCCTGGGATAACTCCCTGAACCTATCTCCAAGGCCCCCTTTTCTCTAACTTCTCAGTGACCTGACAACAACCCCACCTAGTTTCTCTCCTGTTGCTTCTTCTATCCTAAGCCCTTCCTTGTTTCACTGTCCCCAGCCTTAATACACATACTGTCAAAATCACCTGGACTCATATTGTGAACTCTTTCCTGCACAAAGGAAGAACCCACACACCACAGGCCCGTCCAAGGCAGACACACTCCATCCAGTCCCTTTCTAGTAACATTTCCTAGGCCCAGGGTCTCTCAGCCTTGACACTATTAACACTTGGAGCTGGATAATTCTCTGTTGGAGGCTGTCCTGTGCAGTGTGTTTAGCAGCATCTCCGGCCTCTATCTAAAATGCCAGAAGCATCTGCTCCTCACCCAACAGTGACAACCAAAGATGTCTTGTCTCCAAGTCCTCTGGGGATAGGGAGGAATCAACCTGGTTGGGACCTAGGAGGGCTTGCTGGCTCTTTACCCCTTTCTTATGCAGAAGACGGGTGGGCTCTTAGCCTTTCTAATCTCCTCTCCTGGTGTTGCCTCTTCCTAGCAATTCCTGAAGATTATCCCTCAGGCTCTAATCACCTCAGGGCTTGACTGTGGCTGCTTTCAGGACAGTGAGTGAGGAATAAGTAAAGATGAGTTTCCAAGGTTTAGAGAGGGAAGGAAGAGCCAGGAAGAGACCCGGAGTCCCTGTCCTATGGTAAAACCGAAAGCCCTGATGAACTGAGACAGCGCTCCCCAACCGAAACATAATGCAAGCCACAAATACAGGCAACATATGTAATTTAAATTTACTAATAATTACATTTTTTAAATTAAAATAACTAGGTGAAATTAATTTCAATAATATATTTTAGTGAACCCATATATCAAAAATATAGTCCACTTCAACATGCAATCAATATTTAAAAACTACTCAAGATATATTTTACATTTTTTTTCATATTAAATTGTTAACATCCAAAGAGTATCTTCTACTCACAATGTATCTCATTTGAACCAGCCACACTTCAAGTTCTCAGTGGCCATACTTGACTAGTGGCTACCATTGGCTAGTGGCTCATATTGGACCCAGCAGGACTAAAGTCTTAGAGAGAGTGAGACTTACTCCTGCCCCCTTCCCAGCACCAAGGAGCTTCTGGAGGCCAAGACTTAGCTACCCAGTGAGGTGATCTGTTCAAGAAGATATTTGTACTTCAGAGATACCCATTTCAAGTAGCCCCTGTCCCATCCCAAACTGTGACATCCTCTTGGGCAGAAAAACACAGCAGCCTCCCAGTTGTCTCCCTGGGCCTTTCAGACACTAAGACCTCACTCATTTTACTCCACACCCCTTAGCAGGAAGAAAGTTATAAATCCTCCGGGTGCAAATTAGCTTAACCCCGCCCTATACTTACACTTTCTTCCAAGTACCCAGTCTCACAGGCCCTGCTCCTGCCCGGGATTGTTTGATCATTGCTGGCCTAACCAAGACTGCAGATCCAGGAGGCCCTGTGAGCCCTGCCTTTGGTGCCATTATCAAGTCTCTAGCCTTTCACCCAGTTCTGCTTCCTGGTAGACATATACCATGTTCAGCTGAGCTGGGTGACTCTTCAATTGATAAAGTCCCATGTCTTATGTACAAATACCTAATTAAGGCACCATACCTAGGATTGGGGCCCTCAATGGAAATTTATAGCTTCTCATAGTGGATGGAATCCTCCCCTTTCTTTGTTCCACCAGGATATGCATCCTAAAATCAACTCACCCTGCCTCAAAGAAAAACCCTGCAGGGGCTTGGATGGGAAAAGATAAAATGCTGAGGCTGGGCCCTGGCTGGTATGACTCAGTTGGTTGGAGCATCGGCCCATACACCAGAAGGTAGCGGGTTCAATGCCCAGTCAGGTCACATGCCCAGTTTGTTAGTTTGATCCCCGGGTCGAGGTGGGAGGCAACCACTCCATGTTTCTCTCTCACATGATATTTTTCTCACTCTCTTTCCTTTCCTCCCTCTAAAATCTTTTTTTTTTTTAAAGCCTACTAGATCACCAAATTGTCTGGGGATAATTTTCTAACACTGCTAAGTCTACCATACTGACGGAAAGTGCCAGGCTGATAATGCAAATCTGATTATCTAAGTTCCCAGCTCCAAACCCTTCACTGAGTCCCCGTGTCCCTCAGGGGAGAATTCAAAGAGAATTGCATACCTGTCAGGCTGCTCATGATCTGATCCGGGTTGATTTCCTGGGTTGTTACTCAGCAAGCCCAGTCTCAGACCCTTCATTCCAACATCACTAAGATATTTGCTGCGCCCCAAGCCAATCTTTTCCCCCCATCTACATATGCTACCTATTTGCGTGGAACATTCTTCCCCCTCCATTCAACCCAAGTTGTCATTTTCCACAACAAGCATTCCTGACTTCTACCATGCAGCTTGAGTCAATCCCCCACTTCCATATGTGCTCTCTTAGTCCACCCGCATCTCTTCACACAGTATATTATAATTATCGCCATAGCACTTTTTTTTCATTTCTCAAGGAACACCCACCTCTTCCACCAGTTTCAGTCTCCAGCAACTATTTTCTTTTACAAGACCCTGCCCAGAGGCAAATTTCCCATGAAGGTGACAAACCAAGACTTCGGGCTCCTTACCGGCCCAGACCATTCCAAGGTCCCGGGAAGGTCAGGTGTTTTTTGTACAACCTTAAAAAGAAGACATTAGCCACAATTGGTCAATGGGGGGAGGAGGGGTTGCGCAGGGGAAGGAGACATATGTACTACTATTTGCAATACTTTGAATAATAAAAAAATAAATAATAAATTTAAAAATATATAAAAAATAAAAGCAAAAAAATAAAAACAAAAACCACTGTGTTTTTTTAACCTCAATTTCCCCTTTAGCACACTTTCCCTCCCACTAGAGTGGCTGCAGGCAAGGGGAGGCCCAGCTGAGGTAGAAATACACTATGCTTGTGTTTACTGCATATATCTATGTGATTTGTAAATGTTTTATATTTAGTTATGTTATTGGTAATCATCCCAGTGGAGAATGGGTTCTAGGGGCACTGAACCGACTCACCCAGCATTGATCATGAAAAGGCAGAGCCAGAATTCAGACCATGGCGCTTACAGGGCCCACAGCACTCAGATGCATGTGAGTTTGAAATGTACAGAGCCAAAAGATAGCCTGTGGAAACCAATCCCAACCATCAGAGCTAATTAATACTAATATCATGCAATTTTTTAAATTTTTGTAGTGTTTTAGTCAGCTTTAGAACATTTTTAATTTGTTGAGATTTATTTTCTCATTCATTCCAAGTATCATTTTTTATGTAGTCTTCTATTCATTTTCTTAATGAGCTTTTTCCCCAAAATGATCTAATCATTAAATTCCACATAACTTCTATTTATCCCTAAACCTATCCTCATGGCACAGCTGACCCGAGTTGGACCCCACAGTCTCTCACTCAGAAATTGGAAGTAAGGATCCTGTGTCACTGGAACTGCAATATGTGAACTTGGGAGCCCTGAGGTAACCACACTGCTCTCTGTGGAAAGCTAGAGGCAGAGAATTCTCTCCACTTTCCTGCCTACTGATTCCTGCCTTCTCCCTTCCGGTGGGGTCTGTTTTAGTTATCCATTGCTGCATAAAAATCACCCCAAAAGTTAGCAGCTTTAAACAACACACATTCATTATGTCACAGTTTTGCAGGCCAGGAATCCCAGAGTAGCTGAGCTGAGTGGCTCTGCTCAGCCAGAACCCTACACGTTGTTGGTGGAAATATAAATTGGTATAGTCATTATGGAAAGCAGTATGGAGGTGCCTCAAAAAATGTAAAATAGAGCTACCTTCTGATTCAACCTTCTGGCTACATATCCAAAGGAAATGAAATCAGAATTTCAAAAAGATAACTGCACTCCCATGTTCATTGCAACATTATTCACAATAGCCAAGATAGGGAAACAACCTAACAGATGAATGGATTAAAAAATATGAAATATGTCTCTCTCTACATAAATATTAAAAATGTGAGATATATATATGAATATTATTCAGCCTTTAAAAAGAAGGAACTCCTGCCATTGTGACAACATAGGTGAACCAAGAGGGAGTATGCTGAGTGAAATAAATAGGTCAGACACAGAAAGACAAAATGGTCACACTGTATGGTCTCACCTATATGTGGCATCTAAAATAGTCAAACTCATAGAAGCAGAGAGGAGAATGGCAGTTGTCAAGGGCTAGGGGGATGGGCAAATAGAAAATGTTAGGGAAGAGGCATGCAATTTCAGTTATGCAAAATGAGTAAATTCTGGAGATCTAATATATAACACTGTGACTATAGTTAACAATACTGTGTTTTCATGCTAGAAAATTGCTAAGAGAGTAAATCCTAAGTGTTCTTACCACTTTATATATAAACTATGTGAGTTGATGGTTATGTTAATTATAGTAATTATTTCGCAGTATGTCATCAAATTGTACACCTTACATATATACAATTTTTAATTGTCAATTATGCCTCAGTAAAGTTGTGGGGAGATACCAGCAAGAGCTGCAGTCATCAGTCATCTTGAAGCTCAACAAGGGCTGGAGGAGCTGCTGTCCATGTGGCTCATTCACATGGTTGGTAGCAGGAGGCCTCAGTTCCCTGCCATGTGGACCTTGCCATAGGTCCTGTTGACTGTTCTCCCAACATTCCCCCAAAGTGAGTGATCTAAAAAGAGAGCAGGCTGGAAGCCACAGGCCTTTTATAATTGCTACTAGAGACCCAGTGCATGAAAATTCATGCACTGGGGTGGAGGGGTCCCTCAGCCTGGCCTGCCCCCTCTCACAGTCTGGGAGCCCTCAGGAATGGGAGGTGACCCGGTGATCAGGGGAAGGCAACACCCCCATCACACCTCTGCTGGTACCACTGCTGGCAGTACAAGCCTCGGCCAGCCTTGGTTACTTGAGCCTCGGGCGATCCTGGGTGGCTGGGCAGCCGCCATCTGAGGCTTGCCTGCACCTCGGGCCCACCCTGGGCAGCTGGGCAGCTGGGCAGCTGACATCCAAGGCCGGCCCTGGGCAGCTGGGGGGCTGAGAGTGGGTCCAGCCTCACCATGTACCTGCTGCCTCCCCCTCCCCCCCGGCTGGGCTGAAAGGACTGTGGAACTCTGGCAGCAGGCAAAAGGAGCGGCCGAACCCACCTTCAGGCGGGTCCAGCCACACCACATGCCTGCCACCCTCCTGCCCTGCCCCCCACCCAGCAGGGCTGAAAGGACTGGGGGACTCCGGTGGGGCTGAGGGGACTGGGAGCTGCCATCTTATGGCTATGGGCGCTGCCATCTTTTGTGACAGCATGATGGTCAATTTGCATATTCCCTCTTTATTAGATAGGATGAGTTGAATTGTACCCTCCCTCAAATTCCCATATTGAAGTCCTAACCCTCAGAATCTCAGAATGTGACCTTATTTGGAAATAAGGTTTTTATATAGAGGTCATCAGGTTAAAATGAGGTTATTATGGTGTGCCTTAATCCAATGTGACTGATGTTCTTATAAAGGGAGAACTTTGAACACAAAGACAGACATGCATACAAGGAAAATGCTGGTGATTAAGGCAGAGAGTGATACAAACACCAATATATTGCCAGCAAACCACCAGAAGCTGGAAAAGAGACAGATTCTCCCTCACAGGAAGTGACCCTGCTGACACCTCCATCTCAAACTTCTAGCCTCCAGAACTGTGAGACAATACATTTCTGTTAAGTCATCCAGTGTGTGGTACTTTGGTGGAGCAGCTCTAGAAAATTAATGGAAGGGCCAAGTCTCAGAAGTCACACACCATAATTTCTTCCAGATTTCATTCACTAGGACTGAGACACTAAGTCCAGCCCAGGGGAGGAGAATTAAACTACAGCTCTTGAAAGAAGGACCATAAGTGAATTCGTAATTCATCACCAAGGCTGTGAGATACCTCTGTCACCTGATGATAAATCCTCTTCTTTTGTTTAAGCTGACTCAAATTGGATTCCTCAGTGCTGCATTCATATGTGTTTATTAAACATTTATATGTCACTCTTCTCTAGTAAGTTTTGGAGGATAAATTTTGAAATTCTGCCTCCCAGGAAACTAATCTAAGACTGGGAATATCTGCTCCAAAAATTGATAAATACACTAATTATGTCCAAATAACAATACTTTACACTTGTATCGCACTTAGGACTTCCTATGGCCTTTCCCAGTGGATACCTACTCCAGAAATCTGTGGTAGAGATCAACTGAGAGAATGGCTGTGACGTTTCCAATAACATGAAATGTTATTTTCTCTAGAGATGAGTCATTCAATAGATAAGCAACTGATGTTCGGTTTTTATACCCCTACAGAAGGGCAAAGCACTTTTCATATAACTTCATACTGTCATGCATTCAACAAATAAACATGGTCTACTTTGTACCTCATGCTGGAGTTAGTGTGATGAAAAAGAAAGTCCCTGCCCTCCAGGAATATAGAGTCATGTATTAAAATAATTACCAGATTATGTGTCCCAACTATCTCTGGATGGCTGTGCCTGTCACCATTCACCTTTCCAACCTGGGCCTGCTTACTAAGAATCCCCCTTTTCTGGGCACTGGATAGAACAGTGAGGTCAAGAGCCGCTGCCTTTGAGAAGTGGCTGTTCTAGCAGGGACCAGATGGCCAGCGGAACGAAGTTGTCTGAAGTTTAATTTTAATGTGCTATGAATACTTTTTCCCTTTGCCTGCTGCAGGGATCTGGGCCAAAGACTGAGTGGGTAACAGCAATAGAGAAATGAAAAACTAAAAATGACAAACAAGGGACACAATGATACATTCTCACTTGAGAAGAACTGAGAAAGGACCGCAGGCAGTTAATGTGGGTGTATGGAAATGCTATGCAAATGTGACATACAGGCCAGCTCCAATTATTACAGTCTTTTTATTTTACAAACCTGGGTGTTGGTTCACCGAGAACATTCACCTAGGATCTACTGTGTGAAAATATTGACTGCTAACCTCACTCACCTTCACTATCCATGTGATCTGGTGATCACTGATGAAACATTTTTTTCCATTCTGGCCCTTAATGTCTCATTTTACATGACAGAGTTGGATACATAGTTTTCAAGGTTTCATCCATCTTTTACACATGTTCTTAGTACACAGAGTAATAATGTCATTTGCCCTCATTATATTCAAGACACCCACCCCAGGAATTGAATGCTCCTAGAAAGTCTAAATTATGGTGAATGTACAGGAGAAAGGGAGAGGATAAAAAACAAAGTTGTGGGGAGAATTACCTAGAGAGGAAAGGATAGGAAAAGGTAGAAAACTAGAAATGAACCTGACAACATGGTTGTAGAAAACCATCCACAACCCCCTCACTTCCTTAGAAATGCAGAGCCTTAGGTAATCTGTTCTCTCCCAGCAGGAGCACATACCACAATGCTACATATATATTAGGTTCTCAATTTTTTTTTAATTTGTTGAACTGAGACAAACTGAAATTCATTCCATTGAAGTTATTGTCTCTATAGCTAGGGAAATTCCCAATACTAGAGTGTCTGAGTAGAGGTTTGTTGCTCACCTGATGAGGATGTTGAAAGGTAAATTATACATCAGCCAATGACTTTTGGAGGGACCCCTGATGCCCCTTCCAAGTCTGTGCTTCTACATTTCTATAACAATTTATTCAGATAAGATTGAATTTAGTTTCTTGCCACTCTCAAAATTTAGGCCTGAGACACACTTGAGTCTATATTTGCAAATCCTTTTGTAGCCTGCTCTTTCCCAGTTCCAACCACTTCCTCCTATGTCCAATCCCCAGTCATCCTTTCTGGCCTAATTGGGGGGGGGGGGGGGGAGTATCAGATTCCCTGGTCCTGTGCCCCTTCTGCGTGGCTATTAGTCAATTTCAATTTACTTTTCTGTTTCTTTCATTTTCCCCAAAGTCATTTCCTTCTATTATTCAACCAATAAATATTTATTGAGCACCACAGTGTACCCTGCAATGTTTGGAACTATATGGAATACAGAACTTGAAAACACCTTGGTCCCTGCCCTCCAAGGTGCCTATATTTTGACTGGAGGGGCAAAACTGCCACATGCTTGGTAATTAAAATGAGCTTAGGGCAGTTTCTAACCAATGACTAAGAGGCATGTCCAAGGGAAAGTGCTGTAGGATTTCAAAATAAAGAAGTATTGCTTTCAGTTAGAATGGTCTAGAAAAGGGAAAGTTTAAATTGGACATTGAATTATGGGAAAGATGAATTTGATTTGGGAAGAAAGAAAGCCATCAGAAGCTTGAAGAATAAAACAGGAATGAGAGCGGAGCATTACTTGCAAAGCCCTGACTGCATGAGCACAGGGCCAGTCCATGCCTGAGGAGTTTAGCACAGAATAAACCGTGTTTCTGAAAGCTGTCATCCTCAGCATCTTCAGTTCTTGAGGCTGTAATCCAGCCACGTTAACACTGAGGGCTGTTTATGACTGAGGGAGAACGCATTTTGTAGTCATTAGCTCTCAGAGGCTTATTGCAGATACTTCCCACACTCAGCTCCATCCTAGGAAGGAAGCATATGCTGGCAGCTGTGAGCATTATTTGCAGGAAGGTGAGCAATCAGCCAGCTAGAAGAGAAGACGGGGTGGGATAAGAGAGAAAGGTAGATGTAGCTGAAAGGCTGAGGTGACAGGCTGTAAGAAAGGTGGAAAAGAAGAGGCGTACCTGAGATATTATTTTTAGGAAGCAGAGACGTGTTTAGACAAATTATTTGCAACTTGCTATCTATGGCACTGCGCCTTTTCAGCACCCTCGTGAATGGACAGCAGCGCTTCCCCCAGGCTTGCTCTTCCCTGGAGATAATCATCTTGTTCCAATTCTACCTCACAGTTACCTTTTTCTTCTTCATCCCAATCCCATTTGCACCCCAAGGAAAATCTACTCTATTAGGATGCAATCAAATAGGTTACTCTTTTTGTCTTTGTTTCCAGGAAGACAAAATTATATTCAGCAATTGGTAAATCTAAATTGCAAGGCATAGTCAATATAAGCTATCATTAACTGGAAACTTGCTATGCACTAGGACTATGCTGCTACACACTATAGGTGCTGTATCTCATTTGGTTCTCTCAACATTCCTGTGAGGTAGGGATTTTCAACTCACTTTACAGATAAGAAAGCTGCTAATCATAGCATTATGTAATTAATCCTAGGCTACACCACTAATAAATATCAAAATCAGGATTTAAACCTGGTTTAAGTGATTCCGAAAGCCATGTTAGTGTGGACACCAAGATTTTATGTGAGACACAAGTTAAATTTATTTTAATGTTATATTTTTAATATGCATTAAAAATTAATAACTGTTATATTAAATCCAAGGATTTTAAGGTAGAGCTAGATTTAGTTAATTTTTAAATGAGTTGGCTTTTTAAAATATTAAGTAAATATTACAAGTAGCATGTAGATTTAGCAAACATCACAACTGACTTTTAGAAAACATGGCACTAGGCTAGACTTTATATTAATAAATGATATTTCTGGAAATGTATCCAATCCTCAATCTTTGAAATGTCACTATAGCATATAATTTCCTTATAAAATGCATATCCAACAAAGGCATGCTGAGATGCAAATGCTGGGGGCTCAGCTAAATTCAGTCACTGGAAAGTGACTTACTCCAAACACCAGCGGGATAGTGCAGGTGGTTTGAATTCCTTTCTCAGCAAAATTTCGAGTTTCATCTCTGATGAATTTTTAAGGTCATGGAACTGCACATGTTAATTTGATGAGTTCCTAGAGTTCCTAGAGTCCTAGAGTTCCTTAGCTCCTCCCAGGCTCCTTTCCTGCTCCTTTGGGTGTCTAAGATAAAGGACTTATCTAAGGCAAAGGAACCATGCATTGTCCCTTGCACAGGGTAGGTATTCAATAGATAGCTATTAAATTAATAAACAGCCCTAGCCGGTTTGGTTCAGCGGATAGAGCGTCAGCCTGCCAACTGAAGGGTCCCAGGTTCAATTCCAATCAAGGGCACATGCCCGGATTGTGGGCTCAATCCCCAATAGAGGGCATGCAGGAGGCAGCTGATCAATGATTCTCTCTCATCATTAATGTTTCTATCTCTTTCTCCCTCTCCCTTCCTCTCTGAAATCAATAAAAATATTTTTAAAATAATAATAAATAAATAAAGTGATGCCTACATAGGCATGAATGAGTGAATAGTAGGTATTATATGTAAGTAGAATTTAAACATGAAGGAGAAGATATTCAAAGTGGATAAGAGAAAGTTTCCATTTCTCTTTCATAGAGAAAGCAGCATAAAGATAGACACCAAATCCAACTAGCTCAGGGTTTTTGACCCTCCACTAACATCAGTGGATTAAGAAGTCACCTGCCTCCCTTACCAATCTGAGCCCATTGTTGCAGACCCAGCAACCACCCCTACTCCTTCTCCCTTGCCAGCCTTAAATTATACATGCTTAATAAGCCAATAAGCTAAGTACTTTCTTTCCCAGTTACCTTTATGGTGAGAGGTGACCATATGATCTACTTCCGGACAACAAACCTTCAGGAAAAATTAGCTACCTGGCTTCTGGGCAAGATATTTGTTCACTGATTAAAAGAAGTCTGCCGCCACATGGCCAGCGTAACTCAGTGGTTGTATCGACCTATTAACCAGGTTGTCACAGTTAGATTCCCATTCAGGGCATAGACCCAGGTGGTGGACTGGGTCCCCAGTAGGGGGTGTACAGGCGATAGTGAACTAATGATTCTCTTTCATCATTGACTAGAGACCCGGTGCACAAACTCGTGCACCAGTGGGGTCCCTGGCCTGGCCTGCAGGATTGGGCCAAAACAGGCTCTCTGACATCCCCCAAGGGGTCCCAGATTGCAACAGGGTGCAGGCCAGGCTAAGGGACCCTGCCTGTGCATGATCGGGGCTGGGGAGGGACACTGAAGCTTGGCCAGCCAGGGAGGGACCGCAGGAGGGCTCCAGAACGCGTCTGGCCCATCTCACTCAGTCCCAATTGGCCAGACCCCAGCAGCAAGCTAACCTACCAGTCAGAGCATCTGCCCCCTGGTGGTCAGTGCACATCAGAGCGAGCAGTTGAGTGGCCTTAGCATATCATTAGCATATTACGCTTTGATTGGTTGAACGGCCGACTGGATGGCCAGACACTTTGCATATTAGGCTTTCATTATATAGGTCAGTGATGGCAAACCTTTTGAGCTCAGCCTGTCAGCATTTTGAAAAACCCTAACTTAACTCTGGTGCCATGTTACATATAGAAATTTTTTGATATTTTCAACCATAGTAAAACAAAGACTTATATTTTTTATATTTATTTTATATATTTAAATGCCATTTAACAAAGAAAAATCAACCAAAAAAATGAGTTCGCGTGTCACCTCTGACACGCGTGTCATAGGTTCGCCATCACTGATATAGGCTGTTTCTATCTCTCCCTCTTCCTTCCTCTCTGAAATCAATAAAAATATATTTTTTAAAAAGGAGTCTGCCACCAAACTAGTCATAAATTGTTTACATTTTGTTCCATTTATATATATATTATATAACATATACACATGACAGACAATTTATATGAAATTTTTTCCAAACACAAAACACTTCAGTGAGTAGTTCCTAAGAGTCAGTGACTCTCTTCCTAGCCAGTACAGTTATCCAAATCAGAACAGTTTACAGTGATTTAGTACTATTATGTAATAATCTACAGCTAATATTCAAATCATGTCAATTGTTTCCAAAATGTCCTTTATATTTTTCCCCCTGTACCCACCCAGAGATTATTTAAGCCCAATGTTCTATCATTTCCTGGTACTTTTTTTAATGTCCAAGTATGTCCTTTGATTAATGCTGTTACTTTGCTGGTGCCCTGCCCTGTCCTGCTCTTGGTCTTCCTGTCAGGTAGTGCAGTATCATCATGAGCACCCACTGGACTAGACATGCCTCAACTCTCTGTGACTCACAGACCCACAGCCACGCCCCTGCAGTGGCCTCAGCTGAGTCCAGCATGACGCAGTCTCAGGCGAGGTGTCAGCTGACAAATGAATAGGGAGGAAGCTGGCCCCTTCCCTCGAAGCACAGTCAGAGGAAAAGGAGGGGAAAAGTGACAACTGGGAAATGATCAGTGTGCGTCTCTGCTTCAGGTGAACAATTCCCTTGGCTCCTCCTTAGGCCCATTGGCATTTCCTGTGTTTGGAAGTTAGCTTCATTGTTAAAAACATAATTTTTGAATTGTTAATATAAATAATCTACCCATTCTGTTAACAAGGCCCCCAGTGCCTCCTCAAATGACTCCTTAACAGCCTAAGCCAGGAGAGCTTCCAAAAATGGGTCAGACCCCAGAATCCCTGGCCCATGTGCCTCCAAATCCCCTGGTGCCCCAATACTGTAGAGACACAAACTGAGGAACTGAGCCCTAGCCCTATCTAACCCTACACCCATACTTTGTGGAGCTCAATGTCACCAATTTGAACAGCATTAGAGCCTAGGACAGGCCCTTGTGTCGAGCAGAGAAGCCCCCCTGGGTCAGTTAGAAATAACTGGGTAAACTGTCCCCCAAGGTCTCTGCAAGTTCCCAAGGGGAAGATGACTTTTCTTCAACCAAACCTCAGCATCCTGGAAAGAGATGGGAAGGCTCTACGTACTCCTGCTGAATCTTCCTGCTGGCAAAAAATGAACCGAAAGTTCAACTCCGCAAGGAGACTCTAGCCTCCCTCCTCCTCAAGACCAAAGCATGTGACCAAAATTTATAGGGGAAAATCTCTTCTTCCCTGAGGTCTGAACCTTCCAGGACCCCTGGAGAGGATATGGGGGTAGGAGTGGTTGAGGACCTCCCCAGAGCCTCCAAAGCCACGTGGGATCAGGAGGCATCTAGCTAGCTTTATAAACTGACAAGACTGGGAGGTGTTCACAGCTCTGGTCCCGAGTATCACATTCTGTTATCCTACGTGTGTGCCCTGTCATCAAATCTGGATGAGTGGCTATCCCAGAAACAGCTCTGAGGAGGAGAACCTGATGGACACAGGCTGGAGTGAGAGTGAGTCCCAGAATTTTCCCACGTGGCTGGCCCAGAGGATCTTCTGTCTCCACTGCAGCTGTAACAGGCTGGGGAGCACCATCTGCTAAGGTTGGTATTTGTCTATTAAAAAGTCTACTAAGTCCCATCAGAGTTGATTCAGAAAGCTGAGGTTGCCTATTCTCCTTTCTCTCTCCCAGAATCTACCCCATCCTGCCCCATCTCCTACTCTGTCAGCCTTCAACATTTCCTGAGACCCCCACTGCCTTCTATGTTATCAGATTGTCGTGGTATTGCAGTGCTTGTGTGCAAGTCACCCTTATTTTATTTAATAAGGCCCCCAAAGTGCAAAAGTAGTGATGCTGGCAATTCAGATATGCCAAAGAAAAGCCGTAAAGTGCTTCCTTCAGCGGTTCTCAGCCTGTGGGTCACAACCCCTTTGGCGGTCAAATGACCCTTTCACAGGGGTCACCTAAGACCATCCTGCATATCAGATATTTACATTATGATTCATAGCAGTAGCAACATTACAGTTATGAAGTAGCAACGAAAATTTTATGGTTGGGTCACAACATGAGGAACTGTATTTAAAGGGTCAGAAGGTTGAGAACCACTGCTTTAATTGAAAAGGTGAAAGTTCTCAGCTTAATAAGGAAAACAAAAAATCATATCTGAGGTTGCTAATATCTATAGTAGGAATGAATCCTTTATCCATTAAATTGACAAATTTATAAATTAAATTTTATAGGTATAGGAATAAACATGGTATTTATAGAGTTGTGTACTACTCATGGTCCCAGGCATCCACTGGGGGGTCTTGGAACATATCTTCTGCAGCTACAGGAGGACTACTGTATCAAGTGCCTACCCCTTTTCCAGAAGTGTGCCATTGACACACATTGTCTTTCAGCCCTCACAGAAACTGGGGAAAATGAGGCTCAAAGAGGTTGAGTAACTATCAGGTTTCCTACTTTTTTCCAATGCACCTTTTGCCTAGTAAATGACTGAGATTAATTCTCACTTGAGGCTGTTGCACTTCCCCATCTTCTCCTTGGAGCCCCGCCTTCCTCATTCCTCCTGGCCCAGCCCTGCTCCTCCTCTCTCTGAAGCCTTCCCAGATGACTCCAGTAGGAACCCATACTGCGGAATGGGCACTAACCAACTTCACTCGTGGCATGAAAGTGAGGCGGTCTCTCAATAGAATTTCAATATCCAAAATGGCCTAAGCCATGTCTCACGCAATTTTGAAAATTGTTTAAATACTTTAAACAGCTGTAATTGTTTAAATACTTTTGAGCAACCACAAATGTTCAAATACTTTCAGACAACAGTAGTTGTTCAAAGATTTGCTCTTCATTGGATTTGAAACTTAGAAGAGTCTCTTGTTTTCAGAAGTTATAATGTGAAAGGGAAGCAAAACAATCTCGTGGGGGCTACGGGGGGGAAGGACTTAGAAATCTTGACAAAGCCCTGCTAAACAATTCTCTATACATCTGTGTAAGTAAAATGCCTCAAAGATAATTCAGTTGGGTAAGGGAAGGCTGACTAGAAGGGCTGAGGGTGGGTTTGCAGGATTTATGGAAGAAACCAGGAGGCACTTTACAAACTGAGAACCTCAGAGCACATCTGTAAGGCTGTTGGTCAAAGTCACCACAATTGAGACTAACTGAGAGTTGAGCCTCTGAAGGAATTGAATGACCAGCTGGGAATTGGGATGAGAATAGTAGAGGATTAGAAGGGAATGCAATTTGGACCATGGAAAGATGGTGAGAGGTGGGAAGGTGGGGAGGAGGACAGAAAACCTTATTTACTGGAGAAGAAGATCCATGCGCTCAGCCTAAATACAATGCTGAGAGTGACTCGTGTGTGTGTGTGTGTGTGTGTGTGTAGGGAATTGAGCTGCCATCCTATTGGAGAAAAAGGAAAAGATTAATAATCATTGTAAATCAAAGACTCGTGGACAAGAACTAAACCTTTAAGAAAGTTAGAAAAGAAGGACTAAACACAAAAGATACCTGAGTGGAGAAACGAGTACAGGGCAGGAAGTTGACTGCTAGGTTAAACTTCAAGACTGACTCATATGACAGGATTCTGCCATACCACCAGGATCCTGACTTTTAGGGTTGCATATTCTAACCTTTACAGTAAGCAGAAGGTTGGTCTGTGAAGTGAGGATGGGGTGTTCTAATGAATTCTGTAAAGGGGGGTGGGGTGCTCCAATGAATTCTACAAAGTCCCATTATCACAAGCCCAGCTCTGGGAAGAAGGAGCGGTAGCGGAGCAGAAGGTAGAGTCCTGAAACTGACCAGTTCTTCTAAGGCCACGGTCCTCAAATTGGGATTGGATACCCCTGAGGGTAAGTGAAGAACTTTCAAAAGGTTCATGGGCAAAAGAATTTTAAAGGAAGCAATTTCCAGAACCTCAGTGTCTACTGAGAAAAACCAATGTTCATGAGAGTTTATCTGTGATGGGGGTAATGTATCCTTTATCATCTTCTTTTTCACAATTGCCCTTCTCCCATTTTGAAAAGAAGTGCAGGCTTCTAACCCATCTGGAATTTCAGTATGTCATTTCACCAGCCTACAAAACTTCCAGGCTCCCACACAGAGATAATTTCATAAATAGGTGCTGAAAAAGTAAATTACTTTAATGACTGCCTATAAAATCCTTTCAACAAAATGGAGGGAGGATCTTCCCAAATTGACCAGTGATGGAGCGTTTAAAGTAATTTTTGATGCTACATCACTATGTGATTCTTGGTATTAACTAACAAGGAGTTCAATGAATTGATGCCATTATCATAAAAAAAAACTCCTTATATTCCTGTCTATTCATTTATGTTAACAATGTTTCTCAGAACTTCCTGCTTTATGGACAAAATATTTGAGTGTCCAAGGTACTCATAGATCCTTGTGAGCTGGATAGACCCTCCTAAACTTGTCAGTTACAATCAGGTGTAGAGTCTCCTTTTACTAGACAAATTCACATGTATTCTTTTTGTGTTTCCTGGGACTACACTGGCACAAAGATCCACAGGAAGTTCAGGGAAGATGCACTCACTCACTGTCAAATTGTCAGGACCAGATGTGATCTTAGACGTCTTCCATTCCAAGCCTTGACTTTGCCAATGAGGAAGCAGAAACCCAGATAGAGGAGAATTGTCCAAGGTAACAAAGCTAATTTTAGGCAACAGAGCCAGAACTAATAGGTCTCCATTCAGTCACTCCAAGTGCTCTTTCTGTCATACCCTGCTCCTGTGACAACCGGTGGAAACAAGGCTGTTCCATATTCTCCTGCAAAATGGCACTACATTTCCTCCTTGTCCTCTAGATAAACTGTTTGACATGGATGAAGAGGTCAGTGAGGTTTTCCTAGGACTGATTTCAGGATGTACCTTGAAGAGGAAGGAGATGAAGTGTAGAATAGAGAGGAAAGTATGGGGAGGGAGGGCATTTCAAGTCCTCCTGTGAATAAAAATAGTGGAAGATAGTCAAGCAAGCACTAAACCATCATTGCCAAGATGGTGATGTCCCAGGTGAGAGTCAACTCTATAGATTATCAAAGGACAAAATGATTATGATATAGAGGAGGGGCTTCCCTGAAGTTTAAATAGAAGACAAAATGAGTATTGATGCATACTACAACATGGATGAGCCTTGAAAACATTAAGTGAAAGAAACTAGACACAAAAGGTTACATGTTATATGAAGCTATTTATATGAAATGTCCAGAATAAGCAAATCCACAGAAACAGAAAGTAGATCAATGGTTGCCAGGGGCTGAAGAAGTGGAAAATGATAGGGCATGACTACTAATGGGTATGGGGTTTTCTTTTTTGGGTGATGAAAATGTTCTGCAATTAAGTAGTGGGGATGGTTGCATACTTGTGAATATACTAACAACCACACTAACTTATTCATTTTTTAATGATGAATCTTATCTGAATGATATCTTGATTTTTAAAAAGAAAGAATGAATTATCAAATAGAGTCATAAGCCTATTTGTCAATACAGGCATAAGACATTGGGGAAGGAAGCCTTACATTTATCAACCACCTGCTGTGTCTCAAACATTCAAATATTTTACTTTTTTTTTTAGGCCACACAGCAACCCTGAGAAGTAGGCATGTTTTCTTCATTCCACAGATGAGAAAACTAAGGCTCATAGATATAGTTTATCCAAGGTTACACAACCAGTTAGTGCCACAGTCAGAATTAAGGCAGGTCAGCCTGCCTTCACAGCCCATGTTCTGCCACTATAGCATGATATTTCCCTTTAGCTTCTTGTGGCTGTTCTCCCTCATTCCAACTTGCACAGTGGTGGGCATGTTTGAGTAATACTGTTTGGGTGATTATCAATTGTCACCTCTGCAGATGACACCTGGAGAACTAGCCCTTGCCAGTGGCAACTACACCCCAGTTACCCAGTTCATCCTGCTGGGATTCTCCAAGTATCCAGACCTCCGGGAGCTTCTTTTTGGAGCCTTCCTGCTCATCTATGCCATGACAGTGGTGGGCAACCTGGGGATGATGGCGCTCATCCTCACAGACTCCCGTCTCCATAGCCCCATGTATTTCTTTCTCAGTGTCCTCTCTTTTCTTGATATTTGTTACTCTTCTGTGGTCACACCCAAGCTGTTGGTCAACTTTCTGGCCTCTGATAAGTCCATCTCTTTCAAGGGCTGTGTGGTCCAGCTGACCTTCTTTGTGGTACACGTCACAGCTGAGAGCTTCCTGCTAGCCTCCATGGCCTATGACCGCTTCATGGCCATCTGCCGACCCCTCCATTACAGTTCTGTCATGACCACGGGGACCTGTCTCCAGCTGGTGGCTGCTTCCTATGCATTGGGTGGAGTTAACTCCGCTCTCCAGACTGGGAATGTCTTCGCCCTGCCTTTCTGTGGGCCCAACCAAGTGACACACTACTTCTGTGACATCCCACCTCTTCTCCACCTGGCGTGTGCCGACACAGCCACAGCAAGGGTGGTCCTCTACATCCTCTCTTCTCTTGTTACCCTTGTGCCTGCTGCAGTCATCCTCACCTCCTACAGCTTGGTCTTGGTGGCCATTGGGAGGATGCGCTCAGCAGCTGGGAGGGAGAAGGCCCTTTCCACGTGTGCCTCCCACTTCCTGGCCATTACCATTTTCTATGGCACCGTGGTTTTCACATACGTTCAGCCTCATGGATTCGCTAGTGATACCAGTGGCCAAGTAGTGTCCGCCTTCTACACCATCCTAATACCCATGCTCAACCCTTTCATCTATAGCCTCCGAAACAAGGAGGTGAAGGATGCTCTGCAGAGGAAGCTCCAGGTCGACATCTGTCCCTGCTGAGCCCTGCAAGGTCGTTTGTTGGCATGAGAAAGGCATAACATCTTCCAAATCACGTTCTACATTGACTTAACCAAGAGTAGCCCTGGTTTTGAAGGAGGTGGAAGAAGTGAAGAAGAAACAGCAAATACCATACTCTGTCAAGAGCACTGCAGTTTTTAAAGTATCTTTATATCCATTATCATATTGGATCTTTGTCACCATATTGGGAAGCAGCATTGTTATGATGATTGCATTTTATGAATGAAGGATACTTGACTCAATGAAAATAAATTAATTACCTGAAGTCATACAGTTAGTGAGAGAATAAGTGTTCGACATCAGAATTTCCACAGCAAAACCAAGGAAATTTCAATTACACCACAGCCACAAGTTAAGTCTTTTATTGGGAGCTCATCCTAGCTTTCAAAAAATATCAGACAAGGGCCAGCACAGTCCTTTCTGTTTTGCACTGACTTAGTGAACTGGGGATAGGCTAGGCTACATGTGGCTCCGTTTTTTAATTCCTGTTCCAAAGAGAAAGAAGACTGGGACATAACTGTCCTTATTTTTTTTTTAAATATATTTTATTGATTTTTTACAGAGAGGAAGGGAGAGGGATAGAGAGTTAGAAACATCGATGAGAGAGAAACATCGACCAGCTGCCTCCTGCACACTCCCTACTGGGGATGTGCACGCAACCCAGGTACATGCCCTTGACCGGAATCGAACCTGGGACCTTTCAGTCCGCAGGCCGACGCTCTATCCACTGAGCCAAACCGGTTAGGGCTGTCCTTATTTCTTATTGCTGCTATATACTACTGAGATGTTCCATTTAATAAAACCTCAGGATCAGGTTTTATTCCTTATACATACAGATGTTTTCTAGCCAGATGTATGCACACATCTCATTATTCTCGGGGCGGGGGGGGGGGGGGGGCGCGATTTGGGCAGTTACAGCATTATATAAGACACTGTGATTAGGAAACTGATTCAAAAATATTATATTTGGCATGAACATCTTTAAATATACATGAAATGTGGTGAGTATATGTGATTTAGAGAATTACACAAATGAAGAAGTTGAACTTGACCTAACTTGGGGTTGAACACTGGACTGGAAGCCATGCTCTTACATGAATATGAAGTCCCAATCTGAACTGAGTTAGCTTCACCCTGAGAGTTGTGGATCATTGAAAAGGCTTCTTTCAGATTCAAATTAAATTTTTCTAAATACAGAAAATCCTATTACAAAAACAAGTTTATCACAGAATCATTTTTGAAAACAAAATAAAAATTAGAAACAACCTAACTGTTCAAAGATGAAAAAGGATGAAATGGTTCATCCCCCAGATGGACGATGATGGAACCACTAAAAATTATGCTTGTGCCCTAACCGGTTTGGCTCAGTGGATAGAGCGTTGGCCTGCAGACTGAAGGGTCCCAGGTTTGATTCTGGTCAGGGGCATGTACCTTGGTTGAGGGCACATCCCCAGTGGTGGGGGTGCAGGAGGCAGCTGATTGATGTTTCTCTTTCATCAATGTTTCTAACTCTCTATCCCTCTCCCTTCCTCTCTGTAAAAAAAATCAATAAAAATATTTTTTAAAAAACAAACATCCACTTAAAAAAAATTATGCTTGTGAAGAAGGACTACATGATCACATGGAAAACAGCAGCCAGAACCCCTAGAGTGATTGCAGAAATGTGGGAAAAATGAGTGGCGCCCTAACTGGTTTGGCTCAGTGGATAGAGCATCAGCCTGTGAACTAAAGGGTCCTGGGTTCCATTCCAGCCAAGGGCACATGCCAGGGTTGCAGGCTCGATCCCCAGTAGAGGGCATGCAGGAGGCAGCCAATCAATGATTCTCACCTTTGATATTTCTATCTCTCCCTCTCCCTTCCTCTCTGAAATCAATAAAAATAAAAAAATAAAATATAAGTGGGGGGTAGGGGGGAAGCGGGAAGAACACTCAAAAGTGTAAATAATGGTTGTATTAGAGTGATAGCATCATGGGAAAATGTTTTTCTATTTTTCTCAAAAATTTTCCAAAACTTTTGTGATGTCATGTTTAATTTTGATACTTTATTCTAAAATCAAATAATTAAAGAAATCCTTTCCAGGAAGCTGAGTGTGAGACTTCCTCCATTTCATCTTCTTTCTTTCGGCCAATATTTTCTAAATTCCTCCGGTGTTCCCTATTCCTTTAATGCATAAGCAAAGTTCTTAGAACATGCCCACAAGAGAGGTCAAGACTGGAACATTACAGTGAAGCGACTTGGTAAAAATTAATCTAATTCATTCATCTGTAAAAATATTGATGAAGCACTTAGGTGCAACATATTGTGGTGGGCCCTACCTGGGTGAGTAGGCAGACCATATATGTATCAATCATATATCTTATGCTACAGTGACTAATAAACCTCAGTCAGTTAAATATGAGACTGATCAGGTGACTCTGCAGGGCAACTATATTCATCCATCAGCATGTGGACAATGCCACCATCTGAATCTGTGCCGAGATTTTAATGGTGGGGGTAATGATCAAGAAGGTCAAAGCATTTCTTATTACCAGGCCTGAGGTTGGCTCAAAGCACTTCAACCCTCATGTTATTAACCTGAAACCAGTCTTATGCTTTCCACCGAACTGCAAAGGAGGCTGGAGAACAGAGCCTTCTTTTGCACCTCGAGAAAGGAAAACTAAATGTGATTCAGTGAATACATCACTTTGTCTCTGTCACTGGCCAATTGGGCAGTTGGTTAGACCATCATCTGTAAGGGTTTCTAAAGCATCACTAGAATAAATCAGAAATAAGGCGCTGGTTAACTCATGATTCTACATAACTGAGGTGGATTGTTTCTTTGGGTAGAAGTTTTAAAACTTCTCTCACCTGTGTTGAACTACCTCTATGGAATGTTCATGGTACTTCTACAAGCAGTATAACTAACTTTGAGATGGCTAGTTGACAGTTGCCTGAAGCTACTTTGAATTTAAAAACTAAATAATGCACAACGTAGTAGCATTTGCTAAGAGTGATCTTATCTGAGTTTAAACCCTATAATGTATCACCCAAGAGTTGGTACACACCCAAACACATACACTCCTGAAGGAAGAATAAGAAACCACAAAAAAAGGAAAGCATTTTAAAAACATGAAAGTCAGGGGAAAAATACAAAAGTTAAATGTGCATATGAGATGACTCTGTGGTGTAATTTTAATTAATAGATTATCCACAGCTATTCACCTCAACTTCATGAATCTTTCTATTCTGTATAATGAGGTAATAATGCAAATTGACTGCCATGCCCTCACACAAGATGGCCACCCCCATATGGTCAAAGATAGCCACCCCAATGTGTTCACAAGATGCCTACCACAAGATGACCAGCAGGGGAAGGTTAGTTGTGGGCAACCAGGCCTGCAGGGGAGGGAGGTTGGGGGCGACCGGGCCAGCAGGGAAGGGCAGTTGGAGGCAACCGGGCCAGCAGGGGAGGGCAGCTGGGAGCAATCCGGCCAGCAGGGGAGTGATTAGGCATCGATCAGGCTGGCAGGGGAGTGATTAGGCATCGATCAGGCAGGCAGGCAGGCAGGTGAGCAGTTGGGAGCCAGCAGTCCCAGATTGTGAGAGGGATGTCCGGCTGCTGGTTTAGGCCCGATCCCTAAACCAGAAGTCAGACATCCCCCAAGGGGTCCCAGATTGGAGAGGGTTCAGGCTGGGCTGAGGGACACACACACACACATACACACACGCACCCGCACAAATTTTGTGCACTGGGCCTCTAGTAAAACTATAAAGGACATTCTGAGGAGGAGCATCCTGACCCACTGACGGTTGTATCCTCAATATCTAGATCAGTGCCTGGCACATTGTAGGAGCTCAATAAACATCTGTTCAATACATGAATGAATAGGTATTTACACATTTGTTTTCCTTAGATCAGTGGCATTGTCACCATCTGAGAGCTTTTGAAAAATAGAGACTCTGGGTGTCCACACTAGATCTCCTGAAACTGTGTCTTCATTCTAACAGATCAACTTTTTTTAAAATTGATTTTATAGAGAGAAGGAAGAGGGAGAGAGAGGGGGGGGGGGGGGAGAGAGAGAGAGAGAGAGAGAGAGAGAGAGAGAGAGAGAGAGAGAGAGAGAGAAACATCAATTTGTTGTTCCACTTATTTATGCATTCATTGCTTGATTTTGTTATGGCCCTTACTGATTAAACCTGCAACCTTGGTGTATCCAGATTTGAGCTACCAGGCCAGGGCCACGGTTTTAGTTTTTAAAGTTCAAAGCTTTTTATCACAAAAGTTTTGTCTCTGTTTTGAGTTTCCAAAACATATTTAAACCTCTAAAGCTAGGGATTGACCTTTCTTTGGTATTTGGTCTATGCTGCCATGAACCCACCCAAGGCATGGCTGCCAAGAGGGGCAAGCATCACTGGGTTAAAAATAAATTACCAGAAATAAAATCAGTATATCAAAATAAGATTCCACTATACCTGATTGTAAAGATCCACACATTGACACCCCCATACACTTTACCTCTCAGCCACAAACCTTGGCAACATCTTTATAGCATTTTGTACATATGTTTTAAATCTTGTAGGTTTCTTTTATAATTGAACACAGTTGTCAGACTTGCTTAAATTCAGTAAGCATCAAATTTACTGTTTTTGGCAGAAAAATATCTTCCTTTATCTCAACCGTAAAATCATTAACATCAACCCGTATTTTTTCATTTTCTACTATGCTTTTATGAATAAGGGCAAATATGCAATAAAATGTTCAAGTAACTACGCGAACATTGCCATATTTAGAAGTAACACTCCTACTGCAACACTCCTGGCTGGCAGAAAGCGGTACCAGGAGGTAACTTAAAACGGTTACTTGTCTACTGAAATGAAAGTAAAATTTGGAATAGGAAGGACTTGTATGCATGCATATTAGCATAACCAATGGACACAGACACTGGGGTGGTGGGGGCTTGTCCTGGGGGGTGGGAGTGGCCAGGGAGGGGTCAGTCGGGGAAAAAGGAGACATATGTAATACTTTAAACAATTTTTTAAAAATTAAGAAAATGAAAAAAAAATTTAATGAAAAAAAGACGAATGTCAATTGCAGATGTGTGTCACCATGTGATTTTACGAAAAATCCAAAATCAGAAGTAAAATCCTTGAGAAAGCCTCTCTTAGAGCCGAGATGATCATGACCCAGCTTTGAGCTCGAACAGCCCAATGCTCCCCCTTGACCTCTTCTTCTCTAAAGCCACTAGTCCCTAAAAAAAAAAAAAAAAATGATACATCTCCTTCATGTCAAAAGGCAGCCCTCAGCCTTAACCCAGCCCTTCTCTGGGTCAAGCTCTGTTAGGATATGATGAGGCCACTCCTACGACTTTGTCCTCAAAGAGTCAGCAATTTGGTCAGCAAGATATGAAAATAATGTTGTTCTGACATGTCTTTAAGTCAGTTGACCAACTCACATACCAGCTAGCAATTTTTATTTACATTTTAACTTTGCTATAATGGAGCTTGTCTCGAACCTGTTCTCTTTGCCCCTTCTTACGCTTCACTCACTTCTCCTTTTCTGCACAAATCTACTTCATTTGCCACATACTATGCTCTAGTACGGTGACATAGATATAGGTTCCTCATCTCCTGCAACTGGTGCCCTTAGAGCCTCGCACGGCCTATCAGAGGCAGCACCAGCTCTAAGTCCTTTCAGCCTTCTCTTGCCTTCTTTCTTTTCTACTTGTTCAGAATGCCCTATTTTTTTATTTATTTTTTATTTTTTTAGACAGAGAGGAAGGGGGAGGGGGAAGAAAGAGAAAGAGAGAAACATAATTTGTTGTTTCACCCATTTATGCATTTGCTGGTTGATTATTGCAACAGGATCAAACCTGCAACCCTGGCACATCAGGATGATGTTCTAACCAAGTGAGCCACCTGGCCAAGGCAGGAGTGCTCTATTTGTCAGTGGTTATGTATATTTAGTATCACAAAAGTCTTATGTTAATCAACATCTTTAATTTCTTTCTGAATATAAGAACATGAAAATCAGTGTTCTAATCACAATTTACCAATATTTTAATTCCCCTTCTGCAAATTACACACTGCCTTTTCCAGTTAATGCTTGCTTACTTTTATCAACGTTATTTATCAGTACCTTTTGTTCAGCGTTCCTTCTTGCATCTGACTTTCCATTTGAGATCATTTTCCTCTGCCTTGAGAACATCCTGTAGAATGACCCATTCTGAGTGGCAAACTTTGCTTTTACCTGAAAATGTCTTTAGTTAGCTCTCTTTAAAAAAAAAAAAAAAAAAAAAAAAAAAAAAAAAGTTTTACTAAATGTCAATTCCCATAATAGTTCTTTTGTTCTTAACAGGATAAAAGGTAAGAATTTTTTAAGAACAGTATTCCACTGTTCTCTGTCTTTCATTGTTGATGCTAAGAAGTCACCGGTCTGGGCTGCTTTCCATAAGCTCCATTTCACCTTGATGTTTCTAGTATGAAGCATCTTTAATCTCGCTTGGACTTCATTGGGATTCCTAAATCTGAGGTTTTGTTGCCTTTCACCAAATCTGAAAATTTATCAGCCACTGTCTCTTTGGACATTGCTCTTTCTTTCTGTTGTCTCCTCCAGGAGCTCCAGATAATGTATATTAGACCTTCTCTGTTGCCTTCTATTGTCCACAACTGAACTTCTTTGCTATTTTCCATTCTTCCTTCTGCTCATTCTCTGGACTGTATTCTGGATTTCTTGAGAACTATCTTTTAACTCACTAGTACCCCTTCAACTTCAAATTTGTATTTTTCACTTCTAATTTTTTAAAAAAAGCTTTTATTTTCAAAATCAGCTGGGGTTTTTGTAGGGGTTGTTTTTGTCATCTTATTTTCAAACTTGTTTTAGTTCATGAGCCAAAATATTATTTCATAGTTTGTGTGACAATGCCAAAATCTGAAATATCTAAGGATCAGCTTTTCTGTCTCCCTTTTCCCTCGTGATGCCTTCTTTCTTTGTGCATCTTATAATTTTTGAAGCTTTACAGGGTAACATTTGCTTCTGGAAATAACCTGGTGGCATGACCAACTGAGTACCACTGTAAATTCCCCGGGTAAGATATTCTGGATCACACAGGTAGTATAAATTTGGGAAACCCCTCAGAGGGCCCATCTTGTAGTTATGAATTCTCAGGGAAGATACTGTATCATTTTTCCTTCCATCACCAAGGTTGAGACAAGTATGTTCCTTGCTGCTCCCTTCTACAGTTTCTTGTTCACCTTAATACTGAGGGTATACCAGTTTCACCTCAAGTCACCTGCCAGATTCCTCTTTTTCTGTTTCCTATACCTTGTGAGTCACTAGAGTAAACACTTAAAGTCTGCTGAGTTTGGCAAAAGTTGAGCAAAGGCTAGCTTTAGCCATTGCTTACTTCCTAGGAGTCATTTTCACTTCATTTTGAAAATCTGAATTCCTTACTTTTATGTTTACTCAGCAATGTGTACATAAGTTTCTTAGATAAATACATTTTACCTCCAGGAGCTCTTGTTTCTGCTAAAAGGACTTTTCACAATGCCAAAAACAGAAGCCTGAATGAATTCCAACTACACACACTACACTGCCCCACCCCTGATTCTGGTAACAGAGTGGGTTGTAAAAAGGCCCAGAGTCCAAAGTTTGCAAAAGGCGAAGAGAGGACTAAAGTGAAGACCAGAGCAGACTAAGCGTCTGCCATGTCACCATGGATCTCTCACACTTCTTTTCCTTTTCCTCAGGCACAAATGACTTAAGGTATTCAGACTCTGTCCATTAGCACAAGAGATATCTGGAGAGAGGCAGCAATATAGTAATCCCTTCTATATCCTCAAAGTGGAAGAACCTGTCCTTTTCAACAACAGACTTGAATATGAGAGAAGTATAGCACTTTTTCTGAACTAAAAGGAAACCAAAAGCTAGTTGCCATGTACTTATGATAATACTTACAGCTCCTACTACTAACAGGTATAAAGCTCTTGATTCAATCCATTTGTGGATAGCTGGCCCTGATCACTTCATACAATATAAAAGGAGAAACACATGTCAGGAGGTTGTGGATAAGAAAGGGGTTCTACAGAAAGCAACCTCACAGGGTGATCTGATCATAATTTCCTAACTGGGGAGGTCATGTGAGTAGTCATGCCCATAGACCTAGAACTTTAGTAAAGGATTTATCTGAACAGGATAAAAGGTCCATTGTTCTTGTGTTACCAGGTTAACACACCTTTGAAATCCTGGAGGAATCCTTTTCAGACCCTGGGAGGTACAACCACCCTCTAGGGAGCACATAATGGAATCCCCCACCTTCATTTATTCTTCCTTAGGTTCCCTCAATTCCAAATGCATAAAGAAACTGCAAACTGTCACTCTAGAAGGTATTTTTCTCAGTCTATTGAGATCTTGCTTCCAGATGTATCCTGTTTGCCTCAAATAAATTTTTACAAAAAATTTTCTCAGGTTTGTACATTTTCATGTCAACAATATAATAATGTAGACAGACTAAAATAATTCTTTTCACCAATGCTTTTCCTACCTCACTTCCTCCAGCCTTTCTCTTCACCTATGTCTGCCCCTAAATTCTGGGTGGATCTGCCAAAGAACTAATACTTTAAGGGAGACAGCCAACAGGAAAGTTAAGAGGTCATAAGGTTACATGAAAAAGAAATTAGTTCCTACACCATCTTTTCTTACTTTTTTGTACTTTATTTTTTTTTTTAATATATTTTATTGATTTTTTACAGAGAGGAAAGGAGAGAGATAGAGAGTCAGAAACATCGATGAAAGAGAGCCATCGATCAGTCGCCTCCTGCACATCCCCCGGGGATGTGCCCGCAACCCAGGTACATGCCCTTGACCGGAATCGAACCTGGGACCTTTCAGTCCGCAGGCCGACGCTCTATCCACCAAGCCAAACCGGTTTCGGCTGTACTTTATTTCTTGAGGTAGGTTGTCCCTTGGGAGTGACTTTAAGTTCCCAACAACTTCATTGGCTCCCTAGGTGAGGTACCCTTTGTAGCCAGAAGTGACACTTTAGTCCAAGTCAGCAACTCCAGGGGAGTCTCTATGTCACAGAGGGCCTCATATCAAAGACTAGCTTCACCTCTTAGCAGCCTGGGCATTACCTACATGATAATAGTTTGCAAGATAAGAAGTTTCTCCAACCCACAAGATACACATCAGCCTATCACTATTATCTCAAATTCTACAGTAAGCAATTCATTCCTGTGAGACAGACATTCTTCCTTCTAGAATTTTCCCTTACTTGGTCATCACCGCACACCACTACCAATGGAGTTGGAGCCAGTTATGCTGGATTCCGTTAGAGGCTGGAACCTTAAGCAAGTCATCAGATCAGTGTCTCAAGTTGCAACTAACCACACACATTAGAATAAACCAGGTGACTTACAAGATTTTAGAATCCTGCCCTAGCCGGTTTGGCTCAGCGGATACAGCATCAGCTTGTGGACCGAAGGGTCCCAGGTTTGATTCCAGTCAAGGGCATGTACCTCGGTTGCAGGATCCTCCCTGGCCCAGGCCCTGAGTGCAGGAGGTAATCAATTGATGTGTTTTTCTCACATTGATGTTTCTGTCTTTCCCTCAGTGATGATTTCTTAAAAAAAAATTTTTTTTAAATCCTGAGTCCCATCAATTGAGTCAAATTTTTGGAAATAGAACATGGGAAACCTGGTAATTCTTGGGTACTTCGCAAATCTATCAGGCTGTAACTAGTATGTCTATAACTATGCCAATACCAAGATGAACCTTTATTACCCTATACTTCAGATATAAAAATGGACAAAATGAGAAAGACTGCTCCTTGTTCTTCCTGGGTGAAATGTTTCCAGTTTGTAACAAAGTGCATTAGTTCAGCAAGAAAGAACAAGTAGACAAGGTCATAGTTTTAGGCTGTCAGAAAGTACGTCACAGCAAAACTCATTACAGTTGGTTGTTTTACACACATGTTCACCATAAAAGCCTCATTTGGGCAGAAGAGTGGTTGAGCATAACCTATAACCTCTTCCAGAAAAACTGAGCATCTTCTATATGCTAGGCATTGTTGTGGATGTTTCAGTCTCGAAAATCTAACATCCACAACAATGCCTAGCATATAGAAGATGCTCAGTAAATATCTGTTGAATAAAACAAATGAACCAACCCAGGGAGAGGAGAGAAGAGTAAGCTTTGTATATAGCTCAATGCCAGTAATAAAAAATATGATAAAGTCCACTCTACTCACCAGCAACTAGGTATTTATATAGGTTAAAACAAACAAACAAAAAACCACTATCTTAGGTATGGCTACCAAACCTCTTTGGAAAGCAAACTCTTAATAGCTTTTTGGTTCTGTACTTCATCCTTCTAACCTAAAACTAAACTATCAAACTTTAAATGGTATCAGTTATAATGCTTACATTTCCTAGCCCAAGAAAGTTTTCATACCCAAGAACTATTCAACAAAATTGAGACATGACCATCATCAGAAGCAACTATATATTTTTTTTAATCTAAAGATTGGGCATACAGAAACATTTTACATAAATTCTCATCTTCTTATTATAAAACAGGAAATATGGGTCCCAGAAAAAAATGTCTTTCCACAGGTCTTAATCCCTGATCACTGCAGTAAAGACAATCCCTGGTAATCCAACAAATATTTGCTACCCACCCACATATTTGGTAGGACACAAAGGAAGCCATAGGCCTGTCCCTTATCTTCTTACTAAAGGGTTGCAGATAGCCAGTGAAGCAACAGGATAGCCCAGTTTTTATTTCTAAACATAAGCCTTTTAATCCTATATTTTCATAATTACTAGAAGGTTAGTGGAGTTTGTAGCTTCTAATCTTCTACTCATAAATGTTACGTTTGAGAGGGCTTTGTATTGCAATGGGCTTTATTAAACGTTGGTTTTGTCAACGTTACAAAAAAAATCCGTGACTAAGGAAGTCATTAACTCTTTATACTTCATTTTATCTCTAAGTCAGCAATAAGCTTTCCAGGCTCTACTTAGTCACATTTAATTTTTAAGAATCTTCAGAGAGAAAATGTTTCATATACAATTAAGAAGAATGTTGCTTGATAAAGTTGAGATTGAGCTCAAAATAAATCCATCCTGGTACAACCCCCTTCTTGGTGCTCTGGAGAGAAAAAGAACACACACCAATACATAAAAAGTAATCTAGCCCTAACCAGGGTGGCTCAGTGGATAGAGCGTCGGCCTGCAGACACAAGGGTCCCAGGTTCAATTCTGGTCAAGGGCATGTACCTTGGTTGCGGGCAAATACCCAGTGGGGAGTATGCAGGAGGCAGCTGATCGATGTTTCTCTCTAATCGATGTTTCTAACTCTCTATCCCTCTCCCTTCCTCTCTGTAAAAAATCAATAAAATATATTTTTTTTTTAAAAAAAATAACCTAGATGAAAAGGAGCTTGAAGTGAAGAAATGACACAGACTCCCCCAATACACACTTTAAAAACTTTATTTATATAAAAAACTCATTTGTTTTTAAAAGCATTAACAAGAAAAAGGAAAACAGAAAAGGTATGGAGCAGAAGACATGCCCCTTAGTAGTGTTTGGTGGGAAGGTGCAATTTTTGGTTCATTGGAATTGAATTTTTAGTGTTTCTATAAACGGGTGGGGGGGAGACAGTTAAAGGTCCCCAAAAGCCCATGGCTGTTCTATGACCCACACCCCACCAATAAAAAGAGCACCAGCAAAAGAGCAGAGAGGACAAGAAAAACCAAGAGTGGGCCAGGTCAAAGAATGGGGGCAGTTTCCCCTGTGCAGTATGTTCTTAGGGTCAAAGAAGGAAAAGGCTCCTTTTGCCAGAAAAGGAGTGGGGGGGAAAAATGGGAAGACAGAAAAGGGGAAATGGGGGTTTTAATGCATAGAGGAAGGAGAAGAGGCCAATGGGCTGTGCACTTTTCTCCTACCCCATAGCCTCCATATATAAGGGAAGGGGAGAGAGGAGAAGGATGAAGTTTTCCAGTTTGCACTGAACAGAGCTTTTAGATTAAGGGAAGGAGTCAAAGGCAAGTAAGGAAAAGGATTAAAAAAAAAAATCAACCAGCATAGCAGCTGATTCCTCTAGCCCAAACAGCTAATATACACTAAAATGAAAGGAGGAGTTATCTAGAGGTGGAGGGCAGGCATGAATTCCCTGCAACCCCTTCAGAGATGATGGTATACTCTGGACAACTAAGGAATAAGAGTCATACCACTCACCTCTCCCACAAACCTCATTTTGTTATCATTACAAAAGGATTTTTGCCAAATCCCAATTATATACTGTTGAGCAAAAAGCTTGCTATGGCTGAAATTAGAGGCTACACGAATTCCCACTGGAGAATCTGAGTCTCTAGGTCACCTCTCCTCTTCTTTCTATTTAGGGCCAATAGTGGATAAGAATCAACAAAATGTAATTTGCAAAATCATGAGAAAAGAAATTGCAGAGGCAAAGAAAGGCACATGGAAGGGAAGGAGGAGGTGCATCCCAGGCCAAAGGCACAAAGAAGAGGCAAAGCCAGGGTCGACCCCCACCTTTTAGGGTAAAGGGGGCAGAAGTATGTACATCGAGTCCTTTAGTCAACTAACCAATCCAGGGAGTAGGCAGGAAGGACAGGGCTATATGGGTGGGAAAAGGAGAATAGGGCAGGGGGAAGCCAGCTTTGAAGCTTCCTGCCAGTTTCAGACTGATTCATGTACATTCCTACTAGCTGCTCCTAGAGGTTCCTTCTCCTCCCCAGAAGACACCTTTCTGCTCCTTCTCACCCAAAGTCTTCCTGGACACATTCTCCTCTTTCTACAGCCTCTTGCAAATGGCAAAGCCAAATTAGCAGATATTATGATAAGATGCGAGAGGAGAGTTAGGATGGCCTCGATAAGGGGCAGTGGCAGCACCCCAGGTTGTCACGAGGCTTGGAGAAGAGATGGCGTCTGTAAGTCGTTGATGGTCCCTGCACTGGAGATGAGGAGAGCCAGGTTTCTTAATCTCAGTTCTAGGAGACCTTCACTTACTCAAGGGCCCTTGCCAGGTGGTATGTGCCAATGTTGCCAGCCTTCTTTGCTTCAAAAATAGCCATTAGAAATAAGGAAGAGCTCACACTTCCCATCAAAAAAACAAAAGCAAAACAAAAAGTCCCTTCCCCACCAGGAAAAAAAATCTCTATTAAGAATCATCAGTTTATCAGACTGCTGTATAATGCATATATAGCATGTGACTTCCAATTCTTCCCACGGCTTCCAATGAAGACTCCCACACTCTCTCTCTCTCTCTCCCTCCGCAGAGGCCAAGAGTTCCAGAGAGAGCTGGCAGAAAGAGCTAATCTGCAGCAGTTTCTCAAGATATGCATACAACTGAGTCAGGGTTCTTGGGAGCAACTGGAGAGGATCTGGGGTGGGAGGAGGAACGATTAAGCTTCATTGGAAGAAGGAGTCGATGGAAAGAAGGCAGCCACTTAGGGCTATTAGGGCAGGCAGCCTGGCGATTGGCACAATAGTCCAGCGAAGAAAGGGGAAAATTATCAGTCCACCAAAAAATAAAAGTACATATATTATACGCCCAGATGTAGCGGAGATCGTGATGCTAAATCTTCTGCTGTAAGAAAAAAAGAGAAAGAGATGTTAATAGGGTTGTGAGTAAGGAGAACCAAAAGTCAGTTGAACAAATCTGGAAGGAGGAAAGTAGCACATAATGGAGAATCAGATCACCAACGGCCTGCCCCAGCCTCTTAGGTAACAATCACAGAAAAACACCCCAAGCACCACGTGGCTGAGACTAGTGTCTCTGGCCTGATCAGATCAGCATGATTGGCAAACCGCTGGCACACAGAGCCTCCTTCCTCAGCGATGATCTTGGGGGTAGCTAGAGAACATACCATGGGGGGCAAAGACACTTGGTCCCCCTCCTCATCCAAAACCAACACATCCAATTCTTCCTCCAGAGATTCCTGTCCCTCGTCCTGCTGTGAACACATGCAATTTGTTAGTATGGGAATAAGGAAATAGGAACTGCGTGAGTATGTGCTAGATCTAGGGATAATGCCCAAATCTGTAAACTCAAGCAAAACAGGATTAATAGTAAGAGAAGGGCAAGATTTCAAGAAAACACAGGTAGGAAAAGGAAGAGAGTAATGTGTATGAATAGACCAGTTAGTGTTAGTCATGTCAGTAACACATTTATAGTCTTCCTGCCCCCATCTCGATCGAACATCACAGCATAAAGGCTCAAGAAATCCCAACAGGAGTCAAAACTTCCTACTTTTCCCAAAAGCCCCTACCAGAAGAGGATGCAGTCTTTCACTAGGTATTTTTCTCTATTTCACAAACACGCAGGCTTCGAAACAGAATCCGCTGCAGAAGGACAACAGTACATAGAAAATTTACCATCAGGGGTGTTCCCTTCAATGGCTCCATTTCGCCTAGATCCCCGGATCGATCCAGTGTTCTGTTGTGGTCCCCTCTCTCATTCATTGTGGAATAGTTGTTATCTAAAGAAAGAAGCACACAGAAACATGATATCCCTCTCTAGTGTATACTATATATTAAGCAGATTAAGTGTGAATTAGATGCCTGTTAGGAACTGAACTTTGCCAAATGCTCCAGAAAGGCATTAAGGTCTGGTGGCCCCTGACCTAAAGAGAACTTGAATCTAATTGGGAAGACAATATATATGAAACACAGGGTAGGTAAAAGTAGGTTTAGTTGTTGGTATGGAAAATAATGCAATAATAAATAAATAATAATACAAGAATAAATTCTGTGTTTCATGTACTCACAACTGTAAACCTACTTTTACCCCATCCTGTGGGTTAATAAAGCTAAACAGGCAGATAGGTCTGTCTATAAGGAACGAGAATGAGGTGTGCTGCCACAGTTAGTAAGGGCCTAACAAAGCAGACAGGACTTCAGTTAAGTTTTGGAGGATGAGAGAATTTAGAAAGGCAAGTGGGAAAAATGGGAAGGACATTCCAGTAAGAGGTATTACATGAGCAAAATCAAGGAAGTATAGAGTGAAGAAATAGAAGAGCAAGTTAGACCAGGTGGGCTGAAACAGAGCACATGGAGAGATGGAGCCAGCATCAGACTATGAAAGGCCATGAGTAACAGTTTAGGTTCTGCAGGAATGGGGGATGCATACAATGATTTTTTTTTTTTTTTTTTAACTTTGAGCAAGTGGGAATGTGGAAGTGGATGAATCAAGTTTCATTAAATTTCCAAATGGCAATGTCCAGCCAATGCTCTTCCAGAATGGTAATGGTGAGGGTGCTAGAAAACACTGCAGAGTCAGACAGTTCTCCTCATCACAACAAAATATTACTCCATATCCATAGGCAGGAATTAATCACCTACCTAATGATCTTGAGTTTGACCCCATATTGCTCATCTGAATTTCTTCCCGATCAGGTTTCTTATCTGTATGAAGACAGAAAGTTATCCAACTAAAAAACCGAACTTTTCAAAATCGAAACTCATCATAAAAATTGCTCTCTGGTTGTCTTTTATCCCTCTTATCAAATTTTTACTGAGTACTCACTATGTGCCAGGCACTAAACAAAGCCCTCGTGGGACTTAAAGCAATCCCTTCCCAACAGACTCCTAATATAAAGACCCCTTCACTCTAAACCAGCAATTTTTAAATTACTTGGTCTCAAGACCCCTTTACAGTCTTTAAAAATTATGAGGATCCATGCCCAGCTGGTGTGGCTCAGTGTTTAAGCGTCGACCTATGGACCAGGAGGTCATGGTTCCATTATCAGTCAGGTCACATGCCCAGGTTGCAGGCTCAATCTCCTGTGGGGGGCGTGCAAGAGGCAGCCAATCAATGATGTCTCTCTCTCATCGATGTTTCTTTCTATATATAGTTCTCCCTTCCTCTCTCTCTAAAAATAATCAATAAAAAAAAAATAAAAATAAAGAATATAAGGATTTTAACAAATAAATAAAAATAAAATAAGAATATAAGGGTTACAGCCCTAAGCGGTTTGGCTCAGTGGATAGAGCGTCAGCCTGCGGACTCAAGGGTTCCAGGTTCGATTCCGGTCAAGGGCATGTGCCTTGGTTGCGGGAACATCCCCAGTAGAGGGTGTGCAGGAGGCAGCTGATCGATGTTTCTCTCTCATCGATGTTTCTAACTCTCTTTCCCTCTCCCTTCCTCTCTGTGAAAAATCAATAAAATATATTAATATATATATATATATATATATATATATATATATATATATATGGGTTACAACATACACTTAAGTGAAAAATTTGCTCATAGGACAAAAGGGTTTAAAAAATATAACCCAAAATAGCAGTCAGTATCCCTAGGCAATAGAAATAAATGATTTTGTTGTTGTTTTTCTGGTTGCCTATTATTTTCTAATTTTACAACAGTAAACATGTATTACTTGATATTATATGGAAATATCAAGGAAAAAATAATCATTTTTAATATATATATATATATCAAACCATGTTGTACACCTTACATTTATACAATGTTGTATGTCAATTACAACTCAGAGAAACAGACTAGGGTTCATTTTCCAGTCATTTTAATTTTAAGTCCACTTGCAAAGACAGGGGTCACACCTGGACTAACTGCCTGTTTTGTTTTATTTTCTAATGATCAAACCTACCAGCCTATGCATTATAATACTTCTCTACCAAAGACTAGCTCACTCAAAAAGAAATATATATCCTATTTCTTAGATAATAAGCCCACTAAAGAATAGCAGAGGCCCTAGCCGGTTTGGCTCAGTGGATACAGCATCGGCCTGTGGATTGAAGGGTCCCAGGTTCAATTCTGGCCAAGGACACATACCCAGGTTGCGGGCTTGATCCCCAGTTGGGGGCATGCAGGAGGCAGCCAATCAGTAATTCTCTCTCATCATTGATGTTTCTCTCTCTTTATCCCTCTACCTTTCTCTCTGAAATCAATGAAAATACTTTAAAAAAAATAGCAGAGGAGGAATAAAAGCTGAGGGTATGCCTCTGGATACTGCACCTGATTTCTGATTCCGGTCAATAAGAGGAAGAGTGCTATCATCATATGAATGACTGCTCTGGCTTCGAGATGCATTGTTTAGGTTCACCTGGAGGCAAACATAAAATGCAATAATGTCAGAGTATTGAATTTACCCACATCTTATTCCCTAATGGGCACAGACCTTTAGGTTCCTGTTCCCAAATACAACTCCTACAAGAAGTAAATAAGGGTTATGTAAATACCTACATAGTGAAACAAAATAGGATATTATGGCTTCTATCTGTGTTCCTGAACAGAAGATTACAAAGATACCAAACACTCATACTATCAGAAGACTTAGACTGAGAAAATGGTAAACTCCATCAAAGGGCTGCTGCAGATTTGGGGAAAGTAAAAAAGGCTCCATCCTTCATTGCCACTAGTATATACAGTGCTCTGTGACACAGAGGAAAACCAGAGCTATTTTGGCAGCAAATGAACTGTTGGCACCATTCACATAGGGGGAGGAGCAAACCAAATGATTTCTTTACCACCAGTGTCTAGGGTCAAAAGTACACTTAATGTGAAAGAAAAGAAACCAAACAGAACATTACCTGACATCGAGAAAAAAAGGTAAATGTCTCAGACCCTAAGAGTTACCCTACCTGAAAATCTGATTTCTTCCATCCTTCTTTTTCCAGTGGCTTCCGCAGTTCCTTATATCCCCAGATTGTCTGTAATACAAGTGCTGCTGCTCGAACTTCCTTTTCTGAGCGGTTCCTTTTGAGGAAAATAACACCACATGGAATTTGGATGTAAGACCAAGGAAGAAGCTAAGACCCTGTTCTCACTAACATAATGTAACCTATGAACATAAATGCCAAAATGGGTAAGATCAAGTCCTGTATTCTGTCCCAAAGAGAGACATACTAAGATATTTAATGGAAAAGTCTGTTATTAATTTATGAATCAAGATGGAGAACAGGGTAATTAATACCACTTCACATTTTACAGTAATTAATGGAAAATAACCGTAGAAGCAAAAAAAGAAACACTCCTTCCTAACAACTCTCCTCTAACTTAAACTCTTCCAGTTGTAATTTTAGGTGTTGAGCTCACCCTGATTTGTTGATCAAGACCAGCTTCTCAATACCCTGTGTCTCTCGAAGCTTTTTGGCAGCCTCCAAGTTCTCAGCAATAACCTCGTTGATGGTGTTCAAAATAGAGACCACAGTATCCTCAGAGAAATTCTGGGAAGAGCTCTGCTGCCCACCCGGCAGGTTCTTTACCAAGTTGGGAAGAGCATGTTTACCTGTAGCAGTGAGACAAAGGAAAGTGTGTTTGAAGAATGAGCTGAGTCAGGTATGAGGAGCCTAACACTGCTCTTATTTGCAATGATCATATAAAGTATAGGTACTATCCCTATGAATCCATGTCATTCTCCTATAGGATTACCATATCAAAGAGCAAAGGACCTGGAATAGCCATGAATTTATTTCCCTTACTATTTTACTCTTTCCTTTTTCAGACACATTGAAATAATGTGAATACTTATATCAAAAATGCTACACAGGCCTAACCAGTTTGGCTCAGTGGATAGAGCGTCGGCCTGCAGACTGAAGGGTCCCAGGTTCGATTCCAGTCAAGGGCATGTACCTTGGTTGCAGGCACATCCCCAGTAGGGGGTGTGCAGGAGGCAGCTGATCGATGTTTCTCTATCATCGATGCTTCTAACTCTCTATCCCTCTCCCTTCCTCTCTGTAAAAAACTAATAAAATATATTTTTAAAAAAAAACAAAAACATGTGTTAATCAACTGTTTATGTTATTGCTAAGGCATCCAGTCAAAAATAAGTTATTAGTAGTTAAGTTTTTGGGGAGTCAAAAGATATATGTGGTTTTGACTGTGTGGGGCTGAGCACCTCGCACTGTTCAAGGCAATTGCATAACCCTCTGCTACCCTTGCATTCACAAACTATGGAGGGCTAGGATCCTTTCTCTAATCATTTCAATAAATTACTTAGCACCTGATGGATTAAAGCACTGTATTACATGCTGAGGGAATGGTTAACATCCTACACCTTACCAATTAATTCTTTGTTGCGAGCATCCACGGCCAGATTTCTCAGAGCTCCAGATGCGGCTTTCACTACCCGCTCGTGTTCATTGGTCAGGAGGTCAGCGATAGCAGAAAGAGCCTTCTCTTGACGCAGAGCAGAGCGGATGTATCGACCATACTACAAGTAGCACATGGAGGTGGAACAGATTACAAAAGGATGCAAACTAGTTAGCTAAGTGCTCCCACCTCCAAATCCATTTTCTAAAAGGTACTCACCGTCCAGCGCCCAGCACACAAGTTCTGGATAGCTCCAGCTGAGGCTTCTAGGATTGCAGGAGTCTTGCTCTCCTTGAGGAGTGAGATGTATATCCGAACCACCTCTGGCTGAAATAAAAGCTCATAGCCTACACAGGAAAGGACAAGAAAGTGGTAATTAGTACCTACAAACCAGGCTATGGCTGGTTGAAGTCCAGCCTTTATTCTGTACTGATGGATTTATGCTCCTATACCAGTGGTCGGCAACTGCGGCTCGCGAGCCACATGCAGCTCTTTGGCCCCTTGAGTGTGGCTCTTCCACAAAATACCACGTGCGGGCGCACATGTACAGTGCGATTAAAACTTCGTGGCCCATGCGCAGAAGTCGGTATTTTGTGGAAGAGCCACACTCAAGGGGCCAAAGAGCCGCATGTGGCTCGCGAGCCACAGTTTGCCGGCCACTGTCCTATACCATTAGACTCCCTCACTCACCTACCCACCCAACAGCAAACTCAGGGGCTTGATTCCACATCTCCTTAAGAATAATCAGTCCATGGTAAGAGCAGAACAGATATCAACTCATCATTTGCAACGTGTCTCTCCTCCTTCCTTGCCTCTTCTCTTCCACAGTTTAGTTTGGCCTTGCCTGGCAGCCAGGCATGGGTAACTAGGGGATTCATTTGCTCATTGATAGCACTCAGGGTTAAAAATTCGTCTCAAACGAATTATTTCTAACTTGACCAAGTCATTCTTCCTACCTTTACTGTGACTAAGTAAAAGGGCCTATCTTTGATTTAATGACATCTAAAAATTTTATATCCATGGAGAGATGGGAATTTTGGATTCACTGGATGGATGAATATAAAGATCCAAACTATGATAAAGAAGCTTCTTTTTTTGTTTTATTGATTAAGTTATTACATATGTGTCCTTATCCCTGCATTACCTCCCATCCCCGAGGCTTCTTATAATAAGTACATGTTTAAGTCCCAAGAACTACTGTGGCTACTAAGGGTACCCAAATTTCTAATCATCCAAATCTTACCTTCCCTCAATAATGTGAATAGTTGCCATAACAAGCAGTGCTTTCCAAGTTACTGCTATACTATAGTTTCCCAATACTTTCATCATCACTTCAAATCCATAAATCAGAAAAGATAGAATAGTAAACATATTGTATAGCTAGTGTTCGACTACCGAATAGTTATCTGTGGACTATGTTTAGGAGACTCTTGGAAATTGAAAAGAAAAAATAACTTACCTCGAGCGGGACTCGTTCTTTTAGGGAAATCCACTGTGTCATTTGCTGGATCTTCTGTGGGTTTTTTCCCTTTGGAAATTAAAAAAGGTGGGGAGGGATAAAAAGTTTAAGAAAGGAAAGAGTCCACCTGGTGCATTTTTTTATTCTTTAGTCAAAATCTTTGAATCAGAGATGCATCGAGTGGAGGTGGGTGGGGGGAAATATCCAGGCCCCCAGCTTGTCCCAGCAGGGGGCTGTGCAGAAACAAGGACAGGAAACAAGCAGCAGAGCGGTAAGATAAGGATAACCACAATTGTTGCTATTGTCCTGAGTTCTAGTAACTGGGACTGCTGCCCAGAAATAGCATGCCAGGGCCATTAGCTCAGAGGAGCCAAACTTGTTTCAGTGGTCTTCCTCAACTGAATTTTCCTCCATGCATCCACAGGGAAGAGTTAGGCAAGGAAATACTAGGGAAGCTAAAACCAAAACATGCACATTAGAAGTAGATAAGCACCTTAAAAGATTCCACTCACCTCTGGAGAACCACTCATCTTCCAGTGCATCACCCAAGGTGGAAAGCAGAGGGGAGAAATGAAGGAGGAAAAATGCAGGAGAGAGATGTCAACAGAATCATGAGCAAATAAGCAGGAAAGCAGAGGAAAAGAAAAACGGGGAAACACAAAGGAGGAATGGAGAGAAGGCCCCAGATTAGCTGAGTTCTCCTCCTTCACTGCTCCAATCACTGATACCACCACTACCACCACCACCAACACCAACACCAACACCACCATCATCACCACCACCACCACCACCACCACCACGACCACCTTCTTGAATAAAGCACACAATACAGGGGAAGCAGCAGCATAGCACAAGGACATACTTGACTGGACAAATCCTATATTACTCAGCAAGCATTTTGTAACTAAAGTTAAAAGCGTTCCTTCCTTTCCCAGTCCTACATTATAGAGTAAGAAGGAAGGAGCTAAGACTCACCTTTGCCCTTCTTGGCCCCAAAGCAACTGGCAGCATGTGGCCCAGTATTGTTGGCAACACTGGGAGGTGCCTCTTGGTAACGTTCTGCCTGTGGAATCTCCCGATGAACTTGATAGGACAAATTCCGAAGAAGGCAAACGCAGTTCTCCACAAGCTTGGGAACATAAGAGAAAAGGCTCCATGAGAAAAGAGAATGCCTATAGTGACTTCCCATAATTCAGATATTACAATACTGATCCAAAAAGCATAGTCCAATCCATCATCTCTAACAGCCTCTAAGTACCCTAAGCTTCTCAAAATCCTTGTACCCCCAGGCTAATGGAATGACACATTTGGTGAATGGCACAAAACTTAGGGTCTTTTTCCTTAAGCTTTTTACTTTTTCCTACTTAGTAAAATGTACAACCCTGGAAGTATGGCCAAAGAGCTTTAAGGTATAGAGATGAAGAAAATTCTAAAAAATACTTTTCTCCTAAAGTGAATACCCATTTTAGGGAGTAGGGGCTGGTTTAGGTATCTAATATTATTCGAAAGCCTGGAATAACAGGTATGCATTTCAGGTACCTCATGGTTGTTTTAAGTGGAATTCACTCAGCCATTAACTTACCTTGCTGTCTGAATCCTTCTGTCCAATCTCAGCCTGAACAATGAAAATGAGGGCATCCACTAAACCATCACATTCCCGAAGTTTCCGGCGAGCTTCACTCCTCTCTGAGCTGACATTCCTAGGGGGAAATGGAGAGGCGGCAAGATGACTCAAATCCAGAAATCCTCCCCTTAAGATCCTTCAACATCTACAAGTCTCCTCACTACCTTTCTTATAACAAATAGTGAATACCCATAATAAAGCAAGGCACTGCAACTGAAATTAAGTAACATACTCTGCTTTCAGGACATTTTGAACCAGGCCAGGTGCAGGGGGCAGGGAGGGTGTCAATAAAGTATACCAACCACAATAATTTAAGATGGAATAGATGCTTCTTGTATAGAAGTACAAACGAAGAATGGGGCAGAGCACACAGGAGTATATCCCAGAAAGAAAGAACATATTGTATCAATTATAGAATGTAAGAAGAAATCAGGAAAACCTTCAAAAAATAAAGGCACTTGAGTTTAGCCTCAAATGATAAATAAGGAGAGAAGGGCACTACAAACAGAAAAAAACAGATCTTCCTCACCCCACCCCCCACCCTTCTAGGACTCTGTATTCTTTTTGTTGCATTGATCACAGCCTGACCTGAAATACAGATAATTGAAAGCATGGGCACAAACCCAGGACTAGACAAGTGCCTAACATGTGGTAAGTACTGAACAAATGTTTCCAACTTAAATGAACAGTCAAAGAGGCACAGAAGCGAGGAGGATATGTGGAAACAGCAAGTAACCAACATCATGGGTGTATGCGGTACACAAGGAAGTAGCAACAAAGGTAGAAAGACAGGTTGGAGTCATAGCCTGCAATATAGACAGAATGGAGGCTGAATGACAGGCTAAAGAATTTGAACTTTCTTTTTAAAGAAATTTAAATTAGTCCTCAAAAATTCAATCTTCATTCTCTCAAAGCCCTTGTGTTACCTAAGGCAGCCAGCTGTGTTGGTAAGCACTGACTCCCACTCAATATGGCGTGGCTTACAATCTTCGTTAGGTTCCCGCTCCCAGCCAGAATGCGGAATGATCACTTCGTCTGTCAAGGCATGCAGGGCATGGTCCACAATCTCCATTTTGATTGAGTCATGGGATGAGAGATTCCACAGGGTTCCTGGCAGAGACAACTTGTCAGACAGCTCTTCAGCACCCAAAGTATGCTTGAAGCATGCCAAAGAGAATCCCCTATTCCATCATTTCGCAGTCTTCCCCAGTGACTAAATACCTTGTAATGAATGAGAGTCAAGCTTCTGTTTGTGACCCACAGTAAGAAATGTATTTTACATTATGGCTCAATACAAACACACATATCATAAAACAGTTTAATAAAACAATTCTTACTATAAGCAATGCTTTCTAAGGTAACTACACCAGAGTTTCTCAAATGCTGGATTTGGGGGCCAGATAATTCTTTGTTGTGTGGAGCTGCCTGTCCATTGTTAGATACTCAGCAGTATCTCTGGTCATTACTCGTTAGCACTCTCAACCCCCATCCCACTACCAGTTATGACAATCAAAACTGTCTTCAGACATTGCAAATGTCCTCTGAGGTGCAAGATTGCCCCCAATTGAAAACCAATCATTATTGCAATTTCCTTCCTTCCTTTCTCTTGGAATGCTGCCTGTGATCTACAAATTGTGTTCAATAGACACTAACAAATCACAACCCACAATCTGAAAAATCACTCTTCTAAAGAAAGGACCACAAGCTCAAATGTCTACACATGCCAGAAAGGTGAGTCAGGATAAGCAGATATTTAAAAGAAATTGTTAAGAACATGAACAAATGGCAATGATACTCAGCTTCAATGTTTATGCAACAACTCATGGCAGTTGGTCAGAACAACAGAATGTGTTGGGAATTATTGCAAACTAGAGAGCACAGACCTTAATCAGCACAGACCAACTACTGTCAGGTAGCAAAATAGATCCAATGATACCAGTTCTTGCATATTGTTAACAGAGCCAAGAATCTGGGAATTTTAAGTAAAATCTTCTGAATTTTAAACATTAGCAACAAATTCTTTAAAATTTTTAAAACCCTGCATGACCCAAACAAACCTGTGAGATGAATTTGACCCTAAGGCCACCAGTTAACAACCTTTAATCAAAAGTAAAAAAGACTGGAAATCCTTCTAGCACTCGACATCTCCAGTGGTAACAGTGACCCTAACCTAGCAGTTTCCCTTAGACTTAGACCTACAGCTTACCAGTAATGACTTCAGTGAGGTCCACATCACGAGCCTTACGGAGCAACCGCACAAGGGCAGGAACACCATCACAGTTTTTTATGGCGATCTTGTTATCCTGGTCCCGCCCAAAAGAGATATTCTTGAGAGCCCCACAGGCTCCAAGGTGCACTTCCTTTTTCGGGTGGTCTAACAATCCCACCAGTACTGGGATGCCCTTGAGCTTCCGGACGTCAGTCTTCACTTTGTCGTTGCGATAGCACAAATGTTGCAGGTACGCAGCTGCATTGGACTTGACAGCATCCAAGCGGAATCCTAGCATGGCTATCACCTCCGGCAGCTCTGGCTGTCTCCAATTGGGGGGTGGGGGTCCTCCCTTGCGCAGGCTATCCAAGCTTGCTAAACTTCCTCGTTCGTGCTGGGCCAAAGGAGCCCAATAGTACTGGTCTGAGGGCACCTCCTCACCAATCATGTCTTCATAGCTCCTGCAGTGTTGAAAGAACCAAGAGGAAAAAAAGGGATATATCAAGCTGTTTTCCCGAGTGTTCCCATTACCTCCTCTTCTTTTATGGTAGGAGTAACCCCAGTTCTAGTACACTAGATCTTATCTCTACTTTGCATAAATGATATACCGATCAATTTTTCTTAATGAGATAAAATAATTTTAAAGGCATCTCCAACTAAATTAAAACTATCTTTTTTCTTCCTATGAAATTAACAAGCATTCAGAGACGTTAATCACAAAACAAGATCCAAACCCTGCTTAGCAGTGAATGTTACCCGACAGCTTCACTTCTCTGGATAGACTGAAATGAAGCTTCAGACAGCAGTTAACCAAAGCAACTGACTAAATGCCACAGTGAAGTCAGCAAACAATGCCTGAGAACACTTATTATAAGCCTGTAACTAAATAGGAAATGAGGCATTTACACACAGGAAATAGCTAGTGGGACCTGATTTGATTCCCATTCAGGGCAAATGTCCAACAGGTCACTGATTTGATTCCCATTCAGGGTGCAAGTCCAGGTTGCAGGTTCAATCCCCAGTAGGGGACGTGCAGGAGGCAGCTGATCAATGCTTCTCTCTCATCTGTTTCTATTTCCCTTCCCCTCTCTCTAAAATCAATAAAAACATTTTTTTAAAAAAGTACAGGACTTCCTACATCATATGAGGATCTGGTTATATATGAGGTATAAATCTGAACATTAATTTTCACAGTTCATCCCAAGGTCACCTCTGCTATTCAACAAATGTGTTGGGCTGATTTCCAGCCCCCAAATTCTAAGACAATACCTCCAATTCTGTCAAAATAGAGACTACTGATCACTATCTCATTTTAGATATCCAGCCACTAAGAAAAAGAACACAGACAAAGCAACTGAAGGTAGAGATTATCCCTATTTCAGTACTAACAACAACCACTAGAGGGTGAGTCTGCCACACTATCATTTATTCATAACCACCAGGAAGAAATAGACCCATTATCTGTTGAGCTCATCTCACACTGTGGCTCCCACAGGAGAGAGGAGAATCTATTGTGTGGAACTCTCCAAATAAGCACACTGTTCCACAAAACCACTCCCACTGTCACCAAACCCTCAAGGTTAGCCTAAGCAGAGGGCCTTATAGCTGTCAACATCAACCACTCAACAGTAATTTAGATGAACAAAGCATTTAATGTCACTGAAACAAAATGAACAGGTTATATAGCTAAATTTTTAAAGTAGGCTACTAAACAGTATATTAGTAAGATTCCATTTTAGTAGGGGAAAAATAAAGTCAGAGTCTGTTTACATGTTATAGGAAAAAGAACTCAAAGGAAAATGCACCAAAGTGTTAACAGTAAGTCTTTATTAGTGTATGGTGTGCTTTTCTGGTTTTTTTCTCATTTTGGAGTGAGCATGTTTAACTTTTATTATTATTTTAATATAAGTAATTACAATAACCATGATTTTGGTCAATCAAGAAATAGGTCCTTCTTTACAAGCAGTGGATCATGACATTCTTTCCTTTGTTTTACCAATAACAAGGCTGTGTCCAGAGAGATTAAATGACTTGCTTGAGGCTACAGAGCCAGTGGCAAAGGCACAACTAGAACTAAAATCTTCTGGTTCACTGCTTTTTCCACTAATCATTATGCCTTACTGTTTTTGTTTGACCTTGTATTACTCTCCTAGGCCCAGAACAGGAAGCTACAAATGTTCTTTCTAGTCAAGCAGGTTTCCAAGTCCAGTGCCACCCTGGAACAAACCCAAGAACCAGGCCCAAAACCCTCTCTGTGTCAACTGTCACAACAAGGGACAGCAGAGAATGACCTGGTCACCCACACCCACCTAAGCCCAATCACTCTACTAATGAGGAAGTCAGAAAAAGCAGACTTGTCAGTAATCAGAAGGAGCCAACACCCTGGGCAGACTCCTTAGATGATAGCTGTTATCAACCATTGCTCCATCTGAGGTCTGCTGCCCCACCCCCTACCCCCAACCCACCCCCACACCCAAGAATAAAAGGTGAGTCACATGGGAGTTGGATTAGATGTCCAAGCTACCTGAAAGGGGAGTGACTCAGGTTTAGATAATGGGGCCTATACCCCTGGGCCCAACCCAGTTCACTGTTAACCAAAGCTACCTAATATGAGGAAAGTGAGCATCAAGGCATTTTTTTAGAAGGTCATGACCTCATACAGAAATTCAGCAACAGCTGCTAGGCTATACTTACCATCAAGACATCCACAAATCTTCTCCCCTACTTCTTATTTCTCTTTAACTGGAAAACACTGTCTCTGATTTATTCTAAAGCAGGACTGGCAGCCCATGGGCCAAACCTGTTCTTGTACAGCCCAGAACTACAAATGATGTTTATATTTAAAAGACTGTAAAAAGAACACCACCTCGCTCAGCCAGCATGGCTCAGTGGTTGAGCATCGACCTATGAACCAGATGGTCACGGTTCGATTCCCAGTCAGGGCACATGCCTGGGTTGTGGGCTCGATCCCCAGTGTTGGGCGTGCAGAAAGTAGCCAATCAATGATTCTCTCTCTTCCTCCCTCTCTGAAATGAATAAAAATATATATATTTTTTAAAAGAACACTACCACAATAACAATATAAAACAAAAATTATATATGGCCTGCAAAGGTTCTTCACAGAAAAGGTTTGCCAGCCCCCTCAAACATTATCTCAAGGCAAGCCATCTATCTACCAGTCCAAACATCAATCACTCCCTTTTTCACACCAAAGAATCCCCACGGATGAGTAGGAAAGTCAGATTGGACAGCTGCTTCCTGACCTCTCAGAGTGTCCATAATGTACCACCCTCTAAGGATACCACCCCTGGTTTCACTTTATAAGCAACTATAAGAACCTACAGAGCTTTTGTGAGATCAAGGTTTGTTTTTAACTTAAGACTAAAACCACAACAGAGAAGGTTTTTGTACCTGTCTATTCTGACCCTGAAAGCCTAAAACCCTTCTCTGTTCTTTTTTTTTTTTTTAAATATATTTTATTGATTGTTTACAGAGAGGAAGGGAGAGAGATAGAGAGTTAGAAACATCGACGAGAGAAACATCAACGAGAGAAACATCGATCAGCTGCCTTCTGCACATCTCCTACTGGGGATGTGCCCGCAACCCAGGTACATGCCCTTGACCGGAATCGAACCTGTGACTTTTCAGTCCGCAGGCCGACGCTCTATCCACTGAACCAAACTGGTTTTGACAACTCTGTTCTTAATAACAAACCAGAAGCTGAAGAAATTCACAGAACCAAGTGAATATTCCCTAGTCCCAGGCACCAGGCTCCTTTGTGGTGTTCCCTACCACCAAAGGGGCCAGATGTTAGACAGAAATAACAGAAACTCTTGGAGAGAAGCAACAGCCACAGTTTAGAACATAGACCAATAATCATCACAAGTTGTTCTCTATCATTAGAATATATAACTTTTTAAAAAGGAAAAAGAGCAAGTCGATACTTATTTAAATCAGAAAAGGGAAGAACAGGTGGACTTCCACAAGAAAAAGCAAAGGAAAGGAGACCATAAGGTAGTAAGAAGGAAAAGGAAGAGCTATCTTTTCCTTCCCCTTTTCTTGCCTACCTGAGGCGTCGGCGAGGGTCAGAAGGGGTCCCAGTCCGACGGGCAGTGCCATAATCAGACATCATGCCGTAATCCAGGTCATCGTAGCCCATGCTACGTTGGTCATCTTCTAGACCATAAGGCTCTGGATGAAAGCGATGCAAATCTACGCTGCTCCCACCTACCCGAACCTGGGGCTGTGGCCCATAGACATCCTGTCTACTAGGTGCCCGGTAACCTTCCATGCTGGGCCTATACCGTTCCTCAATGCGGGTCACCCGGGACAGACTGCCATAGTTGTCACTGCTACTTGGATAACCATCTTCATAGTGGCGGCTATATCCATCAGGAGGGTAGTGGAAGTTCCTGGGAAGAGTAGCAGTGCCTGCTTGCCCCACGTAGGGACCAGGTCCCCCATTGCCATTCTTACGGAAGTCACGGCCCAGTGTCTGGATATAGTTGTTAGAAACTGATGAAGGGTCCACAGGCAGTCCGTCTGGTCCCATAGGGATTGGCTGTACTGTCCGTGTTGTCACAGTCTTTACTACTTTCTTGACCTTTAGGTAAGAAAAAAGAAAAATTAATGAAGCCCTGGCCAGCATAGCTCAGTATGTAAAAGTATCGTCCCTACACCGAGAGGTCTTGGTTTCAATTCCCAGTCAGGGCACATACCCAGGTTGTGGGTTCAATTCCTGGCCCAATCAGGGCAAGTGCGGGAGGCAACCAACCAGTGTTTCTCTCTCACATGGATGTTTCTTTACCTCTCCCTCTCTCTCTCCCCAACCCCCTCTAAAAAAAAAAAAGGCCAATGAAAATGTCCTTGGGTGAGGATTTAAAGAAAACTTAATGAAGCGTAGAATCTAAGCGTAAATTCTAGACCACTCCAAGAAGAGAAAGAAGCCCTATCTCCAGCTCACTTTACATAGAAATGCCTTACAACCACCACTTATCCTTCTCCCCACCTTATAGGAAGTCCCCAGGCAGGCAAACTGCCCTTGCAGTAAGTATGCCTATAAGGATAGCTACTGTAGATCTTGATACACCTTCTCTTCTCCATTCCATTCCATCTTCCCATATCTCATCTATCTTCTATGTCTGGACAGAGATCACTTTCGCTTTCACTACAGATCAGTAGCCCTCATCCACCTTAATTAAGTGCTTAACCCCTCCCCCTAACAGAAACCATAGGAAGACCTCATACAAATCCCAGACCTTATAAATCTTAGCTTACTGTGGTCTCTGTGCGGCGAGTGGTTCCATCATCCGAGGTTTCCACAGAGACAACAGACATGGCTCCCTCAGGGTCTTCCTCCGTATAGGTCTCCACAATCTGCCCTGGCTCCTGCATCCTGGGGATGGTGCTATAGAGAAGGTGACTGTGATCCTATAGAAAAGAGAAAAAAGATAAGAGTTACTATTAAGCCATATATAGTAACAATCCATCCCAATGAGGAGTACTGTCTCCTGAAGATAGAGACTCCTAATGCATCTTCTATGGGCCCCAGGACTTTAGAGAGGTGGCTGTCCCCATCTTTTGAACTTGTACAGAAAGGCAGGAGATATAATTTCCCAGTTCTAACAAGCATGAACTGAATTAACTATAGACATTATCAACAACCAAGTGACAGAGACAGAAGATTTCACTTCCCATTTCTGGCCATTTAAGTGAATTTGAACTGTGCTAAGTGCAGCTGCAGCTACATCTACATCTGAGTGATCCTTTAAAAAAGTTCACCCAAAAAAGAACTTTTAAGATTAACCAGAAAATCTCAGTAAGAGCCATCTTCTGACTAATTCTGTTACCCTTCAGGTATTGCCTAAGGCTCAAGACCAGCCAGAGTTTAGGTAGGATTTTCTACAAAGTAGACACACACCCATTCTAGAAAGGGGATATAGTAGTTGAGGGATCAAATACTGGATCAATGGTCATTAAAATTCATTCTAAAATAAAAACTACATATATTCTTTGAAGCGCTACTGTTTTATTTTCCTAAATAGAAGAAACCAATTAATGGATGCTTATAGCGTGCTAGGCACTTAACAAGACACCAATATGCTTTTATAGGCTGGGGAAGTATGAAGACATACATAATGCAACCCAGACCTTAAACCCAAAGAATTACCTGGGGTCCGTTGAGTTTCAGATCTGAAAATTTCTGTCGCTCAAGGTCAGCATCGCCCACAAACCGGCCGTTCTGAAACATAGCCCACAAGAAGACAATTCATTTTGTGGCCTTCCTTTGCTCTATCAAACACAAATGATCTTTTTTCCAAACAGGAAAAGGACTTTCAAGAAGCTGTTTGTGGCCTGGAGTCTTTCTGTCAGTACTCGTAAAAGAGCCACATCACTCCTTAGTCCTAGCACTTTCTCAAAATTGGAATCGGACCTGGAACTCTGGCAGACTGGTCTCTGGAACATAAGAATACAAGCTCCATGAGGGCAGACAGTTTGGGGGAATGGGGTCGCCAGTTTTGTTTAATAATGTACCCCCTTGTGCCTTGAACAGTGCCTGGCACATAATAGACACTAAACTACTTGCCAAATAAATAGCAGGGACTTAGATAAGTTTCCCAGAACACTATCTTTTTGGAAAGCCATACGAATATAAGGAAAGTTAGAAAGGCTAGGTTGGGGAGTTCCCAAAAGCCTTCTTTATTGCTCTACTACTACTGGAAACTCCCATACCAGGCAGCTTTTTAAAGAAAGAAGCAAGAGCTATGAGTCTCCCTTTCCAAAAAGGAAGAAAACAAGTACCCCCAACTCCCCTCAAGCAAACAGATATCTCAACATCTTCATCATCAATTACTGAAGTCACAGAACACATAAAAAAGTCACCCTTACGTTGTTCTGTCTTAAACAACAGGAAATAGACTACTGACATTATACTACATAAAAATACATTTGACTGCTCTTCTTCCAATAGAATACAGTGAGATCCAGTCACCTTGGGAGACTCCTCCCCCACCCTACTCCCATTACATAGAGTGTGTAATGCTGTAGGGAGAGGAAGTTAAACATTATTTTCAGGAAGAAGGAAGGGTGTGGTTTCATTGCTGAGCAGAAGTTAAAAATAAAAGAGAGACAGGGAAACTATATACTATAAATCCTGGAATTCCCCACCACCTCCAAGCCTGAGCAATCTTGCTCTCCCCTTTCAATATATGCCTCTCATCCCTAACCCTCTATTCTGGTGTTTATAGAAATCCTAGGAATGTTACAAACATACTGCCTCCAAATTCCTGACCATCCCCCAATAGGAATTCTGTCTTCTCTGTCTTAAAAATAATTAAGAAATCAGTAAAAAAGGGCTACTGAAGCGTGAACACTGTTCTTAGTTCCCATTAGAGATCTCTTAAGATGCAGTCTATCAGGCAATGCCTAGAGATTATACCTACACACACACACACACACACACACACACACAAAACCTCAGACAGATTACATCATAGCAAAGTCAGACTAGAGAAACCATAAGAAACACAAGATACTTCTTATTTTTAACACCAACTCTCCCAAGTCACATCACAGAGCCAGCCAACCCAGAGACCACTGGCTCCTGTGGCTATCTGGGTTAAACTGCAGCATGATGCTCCCTCTCCAACTCTAACCAACAAAATTAACAATGACCCCTTCCTCCAAGACATGATTTGCACAGCCAACAAAAAGAGCACACAAGAACAATATGGAACAGGAATACACAATTTATGAACACTGCCACACCTCCTGAGTACATACTGTTCCCTGAAGGAGACTGAATTGGAGTAGAGAGTACAAGGTGCCCAACTTCCCTGACCACAAGCAAGCATTTACCTTCCTGAATTTCTGATACCAAGGGGGAGGGATAGGAGATCAGAGAAAACAGAAGTAACCTGAGTACAACTCCAAACTATATGATCTACTATTATTAGACGTGCATACCAGCCCAGCTGGTGTGGCTCAGTGATTGAGCATCAACCCATGAACCAGGAGGTCACCAGATGATTCCTCGTCAGGGCATATGCCCAGGTTTCGATTCCCAGGGGGGAGTTAGCCAATTGATGTTTCTCTCTCATCTATGTTTCTATCTCTCTCTCCCTCGCTCTTCCTCTCTCTCTCTCTTAAGTCAATAAAACTTTTTTTTTAATTGAATTGCATACCAACCCAGAAATCCCACTCCAGCAAAACTGGAAATCAGGTGGATGCTTCTAGAAATAAGTGCACCCAACTCAGCAGAGCAGCAATATTCCCTATCTCTTAATCAGTATTTGTCATCCTTGTAAAGATTCATCATAAAGCATGGGCTCTGAACAGCCCATCACCATGAGGAAAGTAGTTTCCCAAGAAGAATCACAGCCTCTCTATGACCAGGCCAAAGTCCTACCTGCAGGTCTGATGGAGAGAGGGGTTACCTGATGCCGGCGGGTGAGGGTGCCGTTGGCCAAGAGTGGGTTGGCATCTTGTGGTGAGACCCGGACGCGTTCCAGTTGCGCCGAGACGTGGCGCCGTTCCTCCTCCAGCGCCCGGGTCAGCTTCTCAAACTGGGCCTCTTGTTCCTTCACAGAGGCTAAGATGCTGGCGGTCGACTCCACCTCTGAGTCGTCCATGAAGGTAAGGGGCAGAGCCGCAGCAGGGCGGGGTAAAAAGGAAGTTGGATCACAGAGGGAGGAGGAAGGAGGGAGAAGGCCCCCCCTCACTTCACACTACCGGGGAGAAGGTAAGAGAAAGGAGAGAAAAGGTCACAGGTCAGAGAAGACAGATGAATTATTCATCCCAGAGCCAAAGATGCCCTCTTGTGGTTTTTACTGCAGTGCAGAAAGCGAGCCACCACCAAGTCTGAGAACCCATCACCAGTGTCTGCTCAAGCAGGATCCTTTGCCCATTACCCTCTTTAATACCCCTCCAGAAATAACTACTGAAAGGTACAACTAGATCCCAGTCTCTACACTGTTGGTAGGAGAGGAAGAATGTGGCTAAGTGCTGTAGTCATGACATGAGATTAAAATTATATTCTTTTTCCCTGAAAAATTTTGCTGGCATCAACTTAATGGAAGTTGTACAAACAAACACTTACTGTCCTGAAGGGGCAAGCCACTTCTAGAGATAAAGGGACAGTAACAAATCTTAAAATCTCACCCAAAACTGAACACTGAAACTGCTGCATTGGTGGCAAAATATACTAAATGAATATGCTAATTAAAAGACCAATAAAAAGTGAAGTAGTAGAAAAAACTTCCCACCAACAAAGCTGGGAAACAAGATTAAGGCCCTCATATTTAATACATTTATGAGGGAGCCTTTCTACTTTTCAAAACTATACTATAGTACTGGGGGCAAAACATGTGCCTTGGCCAACAGAGACAAGAAAGCAAGAGAGGCACTAAAAAAACCTCTATGTGCAAAAAGGCACAATTTTCAGTGTCCTTCAGCTCTTTGTGGAAGAAAAGAAACATTAGGCTCAAACTAGGAAACCATCCCTCAGAGTAGTTCATATTGTAATCTCAGACAAGCAATGCCTCGAACTTCCTACACCTGTTATTCAGCAGAAGCTCTAAACCAGCGGTTCTCAACCTGTGGGTTGCAACCCCTTTGGGGGTCGAATGACCTTTCCAGGGGTCGCCTAAGACCATCCAAAAACACATATATAATTACATATTGTTTTTGTGATTAATCACTATGCTTTAATTATGTTCAATTTATAACAATGAAATTGGGGGTCACCACAACATGAGGAACTGTATTAAAGGGTCGCGGCATTAGGAAGGTTGAGAACCACCGCTCTAAATAGACTATATTTTTACCTCTTTACTTATTCTAAACTCAAGGTAATATCAAAACATCTACAAGGTTTATATGTACTATTTATAAAATAAATGATAGTTAAATAGAAATGAAGAGTTTCCCATATCATATCACATAAACTGCAAGCTGGCTAGTAAATGGAGGAGCATTGTAGTCATAATCTTGGGCTTAATGGGGTTTCTCTCTTGCATGCTGGCTATGGCAGACTTTATGGCCAGTCCAAAACACACCATGTTGAAAGGCAAATCCTCTCCCCTCCCCCACCCTCTCATCAACCCCTTAAAAAAAAAAAGACAGTTAAATTTTTTTAATCTTAATAAACATATTTCCATACACACCTGTTAAGAGAAGGTCGTAATTGATTGTTTTAACACAGAGAACAGCCCAGTCTAGATTCGAAAAATCATGGGAGAAGCATCCCAGCCACCACAGCAAGGAGGAAGCAGGAAGTAGAGAGCTGCAGAAATATTTGGAGGAAAAATGGAAATGAGAGAAGAAATAAACACACCCAATGCATTAAAAAATAAAAAGAGCATGGGCAGGTATTGGGAGAAAGACAATCTGGGAATGAAAGGGAATAACTGAAAATATGACTGGGAATTGCTTAATATGACAAACATCCTTTGGACTTTGCTCTGTTTTCAGATACCTGGACCTTGGATGTAGCTTTCATTAAAACTTGGATCCTACTGTCATATCAGAGGTTCCTCTACTTGTACTTATATACAGAATCAGGAGCAGGTTATAATATGAATAAAAATTCACTTACCCCCTGTTCCCAGCAACCAAATTGGAAAGGAAAAAAAACGCTGTTGGAATGCCCTTCCCCCTCCTAAGACAGAAACCTCAAAGCCCAGTCCCAGCATGCCCACAAAGATATTGAGAAACCAGTGCAACAGTATAGTAGGGAAGACATGTGGAGACTAGCCTAGGCTTTGCTTCAGTTCCCTTTCCCACGCTCTCCAAAGCCCCACCAAGCACACTTGGGCCTCTTTGCTTTATACAGGCATACTTCAGAGATACTGCAGTTGAGTTCCAGATCACTGCAATAAAGCAAGATGTATGTAATCTTTTTGCTGGTGGAGGGTCTTGGCTTCAATTTGTGAAAAACACAACATCTGTAAAATGCAATAAAATGAGGTATGCCTGTATAAGAGAGCATTCAGCAAGCAAGAGTACCCAGGGTAACTGATAAACGGGTGCTCAATAAACTCCCTATTTAAGTTTCCATCACTCAGACTTCTTCTAGTGGATCCAGTCCCTAAATCCAAGAATGTGGTAGCCCTTTTCTAAATTCCTCCCACTTCCAATTCTAGGCTTCCACAATCACTTATCAACTTCTGTTCTTTTCATTCCAAAACCCACTGTTACTTTTTCATATTCTCACCCTACATTCCAACAGGATACTCAAATGGCTTTAATAAGTACCCTTATTTTTAAAAAAGGTTGCTCCCTTTTCATCTCCATTTCTTCATTTTAAGCACTTGCCATATCCGCTATTACAATGACCTATGAACCTTCCACACCAAGAGGACTCTTGAGTTCAGGAGAGACTCTTCCAGTTCTGGGTTTCAACAGGGCCTGAACTGCAGTTACCACTCTGGTAGCCTCTCTACCCTGTAATTTTCTTTGCTAATAAAAGCTCAAACTACCACTACTATGGGGCATACAGTGACAACACTCCCCACTACACAGAGAAATAGTCTGTCACCCTTCCATAAATGGCGACTTTTTGCCCTCACGACTTTAATTCAATAAAGGGAATTAGGAAGAATAGTAGGAAAACTACTCAGGACTCTAAGTCAGGAAGCAGAATCTTTTCCTAGCTTTGTGGCTTTACAAGCTGACCACTTGACTCTAATTTGAAGAAGAGGACGGCACAGTTAAGAAGAAAGAAATTCAGATTTCCTAGGCATGGAGAGATTCTCTGCCTGAAAGAGAGTAGAAGCAGAGGCTGTGTAGGACCAGAATAGGACTCAGAAGTCTGGTCCCAGTCTTGGCTCTGCCACTAGCCAACATTGGCAGCAGGTCACTGCCATGTTCTCAGTAAAATCCCAATACCACTAGCCCAGTTTAACTCAGAGTTGCTGTAAGGATAAGGTGACATAATGTATATTATACAAATATGAGGTATTAAGTTGTTTCAAGAGCTAGTTTCTATCGTCCCATTACATTACTTAATGGTAATGCCTCAGCCCAAAAGTATTTTGTGAACTAGTAGGTAAAAATAATTGAATCAAGAGCATAACTGGGTTCTAAGGAGTAGATAAGCTTGTTTTCCTACTCCAACTCTATTTACTAGGAGGTCCCACCTAGGCCAGTGTTTCTGGGACATAGAGTGCTTCTCCGGGGTCTAGGAGTCATCATCACATTACACTTCTGCTATAAGTTCTTGAATACTTATTGGAGGCCTTTGCAGTTTATTACCAAGGAGAAAATTAAGGTGAAAAGAACTAACAATTACTGAATGTATATTATCCTGGCAATTCTTACAACAACCCTAAGGAAGTTTTACTGCAAATGAAAAAACTGGTTCTAAGTGAAGAAATTAACCAAGGTCTCAGTTAATAGCAAGTTTTGAATTTAATCCCATATCTATGCCATTTCACAGTCTGTGTTCTCTTTATCCTGCATGCTGTCAAGTCCAAATAATTCAGTCCAGTATGAGATGGATGGTCCAGCCATTCTTCCCTACAACCCTTGAGAGCATTTCCCCTCAACATCACAGGAAAGGAGGGGGGTTCCATTTATCTTTGGGTTAAAGGATCATCCACATGTCTACATAAAAGATATAAGTAGGGGAATGAAAATAAATGGGAGGAAAAAGAAAGCATAGTTGGGGAAGAGAATGAAGGAATTAGGCAAGTTATTAAGTACACTGCCTCATAACTCAGAGACTTAAGGAAAGATTCTTCTCGATGCCATATATATATATATATATATATATATATATTATATATAAAATATATAATATATATAATATATATATAATATATATATAATATATATATATATATAAATACACACACACACACACACACACACACACACACACACACACTAGAAGCCCAGCACACAAAATAGTGCGCCCCCACATACATACAAACACACCGGCCTTTGGTGGTTATATCGTTAGGGCCATAGGCCTTTTATTATATATCTAGATAGATAGATAGATAGATAGATAGATAGATAGATAGATAGATAGAGAAATACACACACACACACACACACACACACACATATATGTATGTATGTATGTGTGATATATATATATCACAGACCAGAATCTGTAAACCATTAACTGACTTTGATAGTTTGAGTCAAGAAGGTCTTATGAGTCCAGGCCAACACACCTTCCCAGGTTTGCCACTTAATATTTTCAAATACATTACACTTGCTCTCATTAAAAAAAGACGATCATGGAACTCCCAAAGTGAAGGGGACAGGGCACATAAAATGAGCCTTGCTACTCCCTAAGACTAGATTTTCTGGAAATACTTAATTTTTCTCTTAACAAGTCACAGGTCCTATTAGTCTACAGCAAGACTCCAGCATTCAAGTAATGACAATGGTTAAATATTCAGTCTCTTGTGTAAGAATTCCATACCAAAAATAGTTAAATTGAATCAAGTACCCAGAAGGACCAAACAGCTGAACAATAGCAACCAGGTAGTGGGAGCACTTGCCAGGAGCACAATCCCTATAATGATTTGTTCTACTATAAACTGGCCATAGAATATAATTAGGAATTACAGTTCTTAGCAATTAAGAACAGACTTTGGAATCAAATTGACTAGTCTAAAATCCCAGCTCCATTGCTTCTTAGTTATATGACTTTGGGCAAAGTACCATAATCTCTAAACTTCATGGGTTTTTTTGTAATATGGGAGAAATAAAAATACATAGGGTGGTTATGAGGACTAAATGAGACAATCTACATAAAGTACTAAGAGAAATGTCTTGACACACAGAAAGCTGTTAATACAAATAATAGTAGAAATAGCAACACAAGGGACTAGAGTTTTGGTGGTATTGGTAGAACCTTTGAATAAAAGATATGTCTCCACATGCTCCCCTCTCCCATCTACAGTAGTCCTGTAGACTACAGGAATTCTTTACACTCCCAAAGGGAAAAACAAAATCAAACTCCAGACGAGGGGTCAAAAAACCTCGGTTCAAGTCCTGATTCTGCCAAAAACTAGCTGTGAGAACATAGAGAAGTTATAACCCCTGTAAGCTTCAATTTCTATTACTTTTTCAGAGTTTAGCTTTAATGGGCTGATATATGTAAATTTTTAGGCTGGGTGACTCTGAACCTCTCTGTACCTCCACGCAATTCAGGGAAGTATATCCAAAGATATGACCAGACTTAGGCAAGCAAGCCTCTGAGGAAAGAGGAGAAAATTATCTGTCCTAAGAATTCTAAACCCCACAAAATAATCTTTGAGTCCTTAGGAAAGAAATGTTATCTTCTATTGCCAGCCCCAAAATCAGCTTTCCTCCTTTCTTCCTATTTTTTCATTATGAAATCAAAACCAATATCACAAAGTTATGCTCTTCCTGTAAAAGCAATGACAAGCAAAACTCCTCTTCTGTCATCCTAGGGATTTTAAATTGCTTTTTAAAAGCACACTGAGCTCCCTCCTACTGAAGAATACTGACCAATAAAATATAGCACCTGGCCCTCGCCGGCTTGGCTCAGTGGATAGTGTCGGCCTGTGGACTGAAGGGTCCTAGGTTCGATTCCGGTCAAGGGCATATGCCCAGGTTGCAGGAGGCAGCCGACCGATGATTCTCTCTCATCATTGATGTTTTTATCTCTCTCTCCCTTCCCCTTCCTCTCTGAAATCAATAAAAATATTTTTAAATATATATATATATATATATATATATATTTATTTATTTATTTATATATAGTACCTATAATACTACAGAACTACATTATATACATTCAAGCCAAAAAAGGTAGGTAGGTCTTCTAGATATCTAACAGGTATTAATTTGCCTTAACTGGCATTTGTCCCAAAATTCAAAGCAATTATTCTTATTCAACCACAAGAGAAAATTGCCATTTTACTTTTAAAATAATATATTTTGTCAACAGTTTTTCCATAGCTTCTTATCACAAGGAGTGCTTGTACCACAGTCCAAAGCCTAAGTAACACCCCACCACCACCACCACCAGCACCACCACCACCACCATTTGATGTTCCAGAAGTTCAGTCAGACAATTCTAGTATTTCAGTCTCAATTCTGCACTAACCCTAAAAACCTGGCATGATTTGCATCAAGGCTAAAGAGAACTCTGCTTACTTCACAATCTCATTTCAACTGAGCACTTCTCATAGTTACTCAACTAATATTCTGGAAATGGCCTTGTTTAGGTGCTAGCAATTTCTGAACTTCCCTGTGGATTTTTTATGCTAGGGCTAGGCTCTCCTTCTCTCTCCCCTTAAGGGCATCCAAAAGGTTAGCTGAAGGAGTTTCACTCCGACAAAGATTCACTGTGTCTACCATGAATCTCTCTGGTGACTTAAGGAAGTCTTTCAAAGAATGATACATTCTATCTACTTGGGGTTTCATAGAAAAGAAGAAAAATAAATATATAAGTTTTTAAAATACTCCTTGTTAAAAGGAGGTTGAGCTGGCCCAAAGTTATCTGACAGGATTTAAAGTTTTACTGTGACTTAAAATGTTTTAAAAATCACGTCTACCATCTTAACCCCAAATTTGGAAACCAGATGGAACATTCTTCTTGTTCTCTTTTCCCCTCTCAAGTATTCTGGAACCCCCTCCCTTACCCCACCCCAAATCATAACATACTAAAATGGCTAATGCCAAACTAGCTTTGAAGCAAAGGAAGGGTGTGGCTCTTAGCTAGTGAGGGGGCCCAGGACTGAAAGGGTATGGAAAGAAACTAAACCTGCTTCTCTCTAGAGCATGTATGACACACACACAGGACTGGTCTAACAAGTCCTTCTGATCTCTCAGGCCAGGCCTCCTCCTTCTCCTCCCCCATCATCCACATGCCTCTCCAAAGCCCTCTGGGACAGATAAAAGAATTTTCTCTCAATCCTAAGGGTCTGAGGCACACTAAGTTACTTACCTGGATCCCTGTTGCAACTCTGTCAAAGGGGCCTCACTTAGCCTTATAAGGAGAAAGTAGAGCTGTAGGGAGAGGCCGATAAGAAAACAAAGATAAAAGGGAGGGGCAAAAACAGAGGGAGGTGTCAGACTGGAGGAAGGGGAGAGGCCAATTGCCTTTCTCCTCCTACAAAAGAAAAAGAGAGGGAGGTCAGGTACACAATGGGCACTGAGAAAAAGTCTAATCAAAATGGAAAAGTATTTATTTAACTCTTGTGTCATAAAAGAAAAATTCTAAAATTATCGAGGATACCTCATACCCTACCCTAGGGGAGAAAAAAAATTTTCAAGGAAAAAAAACTTAACCTTAGGGTTTACTAGAGATCACCCACCTGAGCTCCACATTTCTTTTTGAAAGAAGCAGCTTCTCACCAACTACCACCCCCAACCCCTCCTTACTTTCTATCTATGGCATTCCCACTCCCACTATCTCTTTGCCCATCATCTGAAGATCACTTGGAAAAGTTGAGCGTGTAACTGAGTCGTAATTACACAGTCCTGCTTCCTCAGAGCCCTTTGAAGAGAGCAACAAGAAACCCCTTCCATCAGGTTTAGTATAGAGTTCCCTCTGAGGCAAGCAACAAGGAAATCAGAGGAAGTGTGAAGGTACTATTTCATCTATAGGACAGAGAACTGAAGAAAATGTTTCTCCCTATCTTAAAAAAAAAAAATCTGACCTTACAGGGGAAGAAAAGTTGTGAGTTGTTAATTATTAATCTCCCCCTATAAGTTATCACATAATCTTTTCAACAACTTCTGAGGTAATATTGGCCCCTTTTTATTTATTTTTCTTCCTTTTATTGATTTTTTTTTTTAAGAGAGAGGAAGGGAGGGAAAGAGGGAGGGTTGGAGAGAGAGAAAAACATCAATGTGAGAAACATAAATCAGTATGCACAAAGACCTGGGATTGAAGCTGGCTAATTTTTTTTGGGGGGGGGGGGGGGTCGGTTTTTGGTGTTTTTTAAATCCCCATCCGAGGATATTTTTCCATTGATTTTGAGAAAGAGAAAAGGAGGTGAGGGGGAGGTGGGGAGAGACACATCACTGGTTGCTTTTGACACATGCCCCAAACCGGGCCAGGGATCAAACCTGCAGCCAACCAAGTACTACATGTCCTTGACCAGGAATCGAACCCAAGACCTTTCGGTCCTCGGTCCAATGCTCTAACTACTGAGCATACCTGGCCAGGGCACTGGTCCCTTTTTAAACTATATGTCAGAAGCATTCAAAATGCTGCCCAAAGCATATACCAGTAAGTGCTGGAAAAGCATCTGTTCTACTCCAAGTCCATGTTCCTTCTCCTGGACAGAGTGAAAGGAGCATGAAGTTTCTATGCTCCTTGTGGTGAAAAGTTATTCTACCTCCAGTAGAGCTGAACTGACTGAGATGAGAGAGGATGGGGTGGAAGCAGCTAGATCTCTGGTCTTACCTTCACGTTAAAGGGCAACTCTGTGGAAGAACAGCTTGCAATCTACCTCAGATTTCCCATGTTATAAGGAACAAGAACTCAAGAGGGATGGTGCAAGGAGAAAAGTAGTACTACTTTGTACAAGTACAAAATTTGTACAAAGTCACTTAACTTTCCACTGGAACGCCTGTTCTAGACATCTGGCTATATGCCATCTTTTCTAATCGCCCCCACATCAAGAAAGAAACTCTCATCACAACTATCCCTACTCTCATATTTAATGTGACATCTTACTAAACCAAATGCAGAGATCAGTGTTGGGGTGGAAAACAGAAGGAACTAGAAACAGGGAAGACTGTGCTAGCCAGCATCAGACAGAGGGGAGGGATTGTTCTAGCGGTATGTTAGCAATCTGCCTCTAGGGCAGCTGTCCTTCCCAGCAATCAAAGACTGGTTTGTGTGTATGTGCTCTGGGGCCAGCCAGCTTGGCAAGAAGTTTAAGGACTCAGCCACCCAATCCACAGTGAGAAGAGATGACCATTTCACAGCGGGAATGGAGGGCAGGGAAAAGACAAAACAAGGCAAAAAAAGGAAGGAGGAGGGGAACAAAGAAGTGCTACAGGTGCTATTTCAGTCTAGATCAGGGGTGGGCAAACTTTTTGACTCGAGGGCCACAATGGGTTCTTAAACTGGGCCGGAGGGCCGGAACAAAAGCATGGATGGAGTGTTTGTGTGAACTAATATAAATTCAAAGTAAACATCATTACATAAAAGGGTACGGTCTTTTTTTTTTTTTTTTTTTTAGTTTTATTCATTTCAAACTGGCCGGATCCGGCCCGCGAGCCGTAGTTTGCCCATGGCTGGTCTAGATGGTCACCAACTGGTGGTCTGTGAGGTCCAAAAGGTTGGCGACCACTGGTTTAAGGAAACCTTTGGAGCAGCAGTCGCCAACCAGTGGTCCCCATGAGGTCCGAAAGGTTGGCGACCGCTGGTCTAAATAGAGGGGGGAGAAGGGGAGGCCCAGAAAACTACCAATCATTCCCTAGTTATGTGCAAACAGACTTGCCAATACCTCTCAATACTAAAATCAAAGAATGGGTAGGTTTCTCCAGTTCTGGATGTAGTAGGGTGCCAACTGAAAGGACGAGATCTAAAGTGTAGAGCCCCAGCAATGCCTTTCAGACCCACCAAAATATCTGCAATATGTAGTTTAAAAATTACATAAACATCTATCTCCTAGAATTTCTTTCTTAATTAAATCCTAGAGATCTATAAATAATAGTAGCATACGCAAAAACTCAGTGAGATCCCCAATGCTAAGAGATGGAGCACATTTCTATAATTCAAGTGCTAAGATGCAAAGGGCCACAGTCAGAATTGACCCTCCCTAGTCCCTCGGAGTAGCTAGAATCTGCTCTGAGACCCATTAGACACACAAAGGCGGCTCTCTTCTCAATAGAGGCTTGTAGCAAAGCTCCTCTCCAAGGACAAAGAGATTTCACAGGAGAACCACAAAGACATCGCCCCTCTCCGTTTCCCCACTCCCAGCTTTCTCACTTCCTGTCACAGTAGCACCAGACCACAGTCTCCCAGAAACAAACAAATACAAAAGTGCTGGATTCTGGGCTGCAGGCCAACCGCATTCCAGGGCATCCTGTCTACCAATCACCAGCCAGAGCTCCCACTTTGCCCTGCTCAGTTCCTTATCATGTTCGGGGAAAACAACCCTCCTCCCTGCCCCAAGCCAACGCTGCATAGGACAAAGCTCAGGCCTTTAAAAATCAGCAGAAAGATATTGTGTGTGGATCTAGGGTTGGAGTGGGTAAGGGGATTTTTAAGATTCCTATTTGGCAAGTTTCTTCACTTTGGAGACACTGCGCTGGGGATTTTAAAACTACTGCTGCTATTATACTCAGCTCAGCTACATGTAATACATCCCAAAGAAAGCTTCATCATGCCAATCTGTTCTCCAAACTGGATTCAGTCAATGGAATATTCCCACCTGGAGAACTACTCTAGGACACATCCTCTGTCACCTTCTCCATCACCCATTTCCACTGTCCTCCAAGTCTTTCAATACTTTTCCCCCACAAGCATAAAGCTGAGTCCTAAGAGGCCCCACAGAGAACAAACAAAGGCAGCGGACTCCACCCTACAAAGAGGCAGGATACAGGCACCAGCAGGTGCTAGGAGCAAAGTTCCCTACTTCCCTAGGGAATGAGAGGAGGATCCCTAAGAATTGCACAGTAGCCCTGGCAACAAAGAGGTCAAGACAAAACCTCAGCTTTTTTTGCTCACCACTCCCCGCCTCTGGGTCAGGGGCTGTAGATTTGGAACCTTGTCAGAAAAGAAAGCCTCCCTTCCTAATAAGGGTTCTCAGCTGCTTCCAAGACTGGGAGAAAGATACATTTTTCCATTATCTTGTACAAGTCCAATGGACCTTAGCCCTTAACCCCAGAAGCAAAGATGCAGACAGAAGTCAAGCTCTGTTAGCCAGAGTTTCTTGAAATCCAAAGTAAAGCCCTCTGCTCAAAGGGCTCAATTCCCTTTGCAGAAAGCATAGCACAAGGCTCAGCGGAGTTCTCCAACCAGAGGGATATTCCAGGCATAATATAACACCATCTTTTCTCCTCCCTTTCTTTCTCCTAATTTCCTTATCATTCTTGGATCTATTAAGAAGTACTCTGGGCTAAACTCTGATTTAGATAGTACATGATGCAAAAGGAACTAAGTCTAAAACAGCACAACTTAGCCCTAACCACTTATGTTCAGTGGTTAGAGCGTGCCCCTACCCCCTCGGACCAATGGGTCGAAGGTTTGATTCCCGATCAAGGGCATGTACCTTGTACCTCAGTTGCAGGCTCTGTCCCCAGCCCAGGTCAGGGCTTGTGCTGGAGACAACCAATCAATGTATCTTTCTCACATAGATGTTTCTCTCTCCCCCCTCTCCCTCCCTTCCACTCTCTCTAAAAATCAATGGAAAAATATCCTTGGGTGACGATTTAAATAAATAAATAAAACAGCACAACTTAGGAGAAATTAGTACATGTCTAAATCTGATATAACTAGGCAGAAAGAGGTAAGGCAGGAATATACACAATAGTCAGCCATTCCAGGGCTAGAGAGAAAAGAGGATATTTAGCAACACTGTTTTAGAACAGAATTTCAAAAGTAGGACCTAGCCACTGCAAATTTTATCAATGAAACACAAAAAAACAACAACAATAGTTTAAGATCTCTTACCTAGCATTGAATCAGAGTAACTCCCTTTTTCTCTCAAGAACAACTGAAAAATTAGTTACAATTGTTAGTATTCTTATCAGATTCTCCCTCATTCATAGCCCAGACCAAATAAATCAGTCAGTTAAGTACTATAGTGGTAGGTGGATACACAAAAGCAAATAAAAATAATAGTCTAGTAGGAGAGCTTTCTGAGATATTTGAGAGAGAGAGAAGTAAAAGACACACCCCAGAGACACAGAACTGGACACACCTAGATCAATGCTGCTGCTCCAAAAGGATGCCTGACAGGTTCCTGCCTCGAATGATGGTGAGACAGAAAAAGAGTGCTGACTCCAAAATATAGTCACCCAGGGTGTGAGGGAGGAAAGAGACTAGTACAGCCAACTGATTACAATTCAGCAGGACTTCAGCAGAGGTTCTGGTTCTAATTGTATCTCTAGCTGTTTGCAGACATATTTGGAAAATCCACCGAAGGAATAATGAATGGGTAAGAAGAAAGTCAATGGAGGGGCCCAACGACTTAAGATGAATACTCAATGGTTGGAAAAGCATGAATCTGTTTTGCTAACTTTCCACATTTCCCTTTCTCACCAAATCAGGCCCAACGCTAAAAGCACTGGAGGGAGAGGAGGCAGAGAAAAGAATGTGATTGGGAAAGGTTAGCTACATTACAACTAGCCAGTGTCCCGCATAGAATTAAGAGAATCCAATCCCACTGTTTGAAAGATACTGGGACTCTGCTAAAACACATCCAATCCCTCTGCCACCCACCATCCCCCACCATCCCCACTCTTAAAAGAAGCATAATTGAGATAGCTTGATGAAGGCACCAGCTGTTTCCACCACTCTCCCTCCCCCCAACTCCAGAGACCACAGTTCAAACTCACATCAAACACTTAATACAATTGACAGGCCAGTAGGAAGGAGAAGCCTGGACTAAAATAGCAGGAAGAGTGCCAACTGGCCCCACTAAGAAGGAATGCTTTCTTGGCTCACTGTAAAAATAAGAAACCTTTGACATCCCCTCCCCTCTGCCTAATTATGTTCTCCTTTCCACAACCTACCCCTCAGTGTCAAATGGATTTCAGTTTTTCCTCTACAGCTCCTTGATCTATTTTCAAATGTCAGAAAATACAGGGGCAATATAAGGTTGAATGTAAAATAATACTTAGGAGATTGGAAGGCTTCCTGGACTGCAACAGCCAACCCTAGTGCAGGGCTCCCACATAAGGACAAGGAGACAGGAGCCCACATAGCACTCTTTTCCGTGTTTCAAGTAAGGAAAGAATGGAGAGAACATTGTTTCCACACTTGAACATTAATGGTAACCCAATTTCTCAAGGCATGAGTAGCCAGTTAAAAGTATTAACTTGATCAGCCCCTCCACACCCACATTCTAAGTTGACCAGAGTTAGCCAAGGAGGAAGGGAAGGAAGTCAGAACTTCCTTTACAGACAGGAAGTAACATTGGCCCTTCCTGTCGAATTTTAAACAAATTGTCCAGTTGAGTTTCAAAGTTAACATCCTCTCCTGACTTGTTCCACAATTTCAAAATGGAGAGGGGAAATGAAGATTATCTTAAAGTTTCCCTTCCCCTAACAGGCAAGTCCAAGAGTGCTGGCATAACCCCCAAATCAGGTGGTGACATCTGTAATTCCAAAACAGTATAGGATAGCGTGGTAGAAAATTTGAGATTAGCCACTTGCTCACCATGTCCACTACCATGAGCTATTCTTCTCTACTTCTCATACTAATTAATGACCACTCACCTGAGAAATCACATAGATATGTTGCTTAACTCAAATGTTTAGGTTTTGTGGTCCTCAAACCTGAAAGCATGGATTTAAATATAAGGATAGATGGAATAACACAATCTTAAATCCTATATTCTAGACTCAGAACCTAGAAAGAACTGTCTCCCTTTGGAATTCTGAGTTGCTACCCTGGATCCCTATTTACATTGCAGATTGGGCAAAAAGATTAATTTTAAAATGTCTTAGTTTAGCCGAAACCGGTTTGGCTCAGTGGATAGAGCGTCGGCCTGCGGACTAAAAGGTCCCAGGTTCGATTCCGGTCAAGGGCATGTACCTGGGTTGCGGGCATATCCCCAGTAGGAGATGTGCAGGAGGCAGCTGATCGATGTTTCTCTCTCATCGATGTTTCTAACTATCTCTCTCCCTTCCTCTCTGTAAAAAATCAATAAAATATATTTTAAAAAAATAAATAAAATAAAATGTCTTAGTTTAGCTTTCCTCCAAGGAACAAAGAACTGTGCCACTTTTTGAAAGATTGGATCAGTTCAACATTCCATCCCAAAAGAAACCCAAAAGTCCTAAATCTAGCATTTAAGATCCTAGATAATTCTAGCCTTTTGACAATATCTATATATATAAAAGCCCAGCAACCAGAATGGTTGAACGACCAGAATGACCAGAACAACCGGTGGCTAAGATGTGCACTGCAGCAGCCAACCCACCTGATCTGGGCCCTGATTGCCCCCCCACCCAACCCCCTGGCCAGCCCGGCCCCCAATCAGCCCCCAATACCTCGATTGGGAACAGGCCAGCCGGCCAACCACCCATGGCCTCTCCCACCCGCCAGCCTGGCCCAATGGGCCCCCATAGGGGCAGGCCAGCCAGACCCCACCCATGCACAAATTTGTGCACCAGGCCTCTAGTAATAGAAATAATCAAAATCTCTGGATTCAAGTGTTACCCCTGACACTTATCCAAGCAAGTTATTTTAACTTCTGGTTTGAGTAAGATTAAGTGAGTGGCAAAACATTTTTAGAAAAACCATAAAGAGAAATATTTCCAACAAGGTAGTATGTGTCACTAAAGATTTAGGAAAGAAGAATGGCACTGAATAAGATTCTTTCAAGACAACTAAAAACATCTACAAATGTAGACATAATACATATCAAGCAGTTACTTTGAAGCAACTTCAAAATTTGGGGGAGCCCAGACAATGTGAATCAGTGGTTGAGTGCTGATCCATGAACCAAGAAGTCACCAGTTCTATACCCAGTCAGGGGATCAGGGCACATCCCTGAGTTGTGGACTCAATCCAGGCAGTTGATGTTTCTATCTCTCTTTCCCTTTCCCTTTCGCTCTCTCTCTCAAAATCCATAAAATGTATTTGTAAAAATATTTGGGGGAATCTCTGATTGCCTAGAATAATTCCTATGCAAGATGATACAGTTACCTGACCATAGGAAAAGGAAATAGAAGGGGGGAAAAAAGTTTCATGATTGAGGTCATCTCCCAAGGATGATATTAAGTAACAGATGACAACTAGATAGGTATAATTAAAGGGAAGAACAGAGGTTAAATAAGGTCAAGCTAAACTCCAAACAAGAGAGGGAGACAGAGACTTCCTTCACTGGGGGACAGACTAGCTAAACCAGAAATCTACAGAGGGAAAGTAAGAATGGATGATTCAAGACACAAGTACTCTGGTAATCAGAAATCCTTTTACTTTCCCATATGGGGTTACCACAGGACATCACTAATTGGTGCTTCTTCCATCTTACCAAAGTATATCAGGCCAAGTAATTCAGTATATGCTTTAATAATCTTTATTGCTTAAACATACATATGGAAAGGGGAAAAAGACATACAGTTAGTTATCAGGAATGATCATCTATCCCAATGTGCAAGACAGAAATATGGATATGGTAACCTATAAAATGGTCCCTGAAAGTCATTAAATCCCAGTGATTAGACTTTGGCAAAGCTAGAGTTTTTTTGGTCAAATAAGCAAAGGAAAACAGGTAAGTAGGGCAGGCATAATATTTGGTCAAAAGCACAAAAACCAAACCAACAAATGTACTCAAAAGGGAACTGTGCCGGATTTAGGTTATTACTTCTCCTGTTCACAGAAAATTGACTATGGAGGTAAGAAGGTGGACAAATATATTTCTCTAGGGAAGAAAATTTTGATCTCACTTCCCAAATACAGACAGGCTTATTCTAAGTCATTGCCCTACTATTATTCTCCTAGACAAGGGTCATCAACCTATGCAAAATCTGCTACTCTGCAAATTATTTGCTGACTATACTCAATTGAACTTCTGCAATGGGACAAAGATGGCAGTTAAGTCAAATGATGCCTAAACTCCTTACAAATACACAAAGGTTAACAGCTATTGTCTACGAGATCTGAAGTGAGAAGACAACTTTCTTTGTACTGTACAGTGAATGATGAGGTCCTCTATTACCCTCTTCTTCCCCCTCAACACACTCCAATGGTGCCTCTCTGTATAGGTCCAGTTCTCCCATCTCTCTTGCTGGCTGGTAAAAACAAGCCTCAGGGCCTTTGTACTTTCTACTCTTATCTACATGACTCCACCCTAACTACATCTAGATCTCTCTCAAACATACCTTTAAGTGAGGCCTTCCCTGACCACACTATTAAAAAGCCTCACATCCCTCCTTGCACTTATTCAGCACCCTACATATCCTACTTTATTTTTTCTCAATAACATAATATGTATTTGTTGCTTATTTATCTGTCTCTTTCAACTATAAGTTCTGTGAGTATATGGTAAGTATACTTACTGTTTAGTCCAGCATATAGCAAATTCTCAAATTTCCTTTGAATGAAGAATGTTTACTTTTTTAATGAAAACAAACAGCTAAATTAAAAAAGAGAGAAAGAAATCAACTTTGCTTCATTTTTGTGCTATAACCTTTTTTTCTCATTATCTTAGGCCTATCAATTGGGGTCTCCTGTAGCTTCACCTGCAGATTTGGCTGACCTTCAGGAAGGTAGACATTCAAATAGCCAACTCTGCCCTGATTTAACAAAGTAGTCAATGGAGAAGAGAACAGCAGAGGGGTTACAGAACTCCCATTCCAACAAAGAAACAGTGGAAAGAAATCAGATTGGCACCAACTTCTCCTTTAAAATAGACTACTCTATTTTAAAAGTGTGCTGAATATACACCAGCTACTTTATTTCAATGAGATTTATTTCACTTGCAATGAACTGTAGGTGCTTTGATAAAGGTATTGAAAAGTTGACCTAGTTTCTATAACAATGTCCTATGTCCACAACTATCAGAATATATTTTAGTTTCTTAAAATACAAGCTCCCTAAAACAAAAATCTTTTTACTCCACAAAAAACTCTAAATGTGCTACTGTATTCCAATATAGAACAACATGGGAAGCACACACAAACCTGACATTTACTCTGGAAAAAGTAAATTTCATTTGCTCTACTGTCAAATTAACCAAAATGAGTAATTAACTAGCAAATGTGGATGAGACTGAAAATGGAAAAGATAAAAACTAATCTAAATTTTTGATCTCTTACTAAAAGAGATCAATCTTCTGAGATGACAACAATTAATCCTAATCTAGATCTAATTGAAATAAACCAGAAGCAGTAGCCTAATATTTGTACCTTTAGCACATGAGTACAATCCTATATAATAAAAGGATAATATGCAAATTGACCCTAACAGCAGAACAACTGGGAATCACTGGTCACTATGACACACACTGACCACCAGGGGGCAGACACTCAATGCAGGAGCTGTCCCCTGATGGTCAATGCACTCCCACAGGGGGAGCTCTGCTCAGCCACAAGCCATGCTGATGGCTGCCAGTACAGCAGTGGTGGTGGGAGCCTCTCTGGCCTCCTCAGCAGCGCTAAGAATGTCTGACTGCAGCTTAGGCCTGCTCCACGCTGGCAAGTGGACATCCCCCGAGGGCTTCCGGGCTGCCAGAAGGATGTCTGACTGCCAGCTTAGGCCCAATCCCCCACCAGGGAGCGGGCCTAAGCCAGCAGGTGGACATCCCCCAAGGGATCTTAGACTGCGAGAGGGCACAGGCTGGGCTGAGGGATGGCCCCACGAGTGCACAAATTTTTGTGCACTGGGCCTCTAGTTTATTTATAATAAGAATCAGAAACTTTTCCCATATTGTTAGTGAGGCAAAACAACAGCCATAAAGACCAACAACCTAAAGGGAAAATAAATAGGGCAGGGAAAGGGAGACACCAGAGAACAGGAAAGCAAACAAAAAGGAGAAAACTAGGAAAATCAACCATTGGTTAAAAATGTGCAGAGCTGGGTGGGGGAGTTTGACAGAAAGCTATGAATACCAATCGAAATTAGTTTAAATACTATTCAGAACACTAGTTTTATGGGTTACTTAATATGAAGGAAAGGAAGGAAAACTGTAGGCTGGAAGAAACCTAGAAGTTTCCAAACACGGCTGCATCTAATACATATATTTTCCACAAGCCACAGTTTGACGAACTGTAATAATAAAGGTGTAATATGCAAATTGACCAAACAACCAAAGAGCAGAACAACCTTCCGGATGACCATGCTATGACACGCACTGGCACCAGACCAGCCAAGGCAGGTGCCATGTGATTGGTCAGGAGGGTCCCGCCATTGCCCCACGATCACCCCGCAGAGGGAGGCCCAGGCCACCCTCTGCAGGGTGATCAATGGGGGTGGAGGGGAGCTCCACGATTGATCGCCCCAAAGAGAGAGGCCCTGGTCACCCTCTGCGTGGCAACCGGTAGTGGAGCCCCAGCCGGGTGGGGGGGGCCTTCCTCTGCGGTGCAATCGATCTGGGGGCCCCATGATCGATCGCCCTGCAGAGGGAGGCTGAGGCCAGCCAAGTAATCACACCCTACTCCTGTCACCAGCAGAGGGAGGCAACTAGTGGCGGGGGGCAAGGGGCCAGCACTGCATAGATGGCCCTGATCGCCAGCCAGGCCTAGGGACCCTATCCGAGAGGCCCCAGATTGTGAGAGGATGCAGGCCGGGCTGAGGGACACCCACCCACACATGCACAAATTTCATGCACCAAGCCTCAAGTTCCATACATGAGTAGACCTCTTTCTTAACAAGCACACTTCTTGCTCGGCTGGCATGGCTCAGTAATTGAGTGTCGACCTATGAACCTGGAGGTCACGGTTCAATTCCCAGTCAGGGCACATGCCCGGGTTGTGGGCTAAATCCCCAGTAGGGGGCGTGCAGGAGGCAACTGATCAATGATTCTCTCTCATCGTTGATGTTTCTATCTCTCTCTCCCTCTCTCTTCCTCTCTGAAATCAATAAAAAAAAAAAAATTTTTAAAAGAAGCACACTTCTCACAGGAAGCATTGATGAACTCAAAATTGCTACATGTCTCAGTTTTATTAATGTCCATAAATAAAGATTGAAATAGAGAATGTTTCTTAAACATAAAAGAGGGAGGTTTATTTCAAGAAAAGGGATAGTAAAAGCTGCCTTCATTTCTATGTAACTGTTTCCTGTACAACCACTCATAATGCAATGTTATCCTTGAAAATCCTAGTTGAACAAGTGAGACTTCAAGGTAAAGAATCTGATTCAAAGTCAAGAGTAATAAACCAAAACTAAGCTTTTTCAATCCATTCTCTGCCAAAATTAAAGTTTACCCTAGGATGCTGGAGTTCTGTCTCTTATAGATACAAAATGATGAGAGACACTTGTACTGCTTTTCCTTTTTTTTTTTTTTACTAAAGCATCCAAGTCTCTGAAGAAATTACTGCAAGATATTCAAGCTTTGCCACCTGTTTTTCTTTCCCCACTCACACCTCACTTTACTTCATTAAAAGTTATCTATCCATCCCCACAGCACGCTTATTTTGAACAACCACATCCACACCACTCCCAAACTTGCCTATTACTAAAGATACTTTTTCCCATTAAAAAAAGTTAGCTTATCCATCCAGGAAGTCCATTTATTCTCTAATATAAGCATCTATATCTACCACAAAGTCTCAGGTTTTAAGAGACCTTAAAGGGCATTTATACCAACAGACAAATTATGTTTGAGTTCATTTAAAGCATCCATTCTAATAGCAAGCACTTACAAGATATTAACATGAGCTGGGAACTGTTCTATGAATTTTAAATATATTAAATCATCTGATGGTCACAACAATCCTATGCTATGGTTAATATTGTCCTCATTTTACAGACAAAGAGACCAAGGCATAGAGCAATTAAACAGCTTACCCAATATTACATGGCCAATAAGTGGCAGAGCAACATCTGAACCCTGGCAGTCTGGCTCCAGCATCCATGCTCTTACCTACTATGCTATGCTGCCTTGCCTCTCCATATTTATGGAACTCTCAGATTGGAAAGTTCCTGTTTGATTAGCATATTGATCAAAAAATAGAGAAAAGTAAAGCATCTGTGGCAAATGTTAACAATGGTGTCTAAATGAAAGAAAAGTATATAGGAATGATTGTGCTATTCTTGCAACTTTAAGTCTGAAATTTTTTCAAAATTAAAAGTTAAAAATTGCCCTGACCGGTTTGGCTCAGTGGATAGAGCATCAGCCTGTAGACTGAAAGGTCCCAGGTTCGATTTCGGTCAAGGGCATGTACCTTGGTTGCGGGCACATCACATCCCCAGTGGGAGGTGTGCAGGAGGCAGCTGATCGATGTTTCTCTCTCATCGATGTTTCTAACTCTCTATCCCTCTCCCTTCCTCTCTGTAAAAAAATCAATAAAATATATTTTTTTAAAAATAAAATTTAGAAAAGTTAAAAATTTACTTTTATCATCGTATAATGGGACATGTTTTGTGAAAGTAATGCCCAAATTACCTGTTTAAAGGCAGCTTTAAAATAAAGAAAACTCTGAATCCTTATAATATCCCCACTCCATGCCTGATCCAAATTGCCCACACTATTCGAGTCAGACTGAAGGACTCACTGGAGAAGTGGCCCTAAAAATGGGGAACACTGTCCCTAAACCGGAATAGTAAATGTGGGCCATGTTCTCAATGCTTAATATTTAATAATCAACAATATACAATATGTAATTCTAAGTAGAATTAGGGAGAAAAAGTATTTCCAAAAATACATTATACAACATAACTAAATACAAATAAATCCATGCCCTTATTTCCCCTAGCTTAGTTCTAACCTGAACAGTTGTTTTCCCCTCCTTACAATCTCCCTGCCAGACTATCTCAATGCTCTCTATTAGAAACCTTGAAGGCAGCTGCATTGGGCTTAGTAATCCTACTTCAGCTTCTCATGGCATTTAACCCCTTTTGCGAGAGGAGAGAACATGAAATCACCCACTGATTACCTACAATTCATTCCTTTAGGCAAGTTTCTTGTTACTATTATTCTAAATTATACATGAAAATTTGGGTTCTTAAACTCATAAACTTCCCAATACACTTTGTGAACAAAATCTCCTGAAGTTTCATGGTGGAAGCAGTGACCAACAATACAGTGATATCCAAACACAATTCCGTTGAAACACTAATGTTCAAACTATCATCCCAATCTTTTTATGTTCTTATCAACAAATATAAAAACCACTCACTTCTGACATGGCTGAAAGCAATATTCCCCTGATGCTGGCCTAATATGTTTAAGGTAACCAGTTCCTATCCCCTAGAAGTGGCTACATTAAGATTTCAATGATTGAAGTTAACAGCTGTCTACATTATGAAATGAACTGATGAAGACCCTTACTATTTTTTTTCATGTATTATTTTTATTGATTTCAGAGAGGAAGGGAAACAGAGAGAGAGAGAGAGAGAGAGAGAGAGAGAGAGAGAGAGAGAGATAGAAACAGCAATGATGAGAGAGAATCACTGATCAGATGCCTTCTGCACGCCCCCTACTGGGGACCAAGCCCACAACCCAGGCATGTGCCCTTGATCAGAACCTAGCCCAGGACCCTTCAGTCCACAGGCCAACACCTTATCCACTCAGCAAAACTGGCCAGGGCGACCCTACTTCTTTATACTATTCTTTGGACTGCTTTCCCAGGAAAGAAACAGAATTAAAGAAAAATTTAAATTTTAAATCTTCAATATTTAAAGAAACTTTACTTAAAAAATGGAATGTGGGAGATGACTCAAAGGTTGAAATTGAAACTACAGATTAGAGTAAAAGTTTCAAAATTACATTTCAATTTTATTAATCTAGGTGGTATTGCTTCCTATCTCAACTTCCTTTCAGCCTTCCCCACAAAGGTCCCTCACTCATTCCATTAAGATCCTTATTTAAACAAGGCTTACTGAATACCTCAGTGATAAGATAATACCTACATTCAAGCAGCTCATACTCTAGAAGGAAAGACAAAAGTAAATAGACAATTTTAATACAGTGTGATAACATTTGAACTACCCGCTATAAGCCTCTGTCCTGCAAATTGGCAGTATCATTCCAAACCACATGCCTGAAAATTCCCTGGAAGACATTTCATTGATAATCAATGAACTTTGAGGCATTTCCAGTAAGTTTAAGAAAGGACAGCAATGGTGTGCATATGGAAAGATCCCTGTTCTAAAGATTGAAATAAGAGCCATAATAGCATACCCACTTCTCCATTGCTTTATGGAAAGTGGATTTTTTACATATGTTATTCCAATAGGGAGGAGGTAAGAAATCTAAGTGAGGACTGACCCTCTGCAAGATGAAACACCCTTTCCTTTAGCAAAGGCTGATTTTAGTTCTGGCTCTTTTTTCTATTCTCTCTGGAGAATGGCAGTGCATTAGTGGTTAAGTCTGTGGACTTGGTAGGTAGTCAGGCCAGGGTTTAATCCTGGTCTTGGCCACTAACAGGCAGTGAAATTTCCAGCAAACCTCAGCTTCTCTGAGGCTCAAATCCTTTAAGAAAACAAAAACAGTTGTTGTGGGAAATTAAGTAAATAGTTTATGCAAAATGCTTAGCACCACGAGAAAAAAACAAGAGAGGGAGAGGGGCTGGCATTTAATAAGGGGGCAATCAGATACCAAAATAGAAAGCAATAAATTATACAGAGCTAATAATTTTTTATTCCAATTGAATAGTGATCTATGCTTAATTTATTTGCACCCATCCCTAAAGAGCAACTACCTCATAAACTTAAGGATAAATTGCAATTACTGGGAGCTTTTTTTTTAAGATTTCCAATAGTCCCAATTCTTATAATAGCTGAGAGAACATGTTCTAGCCCCTCTGACTCTCCATAATTGAAACCCTAAGAAAGGCACTACAATTCTAACCACCCACAAGAAACCCTCACCTGGAACACAGATTATACCTTAGTCATATAACAAAGAAACCAACAGTACATGGGAGTCAAACAAGGAAAGAAAAATCTGCATAACTCATACTTACTTGTCATTTTTTATCCCAAAACCAAAATGATGAGCAAAACAAAAATCTAAAGATTTACTTATTTGTACCCCTTATTATATTTCCTGAAAGAACCAGTAGAGGTGAGGTAAAAGACAATCTTCCATTTTATCATCCAAAAGGCTCTATAGTACATACCAGTTAAAACAATGCCTCAGTTCGTGGAAATAGTCCTGGACGACAGTTAACTAGGATGCTCACTGCAGCCACACAAAGCCCAGTATTTAAAGCTGGACCCAAATCACCACCATTCAGTCATCCAGAACCTATTTTCAAACTGCCTTTGTACTCCTTCAGATTCCCTCCTCCCTCCCCCTAAAGGTTGAGTAGGAAACCGACACTCTGGCAGCAATATGACCAACCCTTCAAAGATCCACCAAGAAACCTCCCTAGGCTGGAGTCAAAAACAGAGAACATTTGAAAGAGAAATTGGAAAATATCAAATAAGAACTAGAGCCCAACAGATTATAGACATTGTCTTTTTTCTTTCTTTTTAACTGCACTTGCTATAATTATGAGATCCAGACATGAAAAATCTTACTGTAGCCCTTGAAGATTATATTAAAAGGAGGAACAAAGTTGTTTCCTATGAAGCCACAACCTCATAAGGATGAAATCATCTTGCAAAAAATACTCTCAGTTCTAGAAAAGAAATACAAGGAAGTACTATAGTCTAAAAAGAAGGGGGGGAGGGCACAAAAAATCAGAGGTTATAGACATATCAGTTTAAAGCTAATGAGCAGCTTACATATTAAGGCCCATCTTGTTACAATTAGGGCAGCACTTAATCCAGCTATAATTTTCAGACTGATTCGCATTTTCAACGAGAGAAGGAAGAGAACACTCAGTTTTCAGCTACTGATGAGTTGGCTATATAATTATCTAGAATCAGTATTTTTTACAAGAACATATCTGCAAAAACAAACAAATCTTAAGATTAAATATAAGATTTGAAAGCACAGTCATGGGCCTTTAGCTCTTACAGATTTCTGATTTCACAGCAAACAAAAACTTACCTCCAAAAAAGAACTTTCAGTTTGGTTTAAAATAAGAATTCCCCTTGTGCTTTCTCAAATCCATTCTAAACACTAAAGTTTGTATGTACAACATTAGTGTTTTCTCTTAGCCTAGCCTTATTTAATCCATGGCCCTTTAAGAGAGCATAAAGCTGAAAATATTTTCAGGTGTGTTGCCACTTTACTCAGGTGAACTAAAAAAAAGCATGATTAAGATTTCCTAATCCCTTTCAGCACATACACCAAATGCTATCGTATTTACAGACTGAAAATACAACACCTCCACAAATCTTTGCCATCAAAGGTAGTTTTAGAAGAAAAGGGGATTACAATTCAGTTAACATGGACCCATCTGTTTTCTTTTATAAGGCAAAGCAGGGAGGCAACGTCTAGCAGGAGAATGAGGCTCCCACCCACCACACCTGGAAAGTAAAAGAGGGATCCACCCAGGAATAGCTGGGCTGAAACTGATCTGGGCCGTTCAAACTCTCTGTGGGAGAAAAACACCACCGTTTAAGCTGCAAAGCCCCCAGCAACTTTCCACTTCCACAAATCTAATGATAAAAGGGAAAGAAAAGTTTTGAAACACATGAAGTAGCATATGTATAACCAGCTTCCGACCCAGACAAATTCCTTTCCCAACTCACACGCAAAATGCCAAAAAAAAGAAACCCAACCTTTGGTTTGGTCTCTGAAAGCACAAGTTTGTAAGCTTAATCCAAAAAAATATATAAAATCAAAGAACACACCAAAATGTAAACTTTTGGAGTTGCTCTCACCCCCTCTGAATCTATTCATCTCTATCAAAGAGACCTAGAAGTTGTTTCTGAATCTTGAATATTTTACCTTTTAAAAATATAATAAAATTCCCCAAAGTAAGAAGAAAAATTAATAATTGCTTAAAAGTTACCCGTCAGCATAGCAGAATCTCTCGTTTTTAAATTCCCTCTGGTTACCGTAAGGCAAAAATTCGATTTGGGTTATCCTCCTTTACCCGTCTGAATACACATTTTTTTAAAAGGCACACACCTCAAATGTGGACTTCTGTAAACCAGTCCTTTAAGAAAGAAACCCAAGGCTTCGTCAATGTGTTGAGAAAGACAAATCCAGCAAGGTAGTTGATTTTTTTCGCCACCTCTTCCTCCTTTCAGGATCTTTCCTGGTCTTCTTTCTCTCCCTCTTTTTTTTCCCTCAGATCCAACACCTAAAATGGAAGTTGCACCCAGCCAAAGGCTAGGGAGCCTGGGTGGTGACAAACTGATCTGGCAGCCCTACCCCCTCGCTTTCCTAAGTGATGTCAGTCCCTGAGAACTTCCAATAGGAGCCAGGCATAAATCAGGGAGCAGATTTTATCCAATAGGAAACTTCATTATAGGAAATTAAAAAAAAAAAAGGAAAGAGAGGAGGAGAGAAATGGGGAAGTTTTATATATATATTTATATTTAAAGTGGAAACCGTATAATATCGGAGGAGTTACCGCAGGGCTGTGGGGGCCCAAAGGAACAGAGCTTTATAGAAGGGCATGCCTAAGAGTCGGTTCTCTTTGAGGGTGTGGCTCTTGCTCTCTCTCCCTTCCTTTCCGGGTGAGGAAAAAGAGCTGATTTTATTTGCCTGCTGCTATTTGATTTGTTGCTTTCTACCCCAAAGCATTTTTTTCCCAAAGGAAGCAAGGGAGAGAGAAATCCTAAAAATAGAACTATTATATGGTGATTGGGATGATAGAGGATATCTGAGGTAAACTCGCAGATTCATTATTTTGGTTTAACTGCATTAGAGCTAATTAGAAAAAAATAAATGCCTGGACTTAAACAATTCTTAATGTCTACACTTTCAACTACTGAATCCACTGGATTGTTGAGGAAAATCACTGTCTTCCCATTTGTCCCCAAATTAAAATAATGTGGGTTTGAGGGACAGAATAAATGGAATCCAACAAACAAGCAATATATTTACAGAAGATAACAGCATGTGTAAGGAAAAGTCTCACATCAAGAAAATTAGCTTTCTTTGTGAATTTCAAGCTTCTAGCTCATACATTCTCCTATTACACTTGTCCTAGAAAGTAAAAAGGATTATACAGGTATTCTTTTTCTGAGTTATTTTAATATGTTGTTAACCATTATTCACCCCATGTTTGATCTATAGTCCCATAGACCCTCATATTTGGTCTAAAGTGTCCAAAAGAACGCCTGAGAAGTGCCAGAAGACCAAACAGGTATCACAAGCACTTGTTTGATGGGCTTTAAACAAACTAGATAGAACGAACAGACTTTAGCTCTCATTATCTAAGATTCATCTCCTATTTTTTATATATATATTTTATTGATTTTTTACAGAGAGGAAGGGAGAGAGACAGAGAGTTAGAAACATTGATCAGCCGCCTCCTGCACATCTCCCACCGGGGACGTGCCCGCAACCCAGGCACATGCCCCTGACCGGAATCGAACCCAGGACCTTTCAGTCCGCAGGCCGACGCTCTATCCACTGAGCCAAACCGGTTTTGGCGATTCATCTCCTATTTATTACCTTATCACATCTTCTAACTCTACTTTCCATCTATTCCTGCTCCTCCACAGCAAGTTCAAAAGCCAAAGGTAATTGCCAAAGGAAAGCAATCAGCACAGAAATGTTTGCTGATTTCATGGGTTCCTAGATCAGAACCATATTCTAAATATTGTATTATTTTCTAGAAATGGATTGGTCTTGTTTCCCTCACACCACCACTAACAACTTGCAAGTGCTTTGCCTTCCCTTTTCGTGTGTATGTGTGTGTGTGTGTGTGTGTGTGTGTTTTCCTGTCTTCTCCCACCAGAAGATAAGTTCCATGAAGGCATGAACAGTGTCTTTCTAGTACTGGTATATCCCAAGAGCTCAGCCTTATAGCAACAGATGAATGAGTGAATAAAGTCTCTTGGCTTACTACTTATGTAATCCTGGACAACATTAATGTATTTGTAGATTATATTCAAAATATAGCCCAGCTGGTGTGGCTCAGTGGTTGAGCGTCGAACTATGAGCCAGAAGGTCACAGTTCGATTCCTGGTCAGGGCACATCCCCAGGTTATAGGCTCTATCCTCAAAGAGGGACTTGCAGGAGGCAGCCAATCAACGATTCTCTCCCATAATTGATGTTTCTATCTCTCTCCCTCTCTCTTCCTCTCTGAAATCAATAAAAATATATTTTTAAAAAATATATATAATTATATATAAAACATTTTAAAAGATAACTCAATGGTGAAAAAGTTATTACAATGTAAAGTAATCTGAAACAGCTATCTTCAAATAAAGCGTCTCAAGGATTAATATGCTCTAAGGAAAAACTGTTTACACTCAATTTATAAAAAATAAAAAGACTAGTTTTAATTATTTTAAGCACCTGTGAGCCAGTAAATGTCAAGAATAATGAGATAGACACATTTCCTGCTCTCAGTAAGCTTATATTCTAGCGGGGGGAGAAAGATTAATAAGTAAGGTGCCAGATGGAAGATTATACAGAGATTTCAGAGTCTGATAAGAATGACTTTTGGCCTGTTTTAAATATTTTTTATTGATTTCAAAGAGGAAGAGAGAGAATCATAGATCTGCTGCTTCCTGCATGCCCCCTACTGGGGATCAAGCTCAAAACCCAGGCATGTGACCCAACCAGGAATCGAACAGTCATGGGTCAATGTTCAACCACTGAGCAAAACGAGCCAGGCGACTTGTGGTCTGTTTTATTTTTTGACTTTTTTTGTGTTTTAAATCCTCCCCCAAGGATATTTTTACATTGATTTTTAGAGAGAGTGGAAGAGAGAGGGAAAGACAGAGAGAAATATCAATGTGAGAGAAGCACATCAATTGGCTGCCTCCTGCATGAGCCCCATGCAGGGCCCCGGGCCAGGGAGGAGTCTGCAACCAGGTATGTGCCCTTGACTGGAATTGAACCCAGGACCCTTTGGTCCACAGGCTGATGCTCTATCTTCTGAGCCAAACTGGCTAGGGCTTGTGGTCTGTTTTAGATTGTATGTCAGGGACAAACTCCCTGGAGAGGTGACATTTAAGTTGAAATCTGAATGGTAAGAAGCAGCCAACCACGAGAAGATATGAGCAATGATAACTACTAATGCCAAAGCTTTAAAGTGTGGGGTTGAAACACACTGGATCCAGCAGAGTTGTTGCAAATGAGGAGGGAGGGGTAAGCAGGAATCAGAACATGAAGGGTTCCTATAGGTTAGAGAAAGTAGTTTTTATTTTATTCTAGGGGAAAGTCTGTGAGGGTTTTAAACAGCAGAATGTAAGTTCTAACTCACATTTTTTAAAAGTTCAGGTTATCTATGTGACAAATGGATTAAAAAGGGAACAAAAGTGAAAGCAAGGAAATTAGTTTGAAGGTCAAGTGATGGTGATAAGCAGTTCACTACAGTGGTAGCAGTAAAAATGGAGAGAAGTCAATGGATTGAGGATATGTTTAGAGATAGTGTTGTTTTTTGTTTGTGTTTTCCCCCCTTCTTTCTTTCTTTCTTTTTTTTTCTGTATCATGGAATATTACATTCAGTGGTCAGTTTTATAACTCTCCCAGTTTAACTTTCCCACCCATAACTGTCACCACTTACTTAACACATAAAGAAACACAAGATAGCCCTAACTGGTTTGGCTCAGTGGATAGAGCATCGGCCTGCGGACCCAAGGGTCCCAGGTTCGATTCCGGTCAAGGGCATGTACCTTGGTTGCCGGCACATCCCCAGTAGGGAGTGTGCAGGAGGCAGCTGATTTGTTTCTAACTCTCTATCCCTCTCCCTTCCTCTCTGTAAAGACCAATAAAATATATTAAAAAAAAAAAAAAAAGAAACACAAGATAACATTAAATGGTGAAAGATTAGAGAAGAACTGGGAAATAAAATTGTATTTTAAAAATAAATATTAAAGGGGGTCGGGGGGTAATGGGGGGGGTAAGGACACATATGTAATACCTTAATAAAGAAATTTTTAAATAAATAAAATAAAAATAAATATTAAAATTCTTATATGGTGCAGCCCTAGTTAGTTTGGCTCTGTGGATAGAACGTCGGCTTGAAGACTGAAAGGTCCCGGGTTTAATTCAGGTCAAGAACACATGCCTGGGTTGTGGGCTCAATCCCCAGTAGGGGGCGTGCAGGAGGCAGCCGATCAGTGATTCTCATCATTGATGTTTCTATTTCTCTCTCCCTTCCTCTCTGAAATCAATACAAATATACATTTTAAAAAAATTCTTCATATACGGTGCAGCATGCTATGCTAGAGTGCTATACTGTAATGACTCTACTTCTAAAACAGACTAAAATGCCCTAGCTGGTTTGGCTCAGTGGATAGAGCGTTGGCCTGCAGACTGAAGAGTCTCGGGTTCCATTCTGGTCAAGGGCACATGCATGGGTTGTGGGCTCGATCCCCAGGGGCATGCAAGAGGCAGCCAATCAATGATTCTCTCTCATCATTGATGTTTCTATCTCTCTCTCCCTCTCCCTTCCTCTCTGAAATCAATAAAAACATATTTTTAAAAATTAAAAATAAAATAAAATAGCCCAGCCAGTGTGGCCCAGTGGAGGAAGTCCTGCCTGGTTCAATTCCCAGTTGGGGCACATGCCCAGGTTGCTGGCTTGATCCCCAGTAGGGGGCATGCATAAGGCAGCTGACTGATGATGCTCTCTCATCATTAATGTTTCTATCCCTTCCTCTCTACATTCAGTAAAAATATATTTTTAAAAAATAACATAGACTAAAACTATAAATGCCAAGAAGAAAAAAATCAATTCCAAAAAAAACACTGGCTACCTGTACAGAAGAAAACAAAATATTTTTACCCCTTTCTACCCTCTGGTGGCTACACATTACCATCCAAAGTTCGTCATTTTTGAAGCTCTAGGTAGGATGGCCATTTAACATTCCCTTTAAAAATTCTACTAATACATAATTTAACGATAATGGTATTGGATTTTTAAAACATCAAGAAGTGAGTCTCTCTACTAATCCTGATAATAGGATACTGTACTCTTGAGGGGGGTAGAATATTTACATTTTTGTTATAGAACTCCATAGAATCACCTAAAACTGTACTAGTATTCCACTGCTTAATCCCATCCTGATTCCACACGAACAGATGCCATAAACAAATATTGTTCTGACTTCTGTCTGTTTCCTCTTTTTTTTTTTTTTTTTTTTTGGCTTGCTTGCTTTTTTGTGTATCTGCATGCTGATCTAAATTCTATTCTTCTTCTTCTGCTGAAACCGGTTTGGCTCAGTGAATAGAGCATCAGCCTGCGGACTGAGGGGTCCCAGGTTCAATTCCAGTCAAGGGCATGTACCTGGGTTGCGGGCATTTCCCCAGTGGGGGATGTGCAGGAGGCAGCTGATTGATGTTTCTCTCTCATTAATGTTTCTGGCTCTCTATCTCTCTCCCTTCCTCTCTGTAAAAAAGTCAATAAAATATATTTTAAAAATAAATAAATAAAATCTATTCTTCTATTAAGTTTTTTTAAAAAAATATATTTTATTGATCTTCTACAGAGAGGAAGGGAGAGGGATAGAGAGTCAAAAACATTGGATGAGAGAGAAACATCGATTAGCTGCCTCCTGCACACCCCCTACTGGGGATGTGCCCGCAACCAAGGCCTGGAACCATTCAGTCCGCAGGCCGACGCTCTATCCACTGAGCCAAACCGGCTAGGGCCCTTCTATTAAGTTTTATGTCCTTTCAAGAATTGTTTCCTCTTCAAAATAGGACAACTGACAACTGCAACCAAAAATGTCTCCTGTTCTCCTTTCTTTTTCTATCTTAAGAGCAAAAGCCGTGCCCTGACCGTTTGATTCAGTGAATAGAACCTCAGCCTGCGGACTGAAGGGTCCCAGGTTCGATTCCAGTAAAGGGCATGTACCTTGGCTGCGGGCACGGGGCACGTTCCCAGTGGAGGGTGTGCAGGAGGCAGCTGATCGAAGTTTCTAGCTCTCTATCCTTCTCCCTTCCTTTCTGTAAAAAAATCAATAAAATATATATTTTTTAATATATTTTATTGATTTTTTACAGAGAGGAAGGGAGAGAGATAGAGAGTTAGAAACATCGATCAGCTGCCTCCTGCACATCTCCTACTGGGGATGTGCCCGCAACCCAGGCACATGCCCTTGACCGAAATCGAACCTGGGACCTTTCAGTCCGCAGGCCGACGCTCTATCCCCTGAGCCAAACCGGTTTCGGCAATAAAATATATTTTTTTTTAAAAAAAGAGCAGAAGCCTCAAACTAGGGAAAATATTACCTGACTTGGAAATACTCAACCACCCCCTCTCCCCAATAGTTCAACTACCTCAAATCCTTTTTTGAAAAAGTATTAGATATCAATCAAGACATATTTGAGCGTACTGTACTTACTACTCACCCCTCCACGTCTTGTCCCCTTCTCTTAGGCGACTTCCTTTTCTGCCTCCAGTTGGCCTCAGCAGGGACTGCTCCGTTTTAATTCATCTCACTTTGTCATCGATGGCTTTGGGTTCATCCACTTTCAAACAGCGCTGGCCATCCGGTGACATCTAACCGAAGCTAGGAATCGGGCCTAGCACACACAGGGCAAGGACCCACTGTCCAGATTGACAACGTGGGTTGGCATTCTCGCTAAACGTTTACAAACTTGAGATCATTTAATTTTTCATATCATCCCTGAAAACAGCTGTTTCCAGTCAGGAAGTGTTCTAAACAAACCACCTCTGAAAGGACACCGCAGACCACTCCAGACGGGAAGTTCTGCAACCCTCTCTAGTCAGCAGTTTGCCAAGATTTGGAGCTGGAGTGGAATCTGGGAAAAATTTGAATTCAGAAAGTAGCTCAGTAACCTTGATCCTGGCCTTAGGAGATGTCTGGTTGAGAGATTACGGGACGACACGTGAGGAGAGCCATCACCGGGACTATTTCCTCCATTAAGCCTGGAGCGATCTTAACAGGGCCGCCGCCATTTGCAACCTCTTCTAGGAGACGCCGGAAGTCTCCTTCAAGTGTTCTGGGGCCTGCCCAATTGGAGAATCCAGACCCTGTTTTCGGGGTGCGCTCGGCGCTGAGGGAGAAGCCGGCTACCATCAGAATTCCTCCAACCCCACTTCTCTTCTCGCGCGGACCTTCTTCCCCCAGCTCTCAAGTACCTCGAGACTTAGCCTCCCGCCAAAGTGCTCCTCCTCCTGTGATTGGCTGTCCCAGAAACCTTCGGCCAATGGGGATGATGTATCCCGGCAGACTAAACCAGAGAGCTGGGGAGGAGGGAGGACGTCGGCCCTACGACGCATGTGCGCGAGGGCAGCGGCGCGAGGTGCGTGGCGCCAGGCGCGCGTGGCCACAGGTTCTCACAGTCACCACCTCTCAGTGCATGAGGGTGCCCCGCAGGAAGAGGACGCCGGAGAGACGGAGGCTGCAAAGCCCGCGCGGCCATAGCTGGCGGTGAGGGTGAACCCTGAATTCCGGCCTCCGGGATCCCCACGCTCCATTCCCAGAAACCTCTGCGCTACGGAGTCTCTCGTCAAAGGAGTTGGGCCAGGGCGCCCACTTTGCAGGGCCTTCCCTGTAACCCTGCTTCTTCCGCCAACTCCGATTCCCTTGGTTCCAGACAGACGGAGAGAGGAACCTCACGGCGACTCACCCACTTGTGCTGCTTTCTTGGATAACCTTCCGGTGGCGAGGCTGGACATTGGGAGGAAGCAAGCACAGAGAGGACAGCAGGGGCAACTCCTACTGCAGGTGGGTCTGGGGGCTGGCGGGAGCTGGCGGGTTGGGAAGCTTCCCCAGGGCCTCAGTGTGGGCCCTTGCAACAGCTGCCAGCCTCCTCCATCCGCATCTCCGGCTGGGTCGGTATTGAACCTACCCTTTTTTAATTTACTTTTTCACTTCTTTCTTTCCTGATAGTTTAACTCTTCGGATCATCAGTGCCACCTGACAGAAAACTGCATGCCAGGAGAGGAACACCAGCTGTGCAGTAAGTGTAAGGGGTTCAGCGCAAAACGCTGGAAATGTAGTTAGCCTGAAGTCAGAGTATCCAGTTTGTTTTGGTTGGGGTAGAATGCTTAATTATCCTTGTCCATTGTTAGCCAGGTAATCAACCGGACTGACAAACGACAAACCTGAAGACCAGATTCTTTGCCAAATGGAATCCAGCTCGCTTTAGTCAAGAACATCTGAACCATTAGGTAATGTCCTAATTTCTGTGCCCGACGTTCCCAACTCCAGCAGCTTTTCTTTACAGTGCACCCTCTGCTGGTTAGTGTGGTAGAATGAGCTCAGAAAAAAAGATGTATACACTTAAACTAGAGAATTTTATATTCATATTATTTCTTAAATGTTAAATTGAGGATTATACCCATGTAACTCTGGAGTGTGGTGCTCAGGAAGAATATGAGTAGTCAGAACTATAGGTACTGTGAATGAGGAAAGTTCAAGGATAAAAGCTACCATTTTGCGGGTGATAGTTATGTGCCAGGCACTCACAGTACTAAGCTATTTTACCTGCATTGACTCATTTAATCTTTAAAACAACCCTAAGAGGTAACTACTGTTATCATTTCCATTTCATAGATGAGAAAAGTGAGACTCAAAGAAGTTAGGTTATTTACCAGAGATTCAAATTGAGACTTATCTTGTATCTCCCTCATGAAACAACTATGATAGTCTTTCTTGAAATAGCTTGGCACAATTATGGATCCTCAACTTTCAAATTTTCCTGCCATTTCAAAGACAGAAAAAGGTATAAACATAGTTCTGAAATGTATGTTCTTTCATCCACAGGAATCTCATCTGTGAAAACCTAGTTTTATTAATAGACCAACATGTGTTCTCCTGCCAGTCCCAAAATCATATACAGAAATTCCAGGTTCCTCCGGTTGGCTTTTCTACAGCTGTATCACCAGCAACAGAATGGGGTATTCTGTGATGTCCTTCTGCAGGCAGAAGGTAAGAGACTGCAGCAGGTCCTCAAATAACATTGTTTTGTTCAATGTTGCTTTATTACATTAATGAGGAAAATAATATTGATTCCTAGATAGGGCCACTGTGGGTGTGGATTTTGCACTTTCTCCCAATGCCCAGGTACTAGTTTCCTTCCACATCCCAAAGATGTGTCTGTTAGGTGAATTAGCATGTCTGAGTTGTCCCAGTCTGAGTGGGTATAAGAGTATGTTTGTGAGTGTACCCTATAAGGGAAGGGTGTTTGTCCAGGGTTGGTTCCTGCCTTGAGCTGCCTTATAGGCTTTGGCCACCTACAACCCTAAAGTAGAATAAGCAGGTTGGAAAATAATTATCTGACTTGCTTTTATTAATCGTTGTTAACTGTACATATACCTCACATTTATTACAATGTTTAATACTGTGTTTTGGTTGTTCCTTATTTAATAGCTTGGTGACATTTTTGTGACCAGAAATATGCTTAGAAACTTAACTCTTGTTTACATCATTAGCCTACGGTAAAATTAGTTTCTTTATAGTCATTTCTCTTCAAGTTGCAGTTTCTAAAAACCTGTCAATGACATTGAGAACTTACTGTAGAGGGGACTCAATTGAAAACTCACCATAGAATAAGATAAAAAAGACTTTAGAACCAGGGAGAGGAGGACAAAACCAGGGGGAAAAAAGTGTTCTTGCCTTTGAGCACTGTAAGCTATTTGGTAAAGAGCTGTTTGTTTTCTAGGACAGTTATATTTGCAAGAGTGAAAATGAGACATTTTTCTCTGAAAAAAATGAAATTAGCCCTAGCCAGTTTGAGTGGATAGAGCATCAGCCTGCAGATCAAAGGGTCCCAGGTTCAATTCTGGTCAAGGGCATGTACCTCGGTTGCAGGCTCCTCCCTGGCCCACATGCAGGAGGCAACCAATCAATGTGTTTCTGTCTGTCTTTCCTTCCCTTCCACTCTCTCTGAAAGATCAATGGAAGAATACCCTCAGGTGAGGATTAACCAAAAAATAATTAATTGTAAAGTTTCTTTAAGTGTAGAAATTCTATAAAACTTGAATAATATAATGGGATGGTTGTGAATATTTAGTTAACATGTAAAGCACTTACAAAAGTGCTTTTAATATATTAGATGATACTATTACATATTTTCCCTTTTTCTTGCCAACCTGTTGCTTTTTTTTATTCTTATCTTCAAATTGTTGGTTTTGTTGTTTGACCTAAAATACAGAGGTAGACAAAAGTAGGTTTACAGTTGTTCATATAGAAAAATATATAACACAAGAATATATATATATATGTATATATATATATGTATAAAAGCCTAAACGACTGTTATGACCAAACGACTGGACTGACCGGTTGACCAGTTGCTACGACACGCACTGATCACCAGGAAGAAATGCAGGAGCTGCCCCCTTGGTGGTCAGTGTGCTCCCACAGGGAGAGCACCACTCAGCCAGAAACCAGGCTCACAGCTGGTGAGAGCAGCTGTAGTGGCAGGAGCCTCTCCCGACTCAGAGGCAGTGCTACTGATCAGCAAGCAGGTACAGCAGGTACAGCAGGCCAGGATGAGCGTGAGCGGTGCCCAGCCCTGGCTCGGGCTCCTTCCTGGCCGCCTGCCACTTGGCACACTGCTACATCCCCTGAGGGGTCCCGGATTGCAAAAGGGCGCAGGCCAGGCTGAGGGTCCCCCTTTTTCCCCCCCATGCACAAATCCATGCATCAGGACTCTAATAAATGATACAAAACTAAGCTGTGTGTGGCATACTCACAATTGTAAACCAGCTTTTGGTCACCCCTGTATATATACCTTATTTCCACCTCTTCCCTTTACATTTGAAATGTTAAATCAGCATGAGGTTGAGCCTGGGAAAGGCCTAATACTAGGAGTCAGTTTACATTCTAGCTTTTTACTTAGTAACTAAGTGACAAATGGGCAAGTAACTTCATTTCTCTGGAGCTCAGTTTCATTTATAAAAAAGGATTTTGACAACCAATATTGTACAGCACTCTACAGTTTACACAGTATATATTCTACAGTGTATGTCTCTTATAACAGCCTTGTGAAATAAATAATGTTATATATAAGGTGAATGAATTGAGGCCCAGAGAATTAAGTGACTTGCCTGTTTGTTCTCTTAATAAGTGCAGAGTTGGGATTCATTCCTTAATTCAGAATAAAAAAGTATCTGTTTCCTATTGTATGCTAGTGCATTATACTGGCATGGGCATACAGTATATGTAAAGATAAAAGTCCTTCCTTGAAAGGAAATCATATAAAGGGAGACACTCAAATAACCAGTGTTTTGGGTAGAGGCCGGCGGGACAGGTGTTCCCATGGGAGTGAGTTAGGGTAAGTGTGTAGTTTGATAACATATTGGGGTAACTATTGGCTGATATAGAAGCATCCTTTACAGGTTTGAGGAGTTTGGGGAATGGGGAATAGGGAGATTCTCTTAGAAGTAACCCTCTATAGTGAGGTCTGACGGACAAACAGAAGTAGGAGGAAGTGAGGAAAGGTTTTCCCCAGGCAAAAAGAACAGAATATACAGAGAATTAGAGATGTGACCAGTGATTTGTGAGTGGCTCCTTATAGCTAGAGTGCAGACTACAGGAAGTGACCAGAAATATTACTAGAGAAATTAGCAGCAGCCATGTGAGGTCTGAAGTGTTATACAAAGGAAGTAGGTCTTGTCCTCAGAACTTTGGGAATTGCATTTATAGGTGTTTTTTTGTTTGTTTGTTTTGTTTTGTAATATATTTTATTGATTTTTCACAGAGAGGAAGGGAGAGGGAGAGGGATAGAGTTAGAAACATTGATCAGCTGCCTCCTGCACACCCCCCGCTGGGGATGTGCCTGCAACCAAGGTACATGCCCTTGACTGGAATCAAACCCGGGGGCCCTTCAGTCCGCAGGCTGACGCTCTATCCACTGAGCCAAACCGGCCAGGGCTGCATTTATTGGTTTTAAGGTCATGATCAGATACCTTTTAGAAACAGCACTCAAGCTGTGTAAGAATTATTGGATTACTCATGGGCCCAGATAGGAGACTGTTTTGTAATCCAGAAGAGAGGGGATAGTGGCCTGAACTAAGATGAGTAGAGAGAAATTTCTGGCTTTTGAGCTATTAAAAAGAATTTTTAAAACTTCCTGCAGTTAAGAGTATAGATTCTGTAATCAGCCCCACTCCCCACCCCCCAGTACAAATCTTTTTTTTGCTACTTACTAACCATATAATTGTGGGCAAATTATTTAACTATGCCAAAATTTACTCATCTGTAATAACAAAGCTACTTCATAGGGGTCTGGTGAAGATTAAATGAATACTGGTAAAACCCTTAGAATAATACTTGGCATATAATGACTCAAAAACAATTTGCTTTAAAAAAAATTAATGCTGCCGAGGCCGGTTTGGCTCAGTGGGTAGAGCGTCGGCCTGCAGACTGAGGTCCCGGGTTCGATTCCAGTCAAGGGCATGTGCCTGGGTTGCGGGCACATCCCTAGTGGGAGATGTACAGGAGGCAGCTGATCGATGTCTCTCTCTCATCGATGTTTCTAACTATCTCTCTCCTTTCCTCTCTGTAAAAAAATCAATAAAAAATATATTTAAAAAAAATGCTTAGCTGTAGTTGGTGTGGCTCCGTGGATAGAGAATTGACCTGTGGAATTGAAGGGTCCAGGTTCGATTCCGATCAAGGGCACATGCCCGGGTTGCGGGCTTGATCCTCAGTAAGGGGTGTGCAGGAAGCAGCCGATCAATGATTCTCATCATTGATGTTTCTATCTCTTCCCTTCCTCTCTGAAATCAATAAAAATATATCTTAAAAAAACTGATTAAATACAGTAGGTAGGGGAAAAGGAAGAATGAAAGGTAACGTCTAGTGCTCAGGTTTGAACAACTGGGTGAATGTGATACTTTATTTTGAAATAAACAGTTTTGGTGGTGTCATTGGCAAGCCTTTGGTATTTGAAGCCACTGGAGACTGAGATTGCCCAGGAAGTGCCCATAAAGTGAGAAGGTGGCTCAGGACAGACCACTGCCTATTAGGCAGTAGAGCTCAGGAGAGAATTGAGCTCTGAGTGTACATATCCAAAGGTCATGCCCTTTCTATTAGACCACAAGCAGCTTCTATAATTTTTCTACATTTGTGTGAGTCACAAAAATTTATTCAGCAAGTACTTGATCTCCTACTCTGTCAAGCATTAGGTATACTGCAGTAAGACAGCTGGTCCTTACATTGTGAAGGTGGACAATACAGATTGCTAAGTGCTATCTATGATAGCTGCAGAATACATCTCTGTGTTCAGGAGCACCAAACCCACACATGGGGTAGAAAGGGGGAAGGCTTTTTGAAAAAAGTAATGTCCAAACTAGATTTTTAGTTAACCTAAGTAATAGCTCAAGGTTCCAGGAAAGCACCTTGAACTTCCATGGAGGGAAACTGAGAGAAGGGGCAACACATTTCAGTAGTAGTATCTGTGCTTAGCTCATGAACATGCCAGCCTGCGTGAGATAACCAAGTGTTTGGGTTTCCCCCCAGGTGAGGTAGTCCCAGCCCATTGCTGTATCCTGTCTGCCTGCAGCCCCTTCTTCACAAAGCGCCTGGAGCAGGAGAGGCCAGCTCAGGGTTGTAAGGTGGTGCTGGAGCTGGGGGGCCTGAAGATCACAACACTTAGGAAACTGGTGGACTTCCTGTATACCTCAGAAATGGAAGTATCTCTGGAAGAAGCCCAAGATGTGCTTTCTGCTGCTCGTCAGCTCTGCATATCTGAGCTAGAATCCCTTCAGCTAGAAGGTGGGAAGTTAGTAAAGGCCCCTCAGGGCCGAAGACTGAACCGGGAGTGCTTACAACCTCCAAGTGCTGCACCAATCTCTGCCAGGGTGGTGGCATCCAGCCACTGCCCTACTCCACTGCCTGTTACCCAGACTCCTTGTCCTCTTGGGGCAGTGAGATTGAAGTTGTCAGGGAAGGATGAAGGGCCCCAGGACAAGAGCAACCGACAGAATGCAGGGGACTTATCTGGCACTCTTCTGCTCAAGAGGAAGGCCAGAGCCTGCCCAGTTCCGGAAGAAGAAAGCTCTTCGCCATCAAGCCACAGTCAGGGATCTAAAGAAAATAAGATTGACCCTGCCCTTGGTCCTACAGAGCTTTCCCCACCCAGCTTGTACCCCTCTGTGGATAAGCGACTATTGCCCAGAAAGATCAGGCTGAGTCGTTCAAAGCCATCACCTGATGTCTGTACATCCAAGCCTTCCAGCATTTTAAGTGGATCCAGCTCAGTGCCAGCAACCCCTGGCCGGCGTCTTTGGCGACAAAGGAGTATAAAGAAAGAAGTGCTAGAGGACAAGCACACACCAGGGAGAGCTAGTCCTCTACAAAGCACCTCAAGCCCATCTGGTCTTGGAAAAATGGGTGGGAGTAAGAAATGGAGCCCTGAAGTCAGGGCACCTAACTTAGACTCTGCAGAAGAGGGGCAGGTTGGGAGAGTGAAGCTTAGGAAGACTGTTAATGGGACCTGCTGGGAAGTGGTACAAGAACCTCCCCTCAAAACCTCTAAAGATAGCCCTCATGTCCCAGAACCTGGAGACTCAGAAGAGCCTCCAGGAATTCAGCCATCCTCAGTTAACCAGCAGGAAATGTCATCTACTAGAATAGACCTGTGTCAGGATTCCCCTGTGTCCTGTAAGCTACAAGACATTCTGCTCTCTGCTAGTCGCTCCCCAGACCACCCAGTAGTGAAGTCTGAGTTTGGATCCAGTCCAGAGCTGGTAGGGAAGGAACCTGGATTCGATATTGACTGCACAGAGCCATATGCATTTGACACAGCCCTGCTAGAACAGCCCTGTGAAGCTGAGGAGTACCGAATCACAAGTGTTGCTGCCACCAGTGAGCTGGAGGAGATCCTGGACTTCATGCTATGTGGCCCAGACATTGAGCCACCTACAGTATCTCTGGAGAGTCCTGAAGCTGAGGGCTGCAGGACCCCTAGTTATCACTTGACAGAAACAGGGAAGAATTGGATCGAAGGGGAAGGATGGTATTTACCAGGCATGGAACTCTGGCCCAGAGAGCTAACTGGATTAGAAAAGGAACCTGTGGGTGAGAACAAAGAGCCAATTGAACCCTTTAGCCCCCTTGTCATGCCCTCTAAGATTAGTGAAGGGGAGATCCTTTCTGTAGGACACTCTTGGAATCAAGACCAAGAAATTACCAGTTCCATGCCACTGGATGGTCAAGGGGACAAACTTCTTCACATTGACTCCCTTGACCTTCCCCAAAGGTCCTATGGGGACCTCTTACCTCCCTGTTCTAACTGGGTAGAGACAGGGCTGGAAGTATCCGTAACTATGGAAGAGGTGTTATACCCTGCCCCAGAACCAGGCAAGGAGGTACTTAGCAACTCTGAGCTGTTAGACCTACCTTCTGCCAGCTCTGAAGAGGAAGAGATTGATGTGGTAGACTGGATAGCAGAGGGGAACCTAGTACCTACCAGTATTCCCTCCATATGGCCAGACCCTTCCTCAGAGTCAGAAACAGAGGTAGATATACTAACCTAGTGGATAGGGAAGGCAGTTTAGGGGCACTGGGAGGATGGGAAATGTTGGCTATCAAAAGTGGTATTGGCAGAGAAGCTAGCACATGTCTGCCCTCTCAGCACGAGAGGCAGGCATTCCCCTTTTTCTCCTTAGGCCATGCTTTCCCCTCCCCAGGTTTTGGGAGCTGGGCAGAAATTTAGTACCATGGGTAGAAAATTATGAACTTGAACCTTCTTCGTTCCTTTTAATCTACTTCCCAGTTACAAATAAGTAGAATAATAAACTATGAGGTCTCCAACTCTAGTGGTTCATAGGTAACAGCCAAGGCCAGGTCTTCCAGGTTATGACATACAGAGAATTCAGGAAAAATTAAGTACATCCTCTGCAGTAGTTCTGTCAGAGAAAATGTTCCAGAAGGTGTGAAGCGGTGCTGGAGTGGAACACAAAAGTGTATGGGAGTGAGAGGACATTGTCCAGCACCTTATATGTGGGGCTTCTTTATTCCCAGTTTGGAAAGTCTAGCCAAAATCTCTGCAGGGGCCAGGAAGACCAAGAAATTACCAGTTCCAAGCCACTGGATGGTCAGGTCATCACTTCCAAGATAGTAGCTTTAAAAAAAAGTTATTTTCCCCCAAAGTTTTTACAAATATTTCACAGGGTCTATCAGACACCCTAGGAGTTTCAAGTTAACTGGTGACTTTAGGCTATGAAAAATACAAAGGGGACCAATCCCATAAGGTTGGCTTTCATCCTTTACCATATAATTTTAATTTTATTAGCCAAGAACTTTATTTCAACTTTTATTAAACCAAATCCAAGAACTTTTCAATGCCTTACTAGAGTGTTGCCTCACAACTGAACCATCAATTCTGCAGGGGAAGAAACTATAGCTTCAGGCACATAACTGTAGTTTGGCCATGTCCCGTCATAAATGTTCCATCACCACCAGGAACAGAAAGCTGTGAAAATGAAAGAAAAAAATGTTAGAAAAGAGATCTAGGCAATCATATAGCCTGAGGAAGGCGTGTTCCTCTATCCTTGAACCCAAAGACTCAGGAGAGCTCAAGGATTGCATCCTCCTCCCACATCTCAACATATCAAGGTTATGAGGCACATACCTATGACATGTGAAAGCACGGTATGAACCACTAGATATGAAGACAAGGACAAATTTAAGTGACTAAGAGTACAGTAATGAAGTGTTGCCATATGGGACTATTAATAGAAAGACCCTACTAGGAACAAAAAACAAGAGGGTTGGGGTAAGTATGCATGAAGTTACACAAAAATTTTTGCCAATAAAAGGGGGAATCACAACCCATACAAATAAACACGTGTCAGTGATTTTGTTGAACTCATAAATGAGGGTACTGGTAGGATTTACAATCCACTTCAAAGATTCAATACACCACCAGGGGTGTGGAAAATGAAATTTTTTACAAAACCAGCCCATACCCTCAGGACAATACTTAACTGCACCTTCAAAGGACATAAATTGCATTTCTATAAATCATTTACAATTGCCTTTGAGGCAAGTCTTAGAACTTAGATTATGAAATAAAACCTGGAATTAGTAAAGGGCACACTAGATAGAAAACAGTAAAAAAAAAAAAATTTTGCTGGTTGCAGTTTTTCCCACCAATAAAAAGGGAAAGAGGTATTCCCAATAGAGGAAATACTAACAGTTGAAGCGTTATGAAAAAAAATGTAGCTCCTCTGTGAAATGCGGGGTAACAGTTGCTTCGAAAATAAATATCCACGCCGAGATCAACCCAATCCCTCCCTAGACCGCCGCCCCCATTTCCAACCTCAGCATGAGGATTCCAGCCCAAGCCTCCTACGGAAGGTACTTCTTCAGCTTCTCCACGACTTCTTGCGGCTCAGGGAACTTGAGTTTGCGTGGGGGCCCCTTCTTAATCCCAGTCCAGAGCTCCGCACCTGGGGAAGGACCGGCGGAGGCGACGTTACTATCCCCGCCGCCATGAGCCCAGCCCTGCCCCCTCCGAACCATGCCCTCCTCCCAGCCCCGGGTCCCCACTCACTGCTGCCGTCCGGGCGCAGCAGCGTCACCTCGAAGCTGCCCCTCCGGGGCTTGGCAGGGTTCACCTTCACCGGGAGCTCCGGGGCCTCCAGGCGCAGCGCCTGGCTCAGGGCCGCGGCGTTGCGCCCGTACACGCGTCAACTCGTGCTAGGAGACGGGGAGGGTCAGAGACCAGGGCTCCGGGTGCGCGACGCCCTTCCCGCCCCCCTCCGGGACTCCCCGGGCGCCTCACCAATGCTCGATAACGACCGTCGCCTCCTCCACCTCCTTCTGGCCGCCAGCCAGCTTCTCCTGCTTCTCAGCTGCCGCGACCACCGCCGCCTCGGCCTTCCGCTTCCTCCCGCGGGAAGCCATGGTGCCTGGAAGCCGGCCCGGGAACAGGGTGGAGACGCGGCCACGGAGCAGCGGAGGACCCCTCTGCGAGCTCCAAACCGCAGGCCACTCCGCTCCCAGAACAAAACCCCCCGCAAGCAGCGGAAAGCGTGGCCCACGTGGTCGGGGGCGGGACCTCCGGGCACAGCCACTCTGCGCGCTGGGTAGGGGGAGCACCAGACCTAACCACCTGCGCCTAATATAAATCTGCTTAGTGAGTTCATGAGGCACAGCAGGGACAGGGACTGGGTAGCTCTAAAATCAATCCTGGTTTCAGGTTTTTCTTTAACCGCACGATCGGCTAAATAGTCATAATGAACTCGACCCCCGCCACCACCCCGCAATTAAAACCGCTTCTCTGGGACCTATCCCAAGCAAAGACTACAATTTAAAGGGATGCGACCCAAACTCTGGATTTAAGGAAACTGTTCTTCCCCAGCGCTCCCCAATCCTGGGTACCAATAACTGGCATTTGGTGAAACTAAAGAGAATGGCCTTTGAAGTTACTTAGAAATTAAGCAATTCATTTGCAGTTGCCTGGTTTTTAATACACAGAGGCGCAAACAAAAGGAAATCCCAGTGTCTTTATTATGGAAAACCATCAACTGGGTGTGGGACAATAGGTTGGAAGGTAAGAGGAAACCCCAATCCAGCCCTAGGGCTCTCTTCCGGGCTGACCCCACAAAGGAAGGTCTCAAACTTCTATTCCCTTTCCTCCCAACCTCCATATTGTGGTTAAAGGTTTGTCCTTGGGGATGAGTAACAAAACTAGGTTTATTTTTAATGAAGGCCAAAGATCAAGCCAGGGGGCCTAAAGTAAGGGTCCTTGGGGGAAAATTTTTAGTGCAGACTCTGTACCCCGGCATTTTGTTAGGGATTAACCTACTGTAAGCAGTCTGTAAGTCCAGTAAGGAATACTGAAAAACAACATGGTGGAGATGTGTGAGTGGAGGGCAGCACTCCAAGCTTGGAGGGAAAGCATTTCCTCTTCCATTACATGAGATCTCTCCCTTCCTCCAGTGAAATAGTTGGCCCCAGGCGTGGTTCCTGGAGTGTGCCTGTCAATTCCCTGGATGCCTCTTTAAAATCAGAAGCAGCACCCTGCACCACCCAGGCACAGCCAAACAGGGAAAACATAAATAAAAGGCGAAGCCTCACTCAGGCAAGGCTGTGGTTACAGAAGGGGCGGGGCTTCAAAGGTGCCTAGGATTGACCAGAAGGAAGCACTAAGAGGCAGGAAACCTATTTGTCCTTCTTGCTTTCCCCATTTGGCACTGCTGTGGGGGTTGGGGCCACAGACTGCTCCTCGGGAATATTATCCCCAGTCTTCCACTGCTTCTTGGACCGCTGATACAGTTCATTCAAGCTGAATTCTCGAATCACATTCTCCTGCACAAAAGAGATGCAGAGGTCAGGGTTGCGGGGGAGAGTTCAGAATCTGGGAAATAAGTATTTAGGCACAGTTAGGAAAAGAGGAAGCAAAGCACAGAAATTTACTCTAATCTAAATCTCTTATGGGAACCTAAAAGTCAATACTTTTAGGTCGCGCAGCTGAGCTAATACTTAAGCACCTATTATATGCCAATCACTGTGCCAAGAATTATAGCTACATAATAATGTAATCTGCAAAACAACCCCATGAGCCAGGTATTACTGTCTCCAATTTACAGCTAAGGAACCTAGGGTCTACAGACTATAGATACAGGTCCTTTAAGACTGAATCTTAACTAATAATTTCCCAGTACTAGCAGGAGAAGCATAATATAAATTTGCTGAGTGAATTCATGAATGAGGTCTAATAACTAGTCCACATTGTGGGTAAGTGGTAGAGCTAGGAATCAAACCCAGGTTGGGTTTCAAAGACCACCTACTGTCCCATATGCTTCTTCAAACCACTTGCCCGCTCTTTCCTGTACCTCAGAGAAAGTCCAAGAGACAGCTCGTCCTTTCTTATCAATCTGTGGCCGCCGCATGACTTCCTTGCCACCTTGGAACAGGATCAGGGTAGGAAGCTGCTTGGTGAGGGGGGATGTGCTCACTTTGTACCTACAGGACCCAGAAAGTACTCTGTAAATGCATGTGTATACATAGCTCGAAGTGATTCCCTGTTTACACCTTCTACCCAGGCCCTCACATACCGTTTACTAACATCAGTGTAGCGTCCAACGTCCACCTTCCCAAAATTTAGCCCTGTACAGTTGTACCTGAGAAGGATATATTATTTAACATAGTGTAAGAAGAAAGAATGGATCAAGGGAAGTTGAAGTACAGCTATTGGAGGAGATGCCTTGGTTGCAATGTACAAAAATTAAGGCCAAAAAACAATGAGAGGGAAGGTACAGCCTCTCAATTCCCATCATCCCTCCCTTTGCACCACTCACTTGAGGGAGAGGTCAGCGTAGATTGGAGCAAATGATTGGCAGTCATTAGACCAATTGGCAAAGAACTCCACAATCCAAGTGACCCTCTTGTCCCGCTCCAGCTCTTCCTGCCACACACAGGGAAGAAACAGTGAGCTGGATCACACAGGCTCCTGGAAAGGTTCAGACCTTAGCGTCTTAATTCCTCATCAGGGCTTCCCCTCTCTGCCTCCCGTAGCTCCCATGATGAACCAAGTATCCTTGACTTCCATTCTGAAGCACAGTTGCTCCTCCTAGTGAGTAGGGTGCACAACTACAAATTTACCCACAACAGACCCAAGAAATGGGAGGGAGGATGATCACTCACATCAATGGTTTTATCGTTGAAGTACTTGATGTACTCAGGGCCCATGTACAGCGGAGGCTTGCATGTCATCAGGAACACTAAACACAGAAAAAACAATATGTTGAAGGAAACAAATAAGGCCTTGGGCAAGGATTTACTTTCAAACCAAATCAAAGACTTCAAGCACCAAACAACACACTTTGTGGACATATATAGACCACTGACACATTCCCTTCCTCTTAAAGTCTCTAGATTCATACCGTCTGAGCTACATACATAATTAGGAACAGGTATGGAAGAAGACTATGGAGAAACTGGTTTGGATTTGGTTCCAACCAAGTCTTGTAGTCTCCTTACCTATGCAGAGTGTGATGTAAAGCAGGCCCATGCGAATATCCAGGCGGAAGAAAAGAATTGCATTGGCCACTTTACTGAACATGAAGATGTTGCCTATATGTTGCTCCACAGTGACTGAAACACAAAGATGTCACGGGTCAGGCTAGGCAGCAAGCTCCTATATCCCATTCTTTGTCCCTCTTCCTGGAATACTTTGAAATGGGAGAGTGGGGGAGGGGGATAAAAGTCCAAGATCAAATTCAGTGTTGGCATGGAATGAGGGACTGGTACAGTAAGTAATGCCTCTCTCATAACATGAATGAAAACACCTCCGAAGGGCTTTGGGCCTACCCTTGGGAGACAGAGAAACAGGCTAGACTTACTGGACCTGCGGTTCTTCATCATCACGATGGCACTGAGAAACATCAGGATCTCTATTTCTCTCTGCAACAAAATCAGAGTGGCAGGAATGCCATCAGCAGAGATAATATTGGTGGGTAAAGGCGCCAATATAGAACAAAACCCAACAGAGATCCAAAAAGGGAATGATAACAATAAATAACTACGCTAAGGCATAGTGGGAAAAACACCAGTCAGAGGATCTAGGTTCAAGTTCTAACCCTGCCACAAACTGGCTGGTGCCTTTCAGCATATCAACTGCTGAGCTTTGGTTTCCACCACTGAACAACGTCTATCTCAAAATGCTTTTATAAAGATTAAATGATAATGGATATAAAACAGTTGTATAAAGTATAACATGGAATAAAACTGTGAGAAATTACAACCAATTCTGTGATTCTGGGAAAACGAAACTTTTCCGGGAAGACTTTCTTCTAATATTACATTCATACAATATAAGGTTATTTACTTTATTTGGTTTTGCTTAAGTTAAATTATTCCTCTTCATCTAATATTCACAGTAATAATCATGCACCTTTAATATAACCTGAAAGCTGAAGGAGGCATTTCAGAGCTCCCAAGGCCCTTTTCAGTATCCTTGGCTTATGGTTCTTTCTCACATTCTAGAACAGTGATGGTGAATCTATGACACGCGTGTCAGAGGTGACACGCGAACTCATTTTTTTGGTTGATTTTTCTTTGTTAAATGGAATCTAAATATGTAAAATAAATATCAAAAATATAAATCTTTGTTTTACTATGGTTGCAAATATCAAAAAATTTCTATCTGTGACACGGCACCAGAGTTAAGTTAGGGTTTTTCAAAATGCTGACACGCCGAGCTCAAAAGGTTCGCCATCACTGTTCTAGAATGTAAGCGCCAAGTGAGCAAAGTGAGAAAGACAATAAACATGACAAAGAAATAAGTAATTTGAAAGAGTAATAACTGCAGTGAAGAATAACAATGACCATGTGAAACAGAGCATGAGAGGAGGGCAACTATAAATTAGATGGTCTGAGGCCTTTCATACCTTTCTGTTTACCTTTCTGTTTATAATGCAGGGGGCAAATCAATGTCAGACAGAACCAATCAACTGTGATTTACAGCTGGGAGTCAGAGACTTAGGTTTTTAGCCTCAATTTCCAACAAAAAGTAACTTACTGGATTTAGAAATGGCTATGTAAAGTGGAAGTTAGGGAAGATGATAGATAGTAAGGTCTTACTACATATACCTGAGCAGAAATGAGGAAGAGTTGACCTAACCCATTTGGCTCAGTGGATAGAGCGTCGGCCTGCGGACTCAAGGGTCCCAGGTTCGACTCTGGTCAAGGGCATGTACCTTGGTTTCGGGCACATCCCCAGTAGGGGGCATGCAGGAGGCAGCTGATCGATGTTTCTAACTCTCTATCCCTCTCCCTTCCTCTCTGTAAAAAAATCAATAAAAAAAAATATATATTAAAAAAAAAAAGAAAGAAATGAGGAAGTTTTCCCAAATGAAATTGGGTTAGCCCAGTGGTCGGCAAACTGCGGCTCGCGGGCCACATGCGGCTCTTTGGCCCCTTGAGTGTGGCTCTTCCACAAAATACCGACTTCTGCGCATGGGCCACGAAGTTTCAATCGCACTGTATGTGCGCACCTGCACGTGGTATTTTGTGGAAGAGCCACACTCAAGCAGGAGGCAACCAAGTATGTGTTTCTCTCACATCGATATTTCTCTCTGCCTTTCCATCTCTCTTCCACTCTCCCTAGAAATCAATGGAAAAATATCCTCGGGTGAGGATTTTTAAAAAAAGAAATTGGTTAGAATTGAGGCTTAAAATTGTGGAAAGATGGATTTAAAAAGGGAACTGTGGTCAATCAGGAGACAACGATAGGACTAACAGAAATATTCTGGCTCTATAGCAAAGACTAGCTATGTATACTCTGGGCAAACTGCAGCTAGACTGTCTCCTTACATCTAGGTAGGACTGTGTGACTAGCACTCCTGAATGGAATGTGAGTGGAAGAGATGTGTCCCTGTTGCACACAGGCAGTAAGAAAGGGTGTGTCCTTGCATTCCAGGTCTCTTTCTTCATCTGCTGGCTGGATGATCCTGGGATGACCATAAGTCCATAAATTGAAGACAGTATGAGACTGGTTTCCAGACTAACTATATGAAGCAGAGCCCTTTTGATTGTTCTGCTTGTTTGCTCATTGTTTTTAAACTTTTTTATTATGGACATTTTCAAACATACACCTAAGTTGAGAGGATACTGAATAGTAGCAGAATATGACAGCCCAAAATATGCCACTTTGGCTGAAGGATTCTTTTGAGCCTAAAGGCAATTGAGAACTAAATACTAAAAAAAGCCCAACCCATTTATCTAAAAGCAAGACATGAAGTTTCAAAGGTGTCCCTCTAACCCAGTGGTTCTCAACCTTCCTAATGCTGCGACCTTTTAATACAGTTCCTCATGTTGTGGTGACCCGCAACCATAAAATTATTTTCGTTGCTACTTCATAACTGTAATTTATCTACTGTTATGAATCGTAATGTAAATATCTGATATGCTATATGTGTTTTCTGATGGTCGCTGAGAATCGCTGCAACCCACTCTACCAGGAAGGACAAAAGTTAATCAAGGGAGATAACCTTAATCCCTATTAGCTTGAAGAGAGCACCAGAGGAATCTATATAACAAACTAGACTTTATATACCATTAGTTTATCTTCCTATAGTTAGTTGCCTCTGGAAGCCTAAAACTTCTGTGTCTAGTCATTTCTCCACAATTTTACTGTTCTTTGTTAAAGACACTATAAGCCAGAGTTTTAAGCCACCTCTTTAGTAAAATCTTTAGTAATATCCGTTATATTTTTTAGTCCCATTTTGGTGAAAGTAATATAGGATTATCAGATAAAAATGGGATCTTTTGAAGTAGCATGGTTACCCTTAAGCTAATTACTAGAACGGTCTGGGAAAGGACAAAGGAAATAATAAAGAGTAAACAAGGGATGGAGGATAAAAGTAAGGGAGTGGGCTCTGCTAAAGGTCAAGACTCATCATTTGGAAAAAAGATCAAACTCGCCCTAACGGTTTGGCTCAGTGGGTAGAGCGTCAGCCTGCGGACTCAAGGGTCCCAGGTTCGATTCCGGTCAAGGGCATGTACCCTGACTGTGGGCACATCCCCAGTAGGGGGCGTGCAGGAGGCAGCTGATTTATGTTTCTTTATCATCGATGTTTTTAACTCTCTATCCCTCTCCCTTCCTCTCTGTAGAAAATCAATAAAATATATTAAAAAAAAAAAAAGATCAAAACTCAGCATGGCCCTCCTTCCTCAGAAACAGATGCTGCGATACAGCAGAGGGCCCAGAGCTTCGGCTGGTCTGTCTGGGTGCTCCCTGCACCCCTACTCAGGAAGTCAACAGCAAGAGGCGTGGGAGAGATTTCTCTTCGATGTGTTTTTTCAATTCCTTTCGACTGGTGTAACCACTGTATTCATTTCTGCATCCTCCGCATGCAGCATAGTTCCTAGCATATGGTGTGCATTGAGAAGCGGGTGGTAAGAGTGTGCAGGTAATACGGCCAGGAGCATGGTTTCAAGTCCTAACCGTGTGACCTTGGACAAGCCGCCTCATCACGCCGAGATCAACTTCCCCACCGGTAGAACGGGAACACGACTACTTGTGTATCTCAAAGGCTCCGTGAGGGGCTTACAGGTGAGCAGCACTGAGGGTGGCTGCACGCACATACGCACAGCTGGGGTCCGGCTGTCGTGCAGGCTAGCCGTTTTTACCGTCTTCATCAAACACCAAGCGGTTCAGACTCGATTACGGCCCAGGCCCTATACGTTAATGGTAAGCCCGCGACAGGCGCGGAATCTCGGATGCAACCACAGAGAAAGGGACCGTCAAGGTCGCGGGGTCCTGACTAAGGCGGGGGTCGCTCACCCAGTCAAAGTCACACGGGTTGCCGTCTTCGCGTTGCGTGGGGAGAGTGTGACAGAGCGGGGGCAGCTTCCTCACGAGTAGGAAGGCAGCAGAGAGCAGGGCTGAAAGAAGGTAGTAAGGTCGGGCCAGCCATCGTGAAAGGCGCGGCACCGAATACACCAATGCAATCAAAGGTGCCAGGACCGCCATCTTCTTGGCCGGCGGCGCAGGCCGCTCTCGGGTGTCGGTAGGCCTGGCCCCGCCTCTTCCACCATTGAGACGTCCAGTGGGCCGAGTCGTGGATGCACCGCCTCTGGACGCAAAAGTCGATTTCTGATTGGACGCTACGGTACGCACTGAAAAAGGTATATGATACTTTATTGGTCAATCTGGCTGTCGCTTTTCCATCTCAGTCATTTTATTGGATATGCGACTATGGCCGGGGACTAAGGTTAGCTAGTACTTCCTGTACGTACTCACAAAGCGACGGAAGTAGTTGCCGGAACGAGGTAGGCAGGCCCCGAGGCATCCAATGATCAGTGGCTCATGGAGGAAGAGGACGGTACGCCGGAAAAGGATTGTCCAATGAAAACCACTAGCGCCAGACACCAGGACAGCGCTGGGGCAGAAGGAAAGATGGAGAATTTCACGGCGCTGTTCGGAGCTCAGGCTGACCCACCCCCGCCCCCAACCGCACTCGGCTTCGGACCAGGAAAACCTCCACCCCCGCCTCCTCCTCCTCCAGGCGGGGGGCCCGGCACGGCTCCGCCCCCCACCGCGGCCACGGCCCCGCCCGGTGCTGACAAGTCAGCAGCTGGTTGCGGTCCCTTCTACCTAATGCGGGAACTGCCAGGTGAGTGCTAGGCCTGGCCAAAGTCAGCCAATCAGGTCATAATCGGGGTGATGGGCGTGATTGTTAACCGGGTGGTGGAGTTGCCAGGTAACCTAGGCAACTCGTGCCAGAACCCTGGAGCTCTAAATTGAAAGGCCTCCGTGTAACTAGTTTGAGGAGATGGAATCAAGAGTCATTTTGAACATGGCTCCAAAATGCCTTTTAGTTCATCCCAAGTTCTGCTACATCAAGAATTAAGGGAAATAACAATGGGTATTGGTACAGTAATTTGAAGTTCATAACGCAGTTCTATATGTGTAACATAATATATAGAATAGCCCCCTGAGGTAGGCATTGTTATCTACATTTTATAGTTGAAAAAACCAAAGCACAGAGAGGCTGAAGCATAGAACTTTCCTTTGGTTAGTTATTGGTTGGTGTCTACCACTAACCTTACCTATTCTGACTTTACCTATCAGTTGACAGATACTGAATATATGTTTTGGGCAAATGTTGAGTGTGTAGGTAGAAGAGGAACAAGATTAATAAGTCTGGTCCTTGTTTTTAAGAAGCTTGTTTTACTTAGGGATGCAAAGTATGTAGTTTAAGGAAAGTGACCATATTTCTTGTCAAGGCCAATCTCATTATTTGGTGGTCATGCCTCACATACAATTAAGAACTACGTGGTGGTTTTCAAAATATTATCCAAAATGAGAGCAAGAATAAGTTGTCACTTGAGCTAGACCTTGAGGAATTTATATTGGTGAACAATATTAGGAAGACTTTCCCTATAATTAGGTTAGTTTTCCTAAAAGGAAACACTATGAGGGGTGTTTTTTTTTTTGGTTTTTTTTTTTTTCAGGACATTAGGAGACCCATTTGGATGGATCAGAAATTTTGCATAGGGGACTAATGGTTGACTAGGTCCCAAAGCTAAGTTGTAGTAAAATGTGTTTAACCATGAGTGCCAACGGAATTTTGAGGTCTTTCCTGAGGGCTATAGGAAATCATTGAAGGTTTTGGTTTTTTTTAACTGATGAGTACTGCTTCTAAAAACATCTAGAGAGTGGGAGGTACCATGTATTGTGGCTGGGTAGCTCAATTGGTTAGAACATTATCTTCATATGCCAAGGTTCAATCCTCAGTAGGGGAACATACAAAAATAAACCAATGAATACATAAATAAGTGGAACAACAAATATCTCTTTCTCTGTTTCATCACCCCCGCCCCCCCATATCTCTCTCTAAAATCAACCAACAAATAAAAAGCCATAGTATCTACACAGAATTGACTAAGTCACAGAGGTGAGGAACATCCGGCCCGTGGGCCATTGTAAGGCCCGTGAAATCATTTGGTCTAGCTCTGACAAGGCATGAGGGGTGAGTTAACTAAATGTTTGATCAAATATAGCAGGCTAATCTTTAAGTGATAATTTTGTATGACCCAAGAATGATGTTATAAATATCTAAATGGCCCTTGGCAGAAAAAAAGTTCCCCACCCCTGGACTAAAAGGAAATTGGAAGTGCAAGATTAGTTTTCAGGAGAGGAATCAGGGCTGGGGAGAGAGATTTTAAATCATCTTCATAGAACTGACGGTCAGAAAGTTGGAATGACTCTTAAATTAAAGCTCAGAAGAGGCAGAGTGTCTTCTCACCTGAGTCTTGAGCATAACCACCTGGAAGGAGGAGAGTCAACAGAAAGAGGGGATAAAATCAGAATAGTATAATGGCCAGAGGCAATGCCGAGTTTGAGGAGAGGTACTCTGGCACTGTGTCTCCTACCATTAATAGTGTGTGTTTTTATTTTTGTTGATGAGAGAGGGCGAGGGAGAAACACCAATTTGCTGTTCCACTTTTTTATGTATGTGCCCTGACCAGAGATTGAACACACAACCTTGGTATATGGGGACGACACTCCAACCAACTGAGCTACTTGGACAGGGCTGCTCTCTTTCTTATCAATGGAATGTGGTAATATCTTAAATACACTGATTTTTTTTTTTTTTTTTTTTACGGTTTAAACAAACACATACTGAAAAGTATAATATAAATGTAAGGCATTAATATTGTGTGGCTGACTTAAAAACATCTTATTCTCCCTGCATTCTCTAGGCAGCACGGAGCTGACAGGCAGCACCAACCTGATCACACACTACAACCTGGAACATGCCTATAATAAATTCTGTGGGAAGAAAGTGAAGGAGAAGCTGAGTAACTTCCTGCCTGACCTACCCGGAATGATTGATCTGCCAGGGTCCCATGATAACAGCAGCCTCCGCTCCCTCATTGAGAAGCCCCCTATTCTTGGTGGCTCTTTTAATCCTATCACAGGGACCATGCTGGCTGGATTCCGCCTCCACACTGGCCCGGTGAGTCCCCTCTTGGGGAGGAAGGAGGCAAATGGGGAGGCCTGAAAGGCATGGAGGTAGTTTTTCTGTCCAAGCCTGTTCCTTCCTAACTTACTGAGCAGAACAATGGGGAGCAGGGGCTTTGCTCCCTCCACTCATCCAGACCTTCCTTTGGTTCCTTCAGTTGCCAGAGCAATGTCGTCTGATGCATATTCAGCCTCCCAAGAAAAAGAATAAGCACAAACACAAACAGAGCCGTACCCAGGATCCTGTCCCCCCAGGTAAGAAGCAGTTCTATTCAAAGCCAGAAACCGGATGTTCTAAATCTGGTTCACCCATCCTCAGTACAAAAAAAAAAAAAAAAAGCAAGAAAGTTCCTTACAGAGTCCTGGACTCCCAAATTCTCCTGAAAAAAGAAGTTGATGTTCTGGGGTCTCCTGGGCAAGTAGGACCTTGGGACAAGGACCTTAGCAGTGCCTCCATATCCTCTCTGGCCATTTGAACAAAAGCAGTTGCCCTTGACTAGGGGGTTGGGTTTTCCTATAATCTGCAGAGTTCTAGCAGGAGGGGATTTTGAGCTCTACATTTGATAGGCACCTAATGTCTCCAACAGAAACGCCATCTGATTCAGATCACAAGAAAAAGAAAAAGAAAAAAGAAGAGGATCCTGAACGGAAAAGGAAGAAGAAAGAGAAGAAGAAAAAGAAGGTAAAATAGGGGCCTGTTGCTGTAGCCCAGTGAGTTTCCCTTATGTCTCACCCCTCCCTATACTAGCTAGAGTCCTTGGCTGCAGGTTGGACCCAACATTGAAAACTTAGGGCAGGTTGCACTGTTTTCCCATCCACTCCTGGTCAATGCCAAGGCTACTGCCTAGTTGTTCTTGTGTTCCTGCTTTGTCTTCCCCAGAACCGACACAGTCCAGACCACCCAGGTATTGCCAGTTCTCAGGCCAGCAGCAGCAGCAGCCTCCGCTAACAGGACAACTGGACTCTGCCAGAATGACTTTTCCTGCTGTACTGAACCTGCTGTCAAAAGCTGCCTTCCTGGCTCTTGGACACTGCCTTAGGAGCATCTACAGTGGCTGGATCAGAAGCAGTCCTACTGTGCTCATAAGAGGAATGCATTATGAGAGAGAAGGGCCATGCTTTTGTAAGGCTCAGTCCAACTTTCTCATGGACATCTCTTCCTCTCACAAGGAAGCTTTCTTTTCATCTCTTTTGTGCAGTTGTCTGATTTAGGACCTTATCTGATTTGTTAGGGTTTTTCTTTAAAAAAAAAAAAAGAAATTGCATTTATCAAACTGGCTGAAGTATGACTGCCTATTAAGAGGTAAGTGCCTTTCTGTGAGAGTCAGAGTTTAAGCCACAGCATGCTAATATCTGGGGGGATTTGGGCCTTGTATTATATTATCAGTAGGCAGGGAACCAACCAAAATGAAATTGGGGAACATGGTCCAAAAGTTAGGAAGAGTTTGTTAATACCTTTCCACAGACAAATAACACCTTGCCCATAGTGTTGACAACCAAACACCTGGATGAGCTTCATACTCCATCTGAAGAGCTGATCCAGTTAGGGCTTGACTGTATTCTAGGTCAATTTTGTGTTGAAACAGAATAGCCAACCAAAAAAGCACCTACAATCAATCACCACTGTACTTCAACAAGTTGATTCTTGGTCAAGCCCATGATTTTTTTGAAGTGAATATCTGGCAAGCAAAGGTAAATGCTTCTCTTATCTTTATACTAGTAGTAAGAACTTTGGAACTGCCTCATTCCTTAGTTAAGACAAAGTATTTGGCTGATGTGAAAACATTTCTAAGCTTCTAAGACAGCAACAAAAGGCAGCCTAAACTAACAAAATGTAAAGTTAAGTCCCTTTGGTCTTTGCAGGCCAAATAACTGAAAAAAATCTGAGAAAACCCAGCCTAATGTAATCAGACTAGAAGTTAAATTGGCAGAACAGTTAAAATCTATTGCTACCAGCCTCTAGATTGTAGAGGGAAAACCACTCTTTCATTTAGGTCTAATTTTACAGTAGGATTTCAGAGTTCATATACTTGTTATAAACAGTGAAAATAAAGGGTTCTAGCCAGTTTCCTGAGATTAAGTGTCCAAGGGTGCTTATTAAAATTAGGGCACAGCCTTTTGCTTTTGCAAACAGAAGACAAAAACAGGAGATATCAAATTGAACTGCCACCCATATATACAGTTGGCCTTTAAGAGGGCTTTCATATTTTGATCATTCAGTCTTCCCTTTGGCTACATCCAAAATGAACTTTACTTTTCAGAGACAATTCTGTATTAAGAAACAAGTGTGGCACAAGTAAAGAGTTCTCTAAGCTTCAAAATGACAGACTTTAGTAGTTGCAAATGATTTCCCATCCCCAGGAATTTTGGGGATTAAATCACTGGGTAAAAAACACCAGGACCTGTTGTCTTAAGTGGTTATTTTCACTACAGTCCTATCTAAAGATGGGTCAGGACCAGAAAAACTTCTGAGGCTTTCTTTATGACTCTCCACCAGAGACCATTCACCCTGCCTTAACCAGACAAAATAACACAAGTCAGGGGGGAGCTGGTTAGATCAGGATTTCTTTTTATTCCTTGTTGGTTTAAAATGGCTAATCAGAATAAAAAATAAAATGGCCTCTATCTAGAGGCTGGGGTCTCCCCTGTTTAGAGGTTAGAACCCAGGTATCTCCTCTACCCAGCACCATACTGAGGTGGGCTGAGGGGTACCTCTCAAGGGACAATTGGAGGGGCTTAGGCCTGCCACTCCTCCTCTCTATCCCATTTTTGGCATGTGATGAAAAATATTGCTTTTTGGATTCTTCTCTCCTAGCCTTGGATTTAAAAATGTTAACTGTGTGTGAAACGGGGGAAGGATTTGAGGGGCTAGTTGAAGAAGCCCACCCTAACTAATCCTTCCATCCCAAAAAGGGGATTATCCAGTTGTTTCTGGAGCTTGGCAAAGCTCTTTTCCTGATCTCTCCTCCACCAAAAACATCATGGGGCTGTGACCCCTTTCCTGGGAAAACTAAGTGCCAATGAGCCCTGAAAACTTTACTCTCTCCTCTGACCAAGACTTCAGACTCGCCTCTCTCCAGTTCCTTTCCTGATCACTAAGCACCGACAACATGGGGTGCTATTTTCTTAATTGGTAATGGACAAAAGAGAGAACCCTGGGGCAAAGGAAGACTTCTATTCACATCTTTCCTCTTCTCCTGCTGGTCCCAGGAATGGGAAGAGTAAGATCCCCCTCTTAAACATCCCTCCCTCATTTTCCCATCCCAGGATAGATATATAATTTCTTTGATATTTATAATATATATATGTATATATATGTACACACACACACCTGGTAACGCAGAAGAGGAAAAAAATAGAATCCGTAACAATAATAAAAAAAATTATTTCTGGTTTAAAAATGATCTGGTTCTCTCCAGGGCGAGCAATTGCACAAATGTCCACTGAGTCTGGTCCAGGGGTTGAGGAAGGGAAGGTCTTAATAGGTAAAGGGGGTTGCTGCCCCAGTCTCAGGGCCCCAACTCTCGACTCCCCAATCCCATTGCATTTTATAAAACGCTCCTCATCCTCTTGGAATCGGTGGTTTAAAAAAATGTCCATGCAGGGGAGGAGAGCCCCTTGAGGAAAGGAAGGTGGCCACCTGGGGGGCCCTTTGGTGCAGGCGCAGAGGTGTGGGGGAGGGGAGGTGCCGAAGGCTCACACCGAAATCTCATAGGTGGTGCCACCTACTCCTGACACTTTCTTGACTCCTCCCCTTGTAGGGCTACTGAGAGGTGGCTGGCCTGGGCCAGGGGAAGCTGAGCCTATACTCTTGGGCTGCCCATTGGACTTGCTGTAGGCGGTCTTGAGCTGTACTTCATCTCTGGGAAGGAAAGAGAGAGAGAGGTGTCAGGAACTGGGACACAAAACACAGAAAGGGGAGACAGTTTTAAAAGTTCGGGGGGGAAAAATGATGTACTTTTCTCCATACATACTTTTTTTAGTGTGATGAATAACTTAATTAAATGATTTGTACTTAAATATGCTTTCTTATCAAAACATTCCCTTTTGTTTTATTGCACTGCTTGAAACAAGCCTGATTCCCTATCTCCTATTTATTTCTTCTCTCCAATAGCAGCTATCTTGTATATTTACACTCAAATAAATTTTTAGGAGGACAGGATTAAGAAAAAGTATTAAACTTCAGTCTCTTAACAGGAATGGCCCATGAAAGCAGCTGGAGTGAAAATGAAAATGAAGAGCTATCCACAAGCAGGACAACCCTGGGTCCATTTGCACTAGAACATACAAGGGCAGTCCTGATGCCTTCTACAGGGCAGGATGCTAATTATAAGTTCGCTGAAGGCCAGGATGGACTAATACTTACTTGGGTGTCAGTAACGGCTGCAAGGCCACTTCTTCAGTCTCAGAGACACCAGGTTGGGCTTTTTGGCTGCTATAAGACATGGATCGGCCCAGGTATGGAGCAGTTGGGCCTGATTCAGGGGACCCCAGTCCCCGGCCCCTTAGTCCATCTGGCTTGCCAAATCGGGGCACAGCTGGGCGTCCCAATGGAGTCTTGCCCAAGGGTGACCTCTTCGAATCATCTGAGGAGGAACTAGTACGAGGGGCATGGCCTGAGCCTGGTGTCGACTGAATGCCGGAGTCCCCCAAGCCTGGTTCTTCCTCTCGACCTGGGAGTGGGGGTGACTGGCGTAGCAGCTTCTCTCGTTCCTGGAGGGAGGCCACAATATGGCGCGACAGATTGTCGTACCGGACTGGTGAGGGCTCTTGGTGTGCTGGGCCAGTTGGCACCAAATGTGGGTGCCTCTCAGCTTCCCGCTGTTGAGCCAGCCGGGCTGACAGGAAGGGAGAGGTGTAGCCTAAAGGTGTGTCTGGCTCAGGCCCTGCCTGCACTGACTCAAAGTCAGGGCTGTCGGAAGGAGTGAGCAGGCTGTCATAAGATAAACTTCCATTGCGTGTCTGGTTAGCCAGGCTCTTATAGGAAGTGGAGGTTGTGCCCTCTGAACGGATGGACTGCAACTGGCCCAGCTCAAAGCCTGTGCCCTGGGCCGACTTGAGGCTGGAGGAGCGTGAACCACTGGACAGTGGGTCGAAGTGAAAGCTTTTGCCAAAAGTGGGAGAGCGGAAGCTCTCTGGCTCCAGGCTGGGTTCTGACCGGTAGCTGGGATGGCGGCTGCTCTCTGCAATTGAGGTTGGCTCCTTCAAGCTGTCACCACGACTCAACTGGGGGAGAAAATAAAGCAGGCTCTTAGTGCTGCTCCTCACATGACATACCAGGTCCCAGAGCCCAAGGAGTACCTCAAAAATGCCCTGTTACATGCCAGCAATGTTTAGAACATTTGTATGCATTATCTTGTTTAACCCCTAAAGCAAATCTCTGAGTTAGTACAAATAATACCACATTTTAAGATGCAGAAAATAAAACTTAAGTAACTTGCTCGTGATGGGTTTGAACTTAGGTATGACAATCAGTGCTTTTATCTATTTTGCTTCCTTGCCCCTTTAATGAAGTAACATCAACAAGATTCAATCCCACTAACACAGTGGTCGGCAAACCGTGGCTCACGAGCCACATGCGGCTCTTTGGCCCCTTGAGTGTGGCTCTTCCACAAAATACCACATGCGGGCACGCACGTACAGTGCGACTGAAACTTCATGGCCCATGCGCAGAAGTCAGTTTTCGACCTGGGCGAGTCTATTTTGAAGAAGTGGCGTAAGAAGGGGGGGGGGGGGGGGTCGGTCGGTCGGTCGGGCAACGGGAGACACGGCGCAGGCGGGCCGCGGGATACGCAGCGCGGGGGGAGGCACGCACGATTCATGCACGAGTTGAGGATGGGAGAGCTGGAAGGGGTCCACCTCAGTGAACGTACCTCAATCAGATTGAGGATGTTTTTAGCAAAGGCCAGCTTAGGAGTACCCTAATTATATACAATGTACCTACCTATATAGTTTAAGTTTAAAAAATTTGGCTCTCAAAAGAAATTTCAATCATTGTACTGTTGCTGTTTGGCTCTGTTGACTAATGAGTTTGCCGACCACTACACTAACACCAACAATTAGTAAAATGCCTTTGATTTTCTTTTCTTCCCTCTGCCTCTTCTTTCCCTTCTCCCAATCTTCTTCCCAGAACAAGTGGCATATTTACAACCCTACTACTTAGGGAGAACCCAGTACCTTGGCGCTGGAAGAGTGAGGCATGGCGGCTGATGTGCTGCTGCTACTGTAGCCTGGCCGGTACTTGTACATGGTAGGTGTGGGGGGGCTGTCCTTGCTCAACAGGCTGCTGTCTGTGGGGAAAAAAAGGCCCAGAGGAACCACTTTACAAGCTCTGCTCTTAACCTAGCTAGAGTTCCTTAAGGTAGAGGAGAGAACAAGGTAGGAATAGGTATACTCAGCCAAGGGAACATGATTTTGTTGAAATCAAGACTAAAGACTCCTATTAGTTCAGATCTCAGTGAATATATCAAACAGGATGCTCTCTGTCTAAAGCTGACAGTTCCCCCACAAACATCTAATTCACTGCCAGTAGCTAAGTGGTATCCCCTTTCTCCCAGCTGTTCAAAGTAGTGGCTCAAGTGCCACCTATTGGGTGTTCTCAGCTACAGCAAAAGCACTATCAAGCCCTTGCCTGTATCTGCGCTACAATTCAGTCACCTTCTCACTCCTGCTGCCCTTACCCTCATTAGCAGCCAGATTGAGGTGTGTTCGTAGCCCTGTATAACGGCTCAGGTCCGGCTTAGGAGGAGGTGGAGGTTCAGCATCTGCGGACTGGCTCTCTGTAATCTCCAAGCTTCCTTTAGACTGGATAAAAGAGGGAAAATCAGGGCATTAGGCAATTCACAAGTATTAAACTGGTAACAGAGGAGTGTTGGAGAGTCAATTATATATTTCTAAACGGACTGGAAGACAAGGGACAAGAGTCAGTTTGAGAATGGTACTGGATTAAAAAAAGTTTTCAACAAGAGTTTAATCCTGCCATTTATTTGTGGGTTGGTTTTTGTTGTTGTTAATCCTCATTGTGAGGTTATTCTTCCATTGATTGTTGTGTAGAAGGGCAGGAGGAAGAGGGAGAGAGAAACATCATTGTGAGAGAGACACATCGATTGGTTGCCTCCCCCACGTGGGATCGAACCTGCAACCCAGGTGTGTGCCCCTGACCAGGCATTGAACCCCTGACCATTCGAGCACAGGCTGGCCTGGGCGTTGTTCATTTTTACCATTAACTACTTGAGTTCCAACCACCTGCAAGCTACTATCTTAAGTCCTATGAAGACATGGAAATGAATGGACTCAATTTATAATGTCACTAAATTACAATCTAATGGAGACAAGATATATATTTTTAAGTAATTTTAACACAAGTCAGAAAGTGAGAGATGTAAACTAAAAGCGTGTTTCCATTTCTTTACCAGGAGAGCCTCCAAGTTACCTAATTTTGCTCCCCTAAATTCCTCACCTTAGTTCTCCTCAGCTCTCCCTGGATGCCATTGTCCATGATCTTCACAGTTATCTGCCCATCTGACACTTCTGGTCGAAGGAAGGGAGGTCTGATTACAATGGTCTTCTCTTTCTTTGGTCTCCCCAAATACCTGAGTGTTAAGAATAAAAAGGCTTTCATTCATTCATTCATTCATTCCAATGTATCTACTGATTGCCTACCTTGTGTAAAACATTTTTACACAATAAACAGTCCAACCAGGCCAGTGAAAAGATCAATATTGAACAGATTTGATTCCATGACTGTAATAAGACTAGGCCTTTGGGCAGATAGCTAGCTCAGGACACTCTGGAGTAAATCTCAACTCTCAGAGGAGAGTAACCATAATACCTGATGACTATCAACTGAACTCATGGTGTCCACTAAAGGATGGCATGTCTTTCCCATGTAGGTACTTCCCATTCTAAGAGAACCCTTCCTAATGGCAGTCTCCCATCAGACCTTCTGGCACGAGAAGCAGCCCAAAGGAGACAAAAGTTATAATGAAGGGTGAACAGCAGACCAAAGGGATATAGATGTACCTGGGTGCTGGGGAACTGCAGAGTACACGGCTGACATTATTACAGCAGCCATTGGTGAAGGGGTTCACACCTCCCCGGAATTTACCCGTAACCTAGGAGGAAAAAAGAGCCAGAGCAGTCAGACAATGGGTCCCTGACTTCCAAAGACCAAAACACAAACCAATGAAAAATTATTGTATACCCACTATCTGGGAGATACAAAAAAAAAAAAAATGAGTAAAACACAATCCTGCCATCAACCAACTTCTACCTGGGATAGCTAAGAATGGCAACTCTAGAGTCAGTGTCCTCAGTTCAAATCCTAGGTCTTCTTCACCATAGCTATCTCACCCTCAACATCAGTTTCCTCATGTAAAATGGGGATAAATAGCTCTCTGAATATTGAAAACTAAAATATACAAAATACCAAGCAAGCAAGGTTAATTATGCACAAAAATAACTGTCTTTAAGCAGCACTATAAGCTTCTTGAGGGCTGACGCAGATCTTTTATTAAGCCTCTCTAAGTTCGGAGCCCAAATTGTCCAGTATAAGTGGACATTCTGTAAATGCTAACTGGAGATGGCTTCTATTCTCATGTTTGCATGAGGAAATTGGACACTACCTCATAAAACATATTTAGGGGGCGGGGCAGAAAATAGAGTATTTAGGTATCCATTTGTAGAAGCACAGGCTAAACACTAATCACAGGACTAAAAGACAAGCCCTCCTCTGCAGAGGTCTCCCATCACTTCTTCCTGTACCTGTTCATTGGTTGTGCGTCCCCGAGCCACCAGCACCACATGAAATCCCGTGAGGCCAGCTACAGGGATGAAGAATAAGCCAGCCACACACATCACTGCCATCCTGAAGCCAAACAGTCAAGGAGAGCAGAGCAACATGATCTCATCTTCTCCAGCCCATACTGTAGCCATCTTCCCTTGAGCCTTACTACCACAGGATTCAACCTTCCTCATTCTTCCCCCTCCCAATCCCACCACCAAGCCTTAAAGGATACGTGACAGCCGTGCAGACCCCTGAGAGTTCCTCCACGTGGGAGAGGACATAAAGGAGGCCAAAGCCAAACACACCCATAATGTGCACTGTCAGGGAAAGGAGGAAGAGGAAGAAATAACGGTAGTTCCGGCGACCAATACAGTTGTTCACCCAGGGGCAGTGATGATCAAATTCCTAGGGGCAAAAAGAGAGAATGAGAGGCATCCTTGGACCACAGCACTAGATCACTTTTCAGTCAAGAAGACAGACAAATGGCAGAACTTAACTGTTGTTTTTATCTATGGTTATGCTAATCATTTAGTTGCAACATTAAAACAGGAAACAGGATCAAGCAGTTTATCTTGTTCTACCAGTCTCACAGGAAGACTTCCCAAAGGTTGATGATCAAAGACCAAAGGTGCCTCTCAAAGTTTATCCTATGTGACCAAGGAACTCTGAAACGGAATAATGTCAGAGGCTTTGCAAAAATATCAAGATTCTTGAGAAAAGAGGCTTGAAAGGAAAATCTGATAGGCAAATGCTTACAGCTACGTAAAAACTGATTGGGAGGAAAAAAGTAAAAAATAAAAGGGCCCTGGCCAGTGTGACCATCCTGGGCATGGAAAGGTTGCCAGTTCAATTCCCAGGTCAGGGCACATGCCCAGCTTGTGGGCTCCATCCCTGGTAGGGGGCATGCAGGAGGCAGCTGACCTATGTTCCACTCTCACATGGATGGTTCTGTCTCTTTCTCCCTCTCCCTTCCTTTCTCTAAAAACCCCCCCAAAAAAACACAAAACCTTAAGTAAAATGAAAAGGACACAGGAAGAAAAATATAACTAAAAATTAAATGCAACAGTATGATGATGTAAACACAAGAGATAACACAAAGCCAGGACACATAACCAGAAAGATGACCCAAGGGAAGGAAGGCTAGAGCCATGAATCCTGGTGCTGGGAAAGCCTAGGGCACTTGGGGTCCCTCCTGTAACATAATATTTGCACTCTACCTCTCATGTACACACTACCCACATAGTTAGCCAGGACTGTATTTCATGCACAGGATTCAATCTTTACTCTATGAGACAGAAAATCACTTGGGTTAAGCATCAAGTGACCCCACTCAGGGTTCTTACCTCCACACAATTGTCACAGACACTGCAGTGGGAACATCGAGGAGGACGGTAGAATCGGCAGGTGGCACACCATTTCATACGCACTTGGATGCCCTTGATTTCCACTGTTTTGTAAAGGGGAGCTCGGAAGTCATCTTCCTTGTCTTCATCCTCCTCAGCTGCAGAGAGGAAAGTCAATAAAAAAACAACTGTGCCAAAACTGTACCAAGCATTAGGGATGCAATGATATTTAAAATATGGCCTCTGCCTTCAAGGAATTCAAAACTAATGGGGGAGAGACTACGAATTAGTAACTAATACTGTGAGATCAGCTCTTTATACAACATTATTGGAACACAGTTGAAGAAGCAATTTATTCTGCACTGGGAAATGAGGTTCAAGAGAATATGACTCGCCCGGCTGGCATGACTCAGAACCAGAAGGTTATAGTTCAATTCCCGGCCAGGGCACATGCCCAGGTTGCGGGCTCATTCCCCAGTGTGGGGTGAGCAGAAGGCAGCCAATCAATAATTCTCTCTCATCACTGATGTTTCTATCTCTCTCTCCCTCTCCTTTTCTCTCTGAAATCAATAAAAACATTTTTTTTAAAAAAAAGAGAAAATGACTCAGAGGTGGCTGTGATATGGATACACTTATATTCCCAGTTTACATACTATAAATTTATGTAAACTAGTTATCTCTGAGCTGTGAAATTATAGGTGATACTTGTCTTGTTTATACTTTCTATATAATGAACATACACTATTAAAATGTTTATATTTAAAATTTTTTAATGCTATTTATTTTGAAATCTCTGATCCTTCCACACCATCATCTATCAGAAGTGAGTTCTTTATTTTTTTTAAGTACTATATAGTTATTTGGTTACTCTTATAACTTAACTAGAGGCCCAAGTGCACAAAATTCATGCACTTGGCGGGGACGGGGGCGTGTCCCTCAGGCTAGATTGCAAGAGGGCATAGGCAAGGCCAGGGGACCCCACCGGTGCATGATCAGGCCAGGGAGAGATGTGGGAGGTTGGCAAGCCTGGGAGGGACCAGGGGAGGGCTCCAGGGCGTGTCTGACCCATCTTGCTCAGTCCTGATCGGCCAGACCCCAGCAGTAAGCTAACCTACCAATCGGAGCATCTGCCCCCTGGTGGCCAGTGCACATCATAGCGAGCGGTTGAGCGGCCTTAGCACAGCATTAGCATATTACGCTTTGATTGGTTAAACAGACAACTGGACGACCAGACACTTAGCATATTAGGCTTTCATTATATAGGATACGCAGTGTACCTATTCATACAAATGTCTTTCCTATCTTCCCTTCATTTGAAAGCAAGGACCTTTAAAAAAAAAAAAAATCACCCCTAATGACCATAATGTCTTCCATATAGATCAGTGACTTTTTTTTTTTTTTTTTAATTTAAATGTTTTATTGTTTAAAGTCTTACATAAGCCTCCTTTCCCCCCAATGACCTCTCCCCGGCCACCCCCGGCCACCCCCACCCACTACCTCCAGAAATTTTTTTTTTTAATATATTTTTTATTGATTAAGATATTACATATGTGTCCTTGTCCCCATGTTATCCTCTACCCCCTCCACCCGCCCCCCCCCCCCGCTCATGCCCTCACCCCCCCGTTGTCCATGTCCATTGATTAGGCCTATATGCTTGCATATAAGTCCTTTGGTTGATCTTTCCCCCTTACCCCCACCCTCCCCTACCTTCCCTCCAAGTCCCGACAGTCCAATCAATGCCTCTCCGTCTCTGGATCAGTCCTTGTTCATCAGCTTATGTTGTTCATTATATTCTACAAATGAGTGAGATCATGTGGTATTTATCCGCTCTCCAGTTCCATCCATGCTGTGGCAAATGGTAAGAGTTCCTTTTTCTTCTTCCTCTTCTTAAAGAATACCTTTCAGCATTTCATATAATGCTGGTTTGGTGGTGATAAACTCCTTTAGCTTTTTCTTATCTGTGAAGCTCTTTCTCTGACCTTCTATTCTGAATGATAGCTTTGCTGGATAAAGTAATCTTGGTTGCAGGTTCTTGCTATTCATCACTTTGAATATTTCTTGCCAGTCTCTTCTGGCCTGCATGGTTTCTGTTGAGAAATCAGCTGACAGTCGTATGGGTACTCCCTTGTAGGTAACTGACTGTCTTTCTCTTGCTGCTTTTAAGATTCTCTCTTTATCTTTTGCTCTTGGCATTTTAATTATGATGTGTCTTGGTGTGGTCCTCTTTGGATTCCTTTTGTTTGGGGTTCTCTGCGCTTCCTGGACTTGTAAGTCCATTTCTTTCACCAGGTAGGGGAAGTTTTCTGTCATTATTTCTTCAAAAAGGTTTTCAATATCTTGCCCTCTCTCTCCTTCTGGTACCCCTATAATTCTGATGTTGGTACGCTTGAAGTTGTCCCAGAGGTTCCTTACACTATCTTCATATTTTTGGAATCTCTTTTCTTTTTTCTTTTTCGGTTGGGTATTTTTTGTTTATTTTGTATTTCAAATCTTTGACTTGATTCTTGGGATCCTCTTGTCTGCTGCTGGATCTCTGTAAATTATTCTTTATTTCAGTCAGTGTATGCTTAATTTCTAGTTGGTCCTTTTTCATGTCCTCCATGGTCTCACTATACTTATTGAGGGATTCATTAAATTTATCGGCGGTTTCCATAAAATTCTTGAAAAACCTTATAAACGTGGCCTTGAACTCTATATCCAATCGTTTGCTTTCCTCCATTTCTGCCATTTGTGACCTGTTTCTTTGTCTCCACATTTTGGCAGCTTCCCTGTGTTGATAGAGTGGCCCTGCGCACCAGGTGTCCTGTAGGGCCCTGTAGCTCAGCCTCCCCAGTTACCTGGGGTGGACACTCTTGGTGCCTTGGTTGTTGTAGAATCACTGGGAGGAATTGACCTCCAGGCCAATTGGCTGTGAGAATCAGCTGTGTCTAAAGTGGGAGAACTTCTGTGCTGAAGACACCCTTCTGGGGCAAGACTTGCTTCAGTGGGGCTTTGGTGCTCACTGAGTCTGCTCCGAGTGTGCCCCTTATGGATCTGAGGAGTTGCAACCTGGATGGTCCCCCTCTGACCACTGGGTACAGTGGCTCCTGGATCTAAGGAGGTGCTAATTCAGCCTCTGCCTGAGGCCACACAGCAGGAGCCACGAAGAGGCTCAGCTGTGAAGCAATGCAAGCCGCTGCCGGGCCTTGGGCCTTCTCTTGGAAGTTCCGGGTCTGCCTGGCTCGGCTGCAGTTAGGTACATTCACATGCAAAAGCCTCTGCCGCAGCCTGGGTGGGGCGGGGTCTCAGGGAATCAAAGGGCGGATCAGGGAGCTATGGCCGATTCTCCGCCCAGAGTCGCGGGTCTCAGTGTCCCGGTAACGGCTGCAAGCACCTCTGAGGGAAAGCCGCCTTCAAGTTCGCCTGCTGCTGGACAGACCAGCTTCTCCCCGTATGAGTCCTGGGTCCCCAGAGACTTCCTGGAACCGGAGTTCAGAGCAGTCGGGAGCTTGTGATTCAAAAAGACAGCCGCGTCCTCAGGTGCCACCCCCTTTCCTCGCGCGCGCGCGAGCCGCAGTACCTCTGCACTTCACCTCCGCAGCGCCTCTGGCTCTCAGCGTGCTTTTCTTTCCTTCTAGTTGTAGAATTTACACTCAGCCAGCCTTTCTGTTGTTCTGGATGATGTTTGCTCAGTCCTTTGCGGTAATTTTCAATTGTTGTGTGAGGCGACAATTTCCCGGTGTTTATCTATGCCGCCATCTTAGTTTCTCCTTAGATCAGTGACTTTCAACCTTTTTTATCTCATGGCACACATAAACTAATTACTAAAATTTTTTGGTACACAAAAAAATATACATTTTGCTGATGTGACAAAAAAAAGGTATACATTTGATTTATTCACACCAGATGGCTACTGTTGTGTTGGTTGTCATTTTTTTCATTTGACAATCTAGAAAAGAAGTCAGTGCCCGACTAAATAGTCATGTTTTAAAAATTCTTGCAGCACACTGGTTGAAAATCATTGGAATATATAAATATTTGACAAAAGAACACTAAAAGCTCATTAAAATAGCCCTACTTGTCTTTAGGAACTTAAAGTTCCTTTCATTCATTTGATACTTGAAACAAGTTACAAATGAAGCACAATAACACAGCTTTTTTTAACATATGAATTTCAGAAAAACTTCACCTCACCGAAGTTGCTATCCCAATTCCACTTGTCTCACTTTTACAAGATAACTTCACATTTGAGAGAAAAAGTAGGTGTCTTCATCAGTGTCTTTCTACTTCTTATTCTATCAATGACAGTTTTTACTCTCACCTCCTGTCTTAGAAACAGCTTACTACTTCTGTATGCAAAACCCTTTTACCATGCTCTTTACCTTCCATCCTACTGAGTTCAGCATTTCATGGCTACAAGCTTCTGCCTAGAATGTCCTTCCCTTCCATCCTCTACTTGGTAAAGTCATTCCTATCTACCATTAGCAGCATTTCCCAGTTTATATGGGCACATATTAGTGCACACTTTTCTATGGTCTCACAGAATCTTGTTCATGCCTCCATTACAATTTGTACCACACTGTTTTAACTGCCTAATTCATCTTGGATAGTATTGTGCCTAGCAATACCGCCCAACCAGTATGTTCAAAATATATTTCTGCTGAACAGATAACTGAAAAACAAAGAGTTGATTCAAAGTGAATCACATGGGTAGAAGTTATGACATACAGTAGAACTGAAGGCCCTGACCTGCTTTTCATCATTAGACTATAAAAGTATCTCAAAACCTTATCACTCAATGTATATGTCCAAAAATCATTCTTTTTTCAAAGGTAATGAGCTTCCAAAAAAGAGGAAAATCTTACCTCGAGGGAAAATCCCTGGGTCCATGAAGGTGGCCATGCTGAAGTTAGCCAGCACAAAGAGAAAAACAATCGCATTGTAGATGGGCACTGCAGGTGACACATAACGGCTTAGTCCTGGACAGCTGCACAGATAAGAAAGAAAATGAGGGGCTGCTTCTAACACTCTGGACACCAACCATATAAAGATTCAGCCCACATACTTATATTTAAATCTTGTGTAGTTCACCTTTGCTGTCTCAAATTGTATCCTTCCCAACAAATGTGTCTAGTTTCCCAAAGAAATGCTTATTTTAGACCAAGGAACAAGACTCTGACTCTCTCCTACCATAACCCGTTGCACTAAAGGTCTGTGTTCTTCAGATTCTTTCTTCCCTGGTGGATCTTTCCAATGTTTTAGAATCTGCTCTCATCTCCTTTTTAAAAAGGCACAAAAGTTAGGGACTGAGTATGTAACTAATACCAACTACACTCCCTTCTCTGTAGCAGCCTTGAGGCTTCTGGATCCCAGCCATGCCCCAGTGACCTGTACATTGGCCCAAAGCATGAGATACCACCTGCCTCTCTGGCTCCCACTCCCTCTGGCTTTGTATCGCTCTCAACTGCCTAACATTTCTTCACTGCGTCAGATATTCCTGAAAGTTTTATTGATCTAGAAACTAGTTCTCAAGGTGAAAAAATAATACCCAAATATGAATGGCACAAAACTACACTTCTTGAGGTCTATAAATGAAGCAGAAGAGTGGGGAATAAAGAAAAGATTCCAGGCCTGGCCGGGTGACTTAGCTAGAATGTCATCCCATGCACCAAAAGGTTATGGGTTCGTTTCTAGGACAGGGCACATACCTAGGTTTCGGGTTCAATCCCCGGTCAGGGTGCGTACAGAGGCAACCAAAGGATGTTTCTCTTTCTCTCCCTTCCTCTCTCTCTAAAATAACGCTTTAAAAAAATAAAAATAAGAGAAGATACCAGACCAAACCACCCTAAATCCTGTAGGTAAAAGAAGCTGGTTAAATATATCCACTATTTCACAGGGTCCAAATCAAGAAATATGCATAAGGTAACTTTTCTTGGATTTAAAAAAAGAAAAGAGTGCCCCAGTCCAGGATTGCACTCAGTTTCTGTCTGGATGTGAGTCTAGTAGGAATGCTGCAGGTGCTCCTCCTTTCTCTGATGATATTCTGGGAGCTGGAAGTTTCAGAACACAGATGTGCTGCTTGCTCTGTCAGTAATATCAAAGACCCTCTCTCCTGTCTCAGCTCAGGAAAAATTTCCCATTACAAGACAGTGGCTAAAGACCCTAATCTGCTTTGTGGCTGAGAACTTAATCTTTAGAATTAGAACAGCATCTGTCTTTGTCCCCTTTATCTAGACCAGTCAGAACGAAAGGAAGAATTCATTGAAGGAAGCAGGGGCCAAGAGAACATGACAGCATGAGTCTGAAGAATTCATCCACAGCAATCCTGGATTCTGTTGTGATGTGTCTCTACCAAAACAAAAAGCACAGCCCTGAGCAGTGACTCAAGACAGTTCATAGGAATTGAGCTCCTTAATGAGATATAAACTAATAAGAGACAAAGGTGATGGTCACAAAGCATCTTGACTACCACCATCTATTTATTCAAATTCCATTAAAATTTTTTAAGTAAATATTATGTGCAAGGTTTTTTAACTAATAAATATCAATTAACTCTTAGCTTCTCCTAATCAAAACTGGAAGATAATGAAGTAATGAAGGTAGAGTTAAAGGCACTGATTTCAAGGAAAAAACAGATCTCCCATCACAATTCTGGGTTTATTATCAGTCTCCTATGGAAGCCTCTTCCTCTGGGGTTTCTTTGGTTCAGAGAAAATGTCCCCCTATTTTGGCAGGTTTTGGGGTGAACTATAAGCAAGAAGGAAGAATCCTTACACAGCCCCACCTAAAGCCTGAGTTCCTAGCTTCTTGGGAGGGAGAGAAACTGAAAACCAGTCATCCAGGTCAGAGCCCCTCCCTAGTACTTAGCTGTCACTTTAATTTCCGCCTGGGAAGAGGAGAAAGGGTGACTCACTTGACTCCTACAGCCTGGGAAGATAATTAGAAGGGAAAAAGAAATTAAATCCTTAGAACACTGAGGTACCATGATTTAAAAGTCTCATTCCTAGAATTGGCCATTATGGCTACTGTGGCGGCCTCCTGAGCTTCTGAAAAATAAATAAATAAATAAGGGTATTTCTGTTCTTGAGGGAAACCAAGGTGAATGACAATGAGACATCAGCTACTTCACAGGCCCAAATGTCAGCCTTTCTGACCCCATTCTTTCTTCAGTTTCTGCATTTCCAAACAAAGAAAATCACACAATTTCTTCTGTATCTGGCCAAACTCTGGTATAATGAACCTTACCTCTACAACCTTCCTGATATCAGCCTATCCCAAAGTGTGAAAACCTAGAATCAAGTTCCAGGATCTGTTGCCAAAATAAAGCCTGTCCTAGAGTTGGCAGTTTCTAGAAATGATACAAATAAGTGCATAGGCAGTATTTGCTCCTAGATGCAAATCAGGGACCTACTGCTTCCAACCTAAACACTCTAGCTCAGAGAGCACCCTACCAAGGAGAGGCATGTGTGAGCAGTGCCTGTTCCTGCCATATCCCATTCTGTTTAGCTCAGGGAGAAGACTGCTGTTGCTATAGTATTCTGCCAGATCCTAGGTGACCACCCCAAGTAGCCTGTCTGAATCTGTTGCCTTTGATGGAAGGAGATGAGGGCTGAGCTGAGAGTTGTTGGGGCTCGTCCTCAGCCTATAGCAATAATCATAGTGCTCCAAAGCACAGGGAGTGGCCTCAGCCCAATAGGCTGGCTGACTGACTCACTGATGAAACTCCCATTCCTATACCAACCCAGAAAGAACAGGTTCTTCTGCCCACCCATTCAGCCCTCCTGTTTTCAAGCCAAATAAAACGGGGAGAGTAGGTTTCAATACCTACACTCTTGAAAAATCTGTTTCGTAGCCATCTCTCACACTTCCTATTATAAATGGTTCAATTCCTAGTACAAAAAAAAAACAAGTAGGACTCAAGAAGCTTTGATTTTAATTCTCTCTCAATCAATATTTTGCTAGATAGCCTAAGGTAATCCACAGAAAACTCTCCAAGTTCATTACTTCAACTACATAATACAGATATGAGACTGGAGACAAAGTTTGAAAAGACCCTAGAATTCTTTTTAAACCAGATGGCTTAATACTGGGCATTCACTGGCTAAAAGATACACACACACACAAAACACATTACTATTACAACAATCACAATTATCATTCCAGCTCCACCTTCATCCTTCATTCCACTTCCCCATTCTGAGGTACTGGACATTCAAGAACACTTGAAACACAGGCACTACCCTCCCTGAAGGACAAGTCTATACATTCCATCCATGCCTAACACATAGTTTGAATGTATGACTAGTGTTCCTTGTTAATGAGGAAAGGTTGAAATAAATACCCCTCTTCCTAACCCTGGGGATCAAGATTTCACAGGAAAACAATTTCTTCTCTTATAGGTGGGTAAGTTCCCCTTAAAACACTTCACTTATGGTGCATGTGTGTTACTCAGACTTTCAAACAGCTCAGTGCAAGACATAGGACCTGGACACTTACTCCTGGATGAGAAAAAAACGTGGGAAGGAAAAGGAACAACCACTGCTCAATTAATGCCCTAAATCACAAGACTGCTCCCACTCAAATCAGGTGCTAGCACCTCCAGTCATGAAGGAAAAAAAAACAGAGGGAGAGTCACTCCAGTTGCCCAACTCTCTGGGGTAAAAGGGTTGGGAGGGGCCAGAGGTAGAAACTGAAAGGAAGAAAGCTCTCTATGGATGGGACACTAGAAAGACCATCACAGATTTCTGCACAACCCAGACTTTTTTATCTTTCCTTCAGAGGACCACCTGCAGCAGAGATGTACCCCCATGCCCACCCTAACCGGCCTTAAAAGGAAACAAAATGAGCCCTAACCGGTTTGGCTCAGTGGATAGAGCGTCAGCCTGTGGACTCAAGGGTCCCAGGTTTGATTCCGGTCAAGGGCATGTACCTTGGTTGCGGGCACATCCCCAGTAGGGTGTGTGCAGGAGGCAGCTGATCGATATTTCTTTCTCATCGATGTTTCTAACTCTCTATCCCTCTCCTTCCTCTCTGTAAAAAAATCAATAAAATATATATTTTTTAAAAAGTTAACAAAATGAGACACTGGTTGACTTTACTCACAGTTTGAGGAGACTTTAGAGGATACAATTCAGTGTTTTATTTCAAAGACCCCTGCCAGGAGCCCTAAAAAGGTCTCAAGGCTCCTCAGGAAGACAAAGAGTATGCACCAAGTGGCTGGGCCTCTATGCACCTGCCTCAGCTGAACCAGACAGCTCTACCCTTATGTTTTATGTACTGGGGTTCCAAATAAGATCTCATTTGAAAAAGGACGTGGTGTTTAAATAACTGCTCTAGGCCAACTTCCTCATTATACAGAGGAAGAAACAGGTCCACAAAGTTTAACAGGCTTTACCAAAATCTGTCTCCTGACCCCCCAAAAGTGTGCATTCCTTTTACCTAGCACTGACCCTGCCAATCACAAAAGGAGGCTTAGTAAAGACAAAAAGGATACAGGCACATTATCTTAAATGCAGAGTCTAATGCCTAATTAGAAGGGGGAGGGTTACTTTAGCAGACACTCTCCTTCCCAAGCACTAAAAAGAGGAAAGAATTAAGACATGATCCCCAATAACTCACCTGCTTAGTTTTAGTACTGAAAAAAATTAGTGAATGAGGGGGATTAGGCTTCTCGGAGGAAGACCTGAACTGTTCTATTCAAGCTTCTCTGGGGCAAAAGATCACCATTTTTTGATGATCAAGCCCAACTGATAATAATCTGCTCATAGCTTTCCCTACTTGGCAGGTAAATTACATCTAGCCGAAACCGGTTTGGTTCAGTGGATAGAGCCTGGGCCTGCGGACTTAAAGGTCCCAGGTTCGATTCCGGTCAAGGGCATGTACCTGGGTTGCGGGCACATCCCCACTGGGAGATGTGCAGGGGGCAGCTGGTCGATGTTTCTCTCTCATCGATGTTTCTATCTCTCTCCCTTCCTCTCTGTAAAAAAATCAATAAAATATATGGAAAAAAAAAATACATCTAATCGGTTGAAGCCTATATGCTTCCACTAATAATGTCTGCCAGCTGAAAGGGACTTTTTCTCCCATTCCCAGTCCTCTAGGTCCCAAAGTAATTCTCACCTGGGGCCTGTACAAATGGTTGAAAAGATAGTTGTAGCCTAGGGAAGAGAATAGAAGGATGACAGAATTGTTACAGATTTAGGCCCCTATTTGGAACTGGTCCAAAGAGAGCCTTCCTCTTGTCTCTCTACTTGAAACCATAAATTATGTTCTAGGTTGTATACAGTTTTAAACAGAGGGTTCCCCAAGGACTTGAACCTCAAAAGGGATAGAATATGTAAGAGAACAGTTTTTTAGATCAGTGGCACCTCAGTCCAGATGTATGCTTGTAGAGGAACTGCTATGGTTAGATGGAGAGGAAGAGTTGAGAATGTCAGAGGTTCAGGGTGTTTATGTCTCCGCAGATGGGCGAGGAGACTCTAGCGAGGAAAAGAGAGCCCAGAAGTTGGTCCTGAGGAAAGTGCCAGGGGGAACTCTCACTAGGACTTAAGGCTTCTAATTTTGGATTAGAGGCAGTAATTCCAAAGAAAGTCAATATTGTCCTCCAAAATTCTTTTTCCTCGGGCTATGAGACCATAGAATAAGGAGGACTCCTACTTTTCTGGCACCAGGGAATGGAAAAGTAGGTTAAATAGTTTCAACTATCAGTTGAGAAAATGTCTATGTCAGGACAACAATTTGTGGCAAAACTGGTATAACCAGCCAAGCACTTCAATGTTTCCAGATTAGCAAAGAGCAAGGATTCTGCTCAAGAACAAATGGGTTGAAAGAGAGAAACCACTTAGTCCCCTGAATTTCCAACTTCCCCCAAAGCTTTGACCCTTGAAGGAAGATAGAACCTCCCCAATTAAGCAGGTCTGAGGGTGTCAAAGTGGTCTTATATATATCCCTCCTGACACAGCACCACAAGGGCTACAAGGATACTAAGATCCCATATAAATGTCCCATGGTTAAAATGTTGATTCTACCTACCCATAATAGCAGAAACCAAAATAAGGATGACACTAAAATTCCCTCCTCCTTATTGGCAGTCAATGCATGAAGAAGGGCAGAACACTGAACATGTTGAGACAAAGATTATAAAGACCAGAGACGAGCAGGGCTGCTCTAGATCCCTGAAGGATTCTACAGGTAAGTTCAGGCTGGAGAGCCGGGGGCAAGGAAACTATGACTTCTACTCATCCGAGGAAGAGGTGAGAAATAGGATCGTGCTTGTACCTTAGGTAAAAGATCTTTCCCTTATCAAAAAACTAAGAGCGCTCGCCCTAACCGGTTTGGCTCAGTGGATAGAGCGTCGGCCTGTGGACTGAAGGGTCCCAGGTTCGGTTCCGGTCAAGGGCATGTGCCTTGGTTGCGGGCACGGCCCCAGTAGGAGGTGTACGGGAGGCGGCTGATTGATGTTTCTCTCTCCCTTCCTCTCTGCAAAAAAATCAATAAAATATATATTTAAAAAGAGTAAAACAAAAAAAAACAACTAAGAGCCCTAGACAGTTTGGCTCAGTGGACAGAGTGTTGGCCTGTGGACTGAAGGGTCCCGGGTTCGATTCCAGTCAAGGGCATGTACCTAGGTTGCTGGCTTGATCCCTGGCCCGGTCAGGGCACATGCAGGAGGCAACCAATAGATGATGTTTCTCTCCCTCTGTCTCTCCCCTTCCCTTTTACTCTCTCTAAAAATCAATGGGAAGATATCCTCGGATGAGGATTACCAAAAACAAATAATTAGCCCTTGCTAGTTTAGCTTAGTGGATAGAGCATCAGCTTGTGGACTGAAGCGTCCCGGGTTCGATTCCGGTCGAGGGCACATGCCTGGGTTTCGGGCTCAATCCCCAGGAGGCAGCCAATCAATGATTCTCTCTCATCATTGATGTTTCTCTCTCTCTTTCTTTCTTTCTCCAGTTCCCGTCAAATCAATAAAATTTTTTTTTTTTTAAATAACTAAATAGAAAGCACCACTATTACTTTGCTGACCCATATTTTTTAGAATTCCTTATGGAATAAGCTCAATTTGAGAGGTTTCCCTCCCTCCTTTCTCAGATTTAATTCCTGTTCACTATTTCTTCCCATAATAGTAATTGCCAGCAATTCCTGCTTCATTCATCCTTCAATGAGTCCAAACTGCTTTATTCCTCACCACTTCATTTTCCTCTTCCCAGCAACCTCCCATTGCTCTAAATAGCACCTCACAATTACATTTAAGCCTGAACTACAGCAAAGTGAACTCCCCAGAAATATCTACCATGCTCAGATTGTTCCAAGAGCTACAACTAGAACACCAACTCAATGCCTCGACAGTTTAAGGCTCAGAAGGCTGATCCATGTTAATTATAAACAGGTAACAGCAAAGACGTTTCCCAGATGGTTGACAGTTAAAATACTGGGGAAAAGGGGAAGAATAAATCAGTCTCCTCCAATAACAAGCCAATGAACAAAGTCTGTATATCCCAAGTGGGAAATCTTTTAATATCAACTGTATTTCCTAACACAACCAGGGAATGGAAGAATTGCTGCCATTCCCTTCAGCAGGAACTAATATAAAGAAAGTCTTCTAGGACTCTCCTCCTAAATAAAATTTGCGTTCACTTCCCATTGGCTTTCACTCCTTAAGTAACACTAAAAGCTAAAACTCTCTCAATGGTATATCTTCTAAATCAATTCTGAAATTCTCCAGTACTCGATCATCTAGTGATGGAGCTAGGTAGGAAAATATGAGCATCTGTGATTCCAGAGGAAGGGAGGCAGGGGAAGGTAGAGGATTCAATGGAGTAAAATTTATATCATGTTTCTGGGATTCAGATTTACCTCTATCAGACATCCAACACCCAGTCGCTTGGCTTTGAAAGCAAAACTCAAGAGAAAAACTAGCCCATCACCTCCCATGGAGTGCCCCCAAATACCACTGCTGGGGGAAAACTCACGTAAAGGCAAAGAAGAGGGTCGTAGCTCCCACTAAGAAGATGGCGGCTGCTGAGACCGGAACATACTTGCTGGGTTTGAATCTCTTTCCAGACTCTGCGGGCATGTTGGAGGTCTGATGGGAGATCTGCCCTGCCGCATAGCCCAGGCCCACACAACGGCAGAACAGACAAGAAAACGGGATGAGGGCAACACCGGAGATAAGAGCACAGGACACCAGGGAAAGAGAAAAATTTAAATTATCACCCTTCCCCCTCCCAAATGAAACCAAAGGTCAAAAGATCTCAAATGAAGGAGAGCATATGGGAGGGGGAAAGGTGATTCCAAATAATGAATAACCACCTCCCCAGAACGAGGCAGGAGACTAAGAAACACAACTTGTACAATTTGAAAACTGGAGACAAACAAGAGACTGTACACATGCAAATGGTTGCAGGTAGAGAACACAGGCAGTCAGACAGATCAAGGAATAGCTCATGGATGGAGATAAGTCTTCAAAAGGAAAGAAGGGGCGAGTATCAGGGTAGGGCAGAACACTTCGGACAAGGAAAAATTCTTCGGAAGAGATACTGTAGTACCTCCACGACTACCACACTTCCACAAAATGCGAGCTTCACCCGGAGGTGTGCCCTGTGCTTCTATTTTAATCCAAGGAGGAAACTGGGATTTTCAGCGTTAAAGAGAAACTGTTTTTACTGTAGTCCTTGTCTCTTTTAGGCAGTTTTCTCAATGCCACCACTCCCACACCTTGACTTCAGGGCTTGTAGTATGGCAATGGTGGTTTAATTTTATTTCTTTTCTCTTGATGGCTAAAGCTGGGCAGCAGCTGTTACAAGACTGAGTTGTAATCCTTTTCTTTAAAGGGGGAGGGAAAACAGAAAGAGCAAGCTTGTCTGTCTTCAATCTCTTGTTGTTATTCTCAAGCCCTTTTAGGGCTCCGTTTTCTAGAGAGTTCATGCAAAACTAAAGGGAAACATAAAATCCCTGAGGCCATGTTCTTCCCAATAAGCAAAATTAAGATGGAAAAAAAAAAATCAATTCCACTCGATACTTTTTAAAGATTACTGTGAACGAAAGTAAAGTTCCAAAGAGGTCCCTGTTTCCAGGTTAGTGTGTCTGCTCTTTTGTCTTCAATCTTGGGCTGTTTGAATGCAGAGTCCAACTGGGTTACAGTGCCTCACCTGGAAAAAACAAAAACAAATATATTTATCAAAAGAATTCTTTCAGGGCATTTCTTACCATCATCAAGGCTCAAACCCCATAGACCACTGTTTAAAAGTGCCTTTTGAAAGAAAGATTAGTTTCCACTTCACTTACGTGTCTGATGGGCTCTTACATTTACATTCTAAATGCTGTTCATATTAGAAAGAGAAGAACATGGCTTCACCTGGCCTAAGGTCATCAAAGAACTAGTTCTTGTAAGGGGGCCATCATACCTGACACAAATAATAACAAATATCAAAATCTAAAAACAAACAAGGGCCAGCCGTGACGAGCAGTCCTAGACAAGAGATTTCTCTTTGGACAAGGAATATTTCTTGCTATGAAAAGAGAAAAAAATAACCTCAAAACTAGGGCAGTAAGTCTCATTTCCTTACTGTGTATGTGTTCGTGTTCTCTCTCTCTCTCTCTCTCTCTCTCTCTCTCTCTTTCTCTCTCTCTCTCTCTCTCTCTCTCTCTCTTTTAGTTATAACCCTGAAGAGGTAGAAGCTGAATATTTCGTCTTCTACAGTAACACATGAAAGGACCTGAATGAGAAATGTGCTTGCACTGAACGGTGAGATGCCCTCTTTAGAAAACTGAGTCAACCCTAGGGGCTGGTCCTTTTTTCCCAATTCAATAGTTTTTTTATTCCTACATTGGTCTATTAGGAAGTCAACTGAGCCCCACCTTCCTCAATATGATTAAAAGTAACAATTATTTCTGTTGATGGTAGTAGCAAAATAACACTAGCATTTTGGATTTTATAGGGTGCTTTTCATCTAGTGATCTCAAAGCACTTAACTCACATTATCGGAGACAGTCCCTTATCCCACCCCGTAAAATTGAAGGCTAGAGAATGCCTGAGGCTGTTCCACTGAATCACTTGAGCAGTCAAGTTCAGAGCCCAAGAGTTCACATGCCCCTTTGCCAACCCAAGCCCTTTCTGTCTCTTTCTCATCCACTATACTACCTGCCCAGTGATGACAACTGGAATCTGCAGACCAAAAATTTTACTTGTTAGAATTTAAAAATAAAAGCTTTATCACACCCAAGTGATCTAGGATTTCCCTTAATACCAAGGCAGAGATCAAAGTATCAGAAGATTCAAATGAAATACAAATGTGCCCTGGAATTTATTACTTCCTCTCTTACCTGTGGCATGGAAGGCAAAGGAACCCTTCTTCAAAAAAGATGCATTGTCTCTCTTTAAAAAAGTGTTTTAGAGGGCCAAACAGCAATATTAGAAGTGAACACTCAGATAGTACAAAAAATTGTTAACATCCTAAAAAATTTAAATCCTCTCTAGTCCCTAATTTATGATTATTTAATTCTCAATTTCCTAAAACAATCAAATCCCAACCTTCTGAATGTAGGCCTACATAACTTTGTTAACAATGAAAAGCAAATTCTTGACTTGCAGACAATACCATTAAGCTTTCCCCTCAAAACCCCAAAGATTAAAGAAAAATGGGAAAATGTACTGTTTATATTTTATCTAGAGCAGGATATAATTTAGACAGCATATGGTATTTCAGATTATATTTTCTAACAGAAAAAAAAGTAACTTGGGTTAATACTGCCACAGTAATGCAGGATCATAAAAGGCCATGCAAGTTTGGGAGCATTATACTGAGAAACATCTGAGATGTTTGGGGGATATACATTACAATGGACAAGACATAACCCAAGAATTTATTGGGTATAATAAAGACATACCAAGGCTTAGCAGAAGGATGTGGGAAGTAAGGATAAGATTGCAGGGTGAGTGTGTTTCATCAGAGCCAATAGTCTGGATCCATAATAGTATGAGGTGTACAAGCCATGTGTATGACACAGGCAGAGTAATTTATGGAATGGAATATGTATATATGAAATAAACTAGAGAATATGTGCTTGAAAGCTCTAATAAAAGTTTAATAAAAGGACCTCCTTAAAGGGTGAATGGATATGAACAGTACCAGTAAAACACAAGTATTGTTTGTTGAAACAAAGAGATGTAACAGTACAACATAGTAAATCTAAATACAAAGTAATCAAGGTCTCATGGAATAATCCACATGGCAAGATAGCTGAAAAGTCAAGCAGAAGTTTAACATGGGCGTTATCATTTACTAAGATAGCAAAGTACACGGGTATATAATTCTTGTGAGCATTAGGTGGGTTTTGAAGAATGGGTGATAATGAGCATTCTGAAGAGATTTGATACAGGACAGAGGGATACTGGGATAAAAGGATAGAAATGCGGATAGAAGATCAACCTAGCCAAGAAACCATTAATCAGGAAGTGAAAAATCCAAGACAGGAAAAGGGTCTACACTACAATATAACACATATCTGATCTTATACCTTTCATAACTTTAGGTCACTTTCTTACTTCTCATCTAAGTGTTTTCATTCAGCCAAGTGGATAGAACATCTTCCACTTCCTTGTCCCATAAAGAGAGAGATTCCTATTGGTAAAATTTAGCAAATACATCTGAGCTCCGCTTGTATTAAGTACAAAGTACTAAAAACACGAAGCACCGGCTGGTGGGAATGAGGAAGCGGACAGACGGGAGCAAACAGGTAAGAGGATGAGGCTTGAGCCAAAATAAGTATCAGCGGAGTGGAGCGGGGGACCCGAACCGGAGGGAGGAAAAAGGGGAACAGCACGCAGTCCCCTCCCAGAAGCTGAGCGAGGAGAATCACGGTATGGGGCAGAGCTGACCGAGACAGGAGGACGGAATTCACTGGGCAGGGCCCACTGGGGCTGCGGGAGACTGCGGAGCCCAGCGGCGCAGGGCCGGGGGCGGAAGGGGCGGCGGCTGGGCACCAGGCGCCCAGGGGGACCGGGGTTCCGAGGTAGAACCGAGCGGCCGGCACTAACCCGTTCTGAGCCCGGGCGGCCGTGGATCCCCGGCCTCTGCTCGTCGTCCGTTTCCGGGGCCCACGGGTCCCGCCGCAGTTGGATGACCCGGCCCGGAGGAGCAGTGGGGCCTCAAACCACCTCCCCCTTCCAGGTCCCCCTTCCCTAGAGGTCACTCTCCCCTCCCACCTCACTGGCCCCGCACTTCCGGTTCCGCAGGGGCCGGTGTCCCTGGTACTCACCCCCGGCACGGTTCCCGTCACCGCTGCCGTCGTTATCGCGGCCGCCTCTCGGCAGCGCCGTCGGGCCTCTGAGAGGCAGCGCGCGGCCCCCGCACGCTCCACGCCCGCCCTGCTATGCGCGCTCCCGCACAGTGACGCTCGTCTCCGAGCCGGCGCGCGGCCGTTGCCCTCAGTGCCGGGTCTCGAACCCTCCCAGCGTTCCCATTGGCTCCCTGTCCCGGGCGCGCGCGACGTCTCGCGCCGGGCACGTTTCTCTCATTCATGCGGCTCTCGCCGCCGCGCCCGCCCCCGCTCACTCTCCCATTCACCCATAGCCCCGCCCCCACCCCTCTCCAGGCCGTGCGCGCGAACCCCGGCGACCGCAGCGACCTCGCGTTCTGATTGGCTGCAGGGGCACAGCGCCGTACGCGCGCAAGACAACGAGAACGCGCGCGCAAGGCCGTCGGGTCCCGCGGGCGACTGGGAAAAGGGGGTTGGCGTCCTGCGCAGGAGTCGGAAATGGGGAAGTGGCCGGGGGAGTCTCCCCTTCTCCTTGTCCTACTTTCCCTGCCTGCTGTAAACAAGAAGGAATCTTCAGGAGTAAAAAGTAGTTATACGTGTGTTCTGGGAGAACTCAAAAGCCAGCAGCTGCCTTCTGGAGTTCGCCAAACCCCCTCCACGTACGTTGGTACAGTCCAGACAGGCTTCTAGGAGAACCAGTCGCCTGTAGAGGCCCCGCCGTCTTCCTGCTTTAGCACCTTCCTTCATTGGCCAAACTTTTGGCGACTAAATAGCCCTCCTCTTCCCCCCACCCCTTTTTTTTTAAATGGCGAAAACTTTATTTAAAACCATCTATCAGCGGTTCTCAACCTGTGGGTCGCGACCATCGGAAAACACATATAACATATCAGGTATTTACGATTCATAACAGTAGCAAAATTACAGTTATGAAGTAGCAACGAAAATTTTATGGTTGGGGGTCACCACAACACGAGGAACCGTATTAAAGGGTCAAGGCATCAGGACGGTTGAGAACCACTGACTGATGAAGCAGTTCTCGGTCCAGCGGGTTTCCTGGTATCAGCAGAATCCCAGGAGAACGGAATGGTCTGGGGCTGCCGGTCCCGCATGGAGGGGGCGCCGGACTGGGAGAGCCCGTGAGGGGCGCAGCTCCAGCCAGACGCCGGGCATCAAGAGGAAGGAGGCGCGTGGAGGGCGCGCCCTTTGCGGAGGGGGCGGCCCCCCGAGTGCGGGCCTGCTCTTGACTCTAATTACCTCCGTTTCTCACTGCAGCACGGGAGTGGGCGCCGCATCCCTCGCCTCGCTGGGAGGAAAAAGTTCCCTAGAAAACCTGCGCCACGCCTGGCCTTAATTAGCCTCACACTGCTGTAAGGCCAAGGGTTCTCATTTAGTTCGAGGCCATTTCTCTTCTGAAAGCCCTTCTCGCTGTTACATAACACTCTTTAAAAACAAAAGTGCTCCACCAGCCACTTCCGAAGCCAAGGGTCCTCATCTATAAAGTGTAATTCTCAATCTTGCGGTCTGCCCTTGCGCTTGTGTCCAATGCTGCTGGTGTAACCGTGGTTTTACACTTCAGCACTAGGTAGCGAGGAGAAAGGTCTACCTTCTGTTTTCTGGGATCTAGTCTAGTTCCTTATCTGACCTGGCATATACCAGATACATCAAGTTCTAGTTTATTCTTGCTAAGGGCTCCAATCCATCTTTTATTGCCACACATTTCGGAGGGCTCTCCTTTTAGTGACAGTGTGTATTAAAAAATTTTATCACCCATTTTAGCTCAGTGGGTAGAACGTGGCCTGCGGACTGAAAGGTTCCGGGTTTGATTCCGGTCAGGGGCACATGCCCAGGCTGTGGGCTCAATCCCCAGTGGGGGGCGTGCAGGAGGCTGCCAATCAATGGTTCTCTCTCAAAAGGGATGTTTCTACCTCTTACTCTCTGAAATGAATAAAAATATTTTTAATTGTATCTTCAAAATTCTTTTGACCCTATGGAAGTAAAGTTATTACTGGGTAGCATTTTTTTTGTTGTTTATAGAGGCTTTTCTGTCAGGTTGATTCGTTTCCTTAGGAAGAAATCAATTTCATTTTTTTTCTATTGCCTATTTTTCTTGGATTTTAAAACTTCTCATTTCCCCAAATTCATAGATTAAGCATCTTTCTTTTCCTTGCAACAGTCTAGGAACCTGTAAATTGTTTTGTATCTTGTCTCTACAGTGCTAACTGTAAATAAAAAGTCGATCTTCCACCATCCAACCACACATTCTAAATTCCCCTGGGACACTGACTACTGGATGCCAAACTCTTATCTGGATGAGCACTAACAGTGGCATAACTACTATCCCAAGGTTTGGAGATTCCAATTTCTTGTCCAGTTTTCCCTACGAGTATGCAACGTATTTCCTGGAAAGGTTGTTGAATAGAACATAAGGTTTAAACTGCCAGCCATTTCTGAAAAGTATTGCACAGTATAAACCCGGTTAAAACAATGGGATATCTAGACAACCAAACTTCAAATAAATTACTTTGTATATCAAGAAATACCTTATAGGTGGGAATGCAGACTGGTATAGCCACTATGGAAAACAGTATGGAGTTTCCTCAAAATATTAAAAATGGAACTGCTATTTGACGCAGTGATCCCACTTCTAGGAATATATCCTAAGAATCCTGAAACACCAGAATGAATATATGCACCCCTATGTTCATAGCAGCACTATTTACAATAGCTAAGATCTGAAAACAGCCCAATTGCCCATCAGTAGATGAGTGGATCAAAAAGATGGGGTACATTTACACAATGGAATACTATGCAGCTATAAAATAGAAGGATTTCTTACTCTTTGAGACAGCATGGAGGGACCTGGAGAGTATTATGCTAAGCAAAAAAGCTAGTCAGAATAATATGCTAAGCAAAAAAGCTAGTCAGAATAAGACAAGTATCACATGTTCTCACTCATATGTGGAATCTAATGAACACAATAAACCCAGAGATACAGAAGCATGGAGTAGACTGACGAATCTCAGAGGAGGGTGTGTTGGGGTCCATCCCCAGCTGGTCCAGGGGTTCCCAAAGGTGTGGACGGAGTCGGCGAAGAAGGAAGGACACGGAGGCAGCCTTCAGTTCATCATGGTTGGGTTCTCCTCTCATTATCCTGTTACATCTATATTTATACTATTTGATCCTATAAGCATGCCTCTATAATTACATCATGGTATGTTTTGGGTCCTCCCTTAACCTTCTACAGTTCCTTGTTTCTTGTCTGACCTTAGCCAAAAATCCTGTCTCTATCTAGTTCTGTTGATTTTATCTTGTCTAGGTTAATCTCTGTGTTCCATTACAAGGGCTATTCCCAGGTCATTGCTCTACTGATAGGCTACAAGGAAGTGACTGAAAGAGATTATCCTACCCAGTAAAGGTTATGTCCTCCCAGCCCCGCTGCTTGCCTTCCCAGGCACTGCTCTGTGTCAGAGGGTCTCCAGGGGTATAGGCTTTGGTGCTTTCCCTGGTGGGCAGACACCTGGGGATGTGGGCCCAACAAGTCCCAAATTTATTGCCAACAGTCTTAGTCCAAGTTCTTCATAAGTAGTACATGGTATTTCTGTAACACTAGGGGGTTTCACTGATTTATCTTCCTTAGTCCTGTTAACTCAGCCGTGGGCAAACTATGGCCCGCGGGCCGGATCCTGCCCATTTGAAATGAATAAAACTAAAAAAAAAAAAGACCGTACCCTTTTATGTAATGATGTTTACTTTGAATTTATATTAGTTCACACAAACACTCCATCCATGCTTTTGTTCCGGCCCTCCGGTCCAGTTTAAGAACCCATTGTGGCCCTCGAGTCAAAAAGTTTGCCCACCCCTGTGTTAACTCCAGGGAAAAATCCTCACCTGGGGAAACAACCTTTCTCAGGGAGGTGGTCCTGTTTAAAACACATAGCACTAAGAGGGGGAACAAACATATGTCATATACGCCAGGTTCCTTGAAACATAAGCTGTGCAGATGTTTCTTCCCTGCAGCGACTGTGTCAAGCAGCAAGAGTGGACCGGCTTCTGGCAAGGGTGGGGGTAGAGGGTAGGGTGGAAGAGATTAACACGTTAAAAGCCCAGTCACCAGTGACTATACAGACACTATACTTTCTGTCCAGAAGACAAAATAGGCTGGACGCTTAACGTGTTAACTAAAAAACTTACATGCATATATACACAACCCACAAACACAGACAAGAATGTGGTGAAGGCATGAGGGAGGGTCACTGGAAGGGGAGGAGAGAGGACATTTGTAATACTTTCAAAAATAAAAAATGTAAAACAAAAAAAGAAATATAGTGTTTCTAGTATAGTTTACCTATACTTTTTCAAATAATCTTCACTTGTATTCCCTCATGACTATAGATGGCAAACCACAGGGTCATTTTTAGTTCAACTCACCAGTAAATAAAAAGGCAAACAACATGAACAACAAATACACATCTATCAACAAGTGAATCTAAAAATCAAGTGAATAAATAACCTGATGAACAGGGGGGAAAAACAAAAACAAAACAAAACAAAACAAACAAGGCAGATAAGAACAAAATGCTACCCTGGGGTTTAGATTCAATTAGAGAGAAATGACCTATCTTTTAGCACTAACCATCTATATTATAAAAAGCCAGTGGCCAGAATGACCAAACAACCAGTCACCAGGCGGTGCATTGATGGGTCCCTCGGTGGCTGGCGGCAGGAGGGACTCTGGGTCCCACACAATTTCGAGCACTGGGCCTCTAGTCTCTCTCTATTTAAATACTGCCACCTTCCCTCCTGTCCTTATGAAATGCCTCTGCTTGTGTTAAAGGACAGCTTCTCCCCTTCACTCCTGCAACTTCTTCTGAATTTTTCCTTTGACATTTTATTTTAAAAATGAAAAACATACAGAAAAGTGTCAAGAACACACCATGTCCATCATTAAATTCTCTCCCTCTTGAGTCTGTTATGCTGAGAGGCATTCTATCTAAAAACAAAACAAAAACAAAAAAAAACTAATAACTCTCTCTTGACTCCATATCACTGCCACTCCCTTCCTTAGCAAGCTTCTTGGAAGAGTTGTCTATAGTTGTTATCCATATTTATTCAGATTATATCTCAGTATATTCCAATAGGACTTTTATCCCCATCATTCCAAGACTACACTCTTCAACATTCTTGCTGAAATCCATGCCTCCAGATCATAGTCAAGACTCCTTTGCTGCCCTAACTGGTTTGGCTCAGTGGATAGAGCGTCGGCCTGTGGACTGAAAGGTCCCAGGTTCGATTCCGGTCAAGGGCATGTACCTTGGTTGCGGGCACATCCCCAGTGGGGGTTGTGCAGGAGGCAGCTGATCGATGTTTCTCTCTCATCGATGTTTCTAACTCTCTATTCCTCTCCCTTCCTCTCTGTAGAAAATCAATAAAATATATTTTAAAAAAAAAGACTCCTTTGCTAGTAGCTCCCATTATACTTCAACTCGTATGTTTGAAGTACCCTGAAAGTCCATCTGCCTTCTGATTTCCAGTCTTTAAGTGACTTCATCCAATACCACTGCTTTAAATGCCTTCTATAGGACAATAGCTCCCATGAACCTTCAGCCCTAACCCTCCAGATTCATGTTTCCAGCTATCTGTGTGGCATCTCCATATGGATGAGTAATAGCCCAAATTTAACAGTGCCAAAGTAGAACTCAATATTCCCTTACCCCCTCTAGGTTTCCCCAATCTCACGGCCAAAGTTGCTCAAGTGAAAAATGTAGGAATTATCATATATATAATAAGGGAGAGGGAGAGAGGGATAGAAACATCAATGATGAGAATCATTAACTGGCTGCCTCCTGCACACCCCCTACTACTGGGGATGGAGCCCAAAACCCCAGCATGTGCCCAGGAATCCAACCATGACCTCCTGGTTCATAGGTCAACACCATACTGACTGGGCTGGAATCACCTCTGATTCCAGTTTCTTTTCCTTATGGCTCCCATCAGCAAGCCTATCAACTTTACATCCAAAATATCCCCAGACAATCTACTCAACAACTCCACCTTTGCTGCCATACTTTTAATTCTCCATCAATTATCACATTGAAATTAACTTGTGTCCTTGCTTCTCTACTCTTGCCTCTTTAATCCATTTTCCACACAGCAATGATCTTTTCAAAATGTAACTCAGATCATGTCATTCCTGTTTAATTGTCTGCTATGGTATGAATGTCTGTCCCCCTAAATTCATATACAGTAGGTCCTCGCGTTATGTCAGAGATCCACTCCTACAGCGTGATGTAACGCGATTTTCGCCGGGAGTCGTAACCCACCTACATAAGCACCAACATCACTCACATGGAGCACATACCAGAAGTAATGAAGTGAAACAGTAAAAAAAATTTAAAGATAATAATTCCTGACCTTTACTTGTGGTAAATAATAAAAAATAAAAAGCACACATGTATATATGTCAAAATTACAGAACTTTTTTTATATATAAATAAATGGGAGATGGCGACATAACCACGAATCGACGTATGTCCAGTCCGATGTAACCCCAGGACTGTATTGAAACCCTAACCCTCAAAGATGACTGTACTAGGAGTGGGGCCTCTGAGAGGTGCTCAGGTCATGCATAAGGAGCCTCCATAGAGCTCCCTTACCCCTTCCAGTACATGAGGACACCGGCTAGTAGCTGGCAGTTAGCAACCTGGAAGAGAGCCTCTATCAGAACACAACCATGCTGGTGCCTGGATCTTGGACTTTAGAACTGTGAGGTTTCTAATATTTATAAGCTACCTAGATTGTAGTATTTGTTATAGCAGTCCCAAGGGACTAAGATACACGTCCTCACCCACTGTTTCCCACTGCTCTGGGATTACAAAAGCCCTAGATTATCTTGTCTTTGCTGCTCCCCTTGATTCACTATACTCCAGCCAAGCAGACCTTTCCGCCAGCAAACACATGGAGCTTTTTCCTTTGTTTTTCCACTGTTCCCTCCACCAGGATTTTGGCCAAATTTTACACAGCCATTCAAGTCTTTTTTTTTTTTTTTTAATCTCTCATATACTCTTTTTTAAAATAACTTTTTAAATATGTTTTTTATTGATTTTAGAGAGGGAGGAGAGATAGAAACAGCAATGCATCAACATTGATAGGCTGCCTCTTGCACATTCCCTGCTGGGGATCGACCCTGAAAACTAGGCATGTGCCCTGACCAGGAATCAACCAGCGATCTCTCGTTGCATGAGTCAACTCTCAACCACTGAGCCACACTAGCCATGCGCCATTCAGTTCTTAACTCAGGAGAGGCCTTTCCTGACCACCCCATTCTAACGTAGCCTCTCTGTCACTGTCCTGTAGCACCCAACTTTAAGTCTTTGAATAGCACTGACCTTTGTGTTTATTCTATAATGTAAGCTTCCTAAGATTTTATCTTGTTTCCCATCTAGAATGGTTCCTGGCAAACAGTGGGTGCTCAATAAATACTTGTGGAAACAATGAACAGATGAAGGGCATCAGATACTTATTCAGTAATCCAAGTTCAAACTAGGACCACCAAGCATTTGCAGGATATCAGAGAATGGGCTTTCCTGGTTTCTTACTACCTGAAAGTTCAATTTACACTTTGACTTAGATTCTGACTCCAAGCAAACAGACAATGGGAATGACAGTTGACGCTGGGAGAAAATGATCTCTGGGAAGTTATTAGATCTGAAATCTCATCCCAAGTTTATCACTAGCCTCTTTGGTTCCTCATAGTTACCCCTCTGCACTGAGAACAGAGTTAGCATCTATTTACCTGCTTAGCTTATAGGTGGGCTCTTTGTTTTCCTCTTTTCTAAGCATTCAGCAATAAATCATTTTAATAATCCTATATGATAAAGAGCTAATATGCAAATGGTCATCACCCCCTTGCGCCCTCACGCTGGGGCCGGGGGACCTGAGGCTGCATTCCCCACCCCAGTGCTGAGGGACCTGAGGCCGCACCTCCTGCCCTGGCGCCCGGGCGGGGCCGGGGGACCTGTGGCTGGGCCCCCCGCCCTGCGGGGCTTGACTGGGGTTGCAGCCAGCCAGGTCTGGGTCTTGCGCAATTTCGAGGCGCACATGGGTGGGCAGGACTTAAATGGGTCCCGCAGCACGCCCCAGACTCTGACAGGAGGGAGATTTTCATATACATTTTAGTAATTTTTTTTCATCTCTGACACTTCTATTATAGAGAAAAGGCAAATAGCAATATTAAAATATTTCCTCTAATTCCCTTTTAATGTGCACGAATTTCATGCACCGGGCCACTAGTGTTTCTATAATTCTTAGGGAGAAAAACAAAATTTAAAAAAATTATACCAACTTCTGTGATATGACAAAAATATTTATTAAAATTTTTTCCAAGTTTGAATTTTATTGTAAAGAGTCCTTCTAATACACTTGAACATCCTGGAAAAATAAGGTAACAAGTACTATATATAGCATATAAAGCAGTGATTTTTTTAAAAAAATGAGTCCACACAGTAACTGGTTAAAGAAATGGGATTCTCCAGGGCCTTAGAGAATTTGAAGTGGCACCTTAGGTGATCTAAGAAACCAATTAGTCTCATGGTTTTCCTTTTGGTTCAAGATTAGTAGTTAAGTTACCACCACCTGTTTTAAGAGGTAGAATATATGCTTTTTACTAGTCCACCATTTACTGGTCAGCCTGGCCTTAAAAGACTCTCCCTCTTCAGCCCATCTGTCTCTGTGATGGCCACACATCTCCATGCCCCAGGCAGCAAGACTCCCTGATCTTTATTTAAGATCCATGAACCGGATATCCATGATGAGAAGGAAGTTCTTAGGCAGTGGACGGGGGGCTGGAGAGAGAACGGTAAACACCTGATGCTCCAGGTCCACACTGGTCACCACGATGAAACCGGCCACACTGGTCTCAGAAAGGTTCTCCTCTGTGCCCTCAGCAGTGCTGACACTCAGGAGGTGGTGCACCATATCTCGGCCAGGGGTGACAGGTACTAGCTTCAGCTGATTGTCCTCCTGAGACATGCCCAAAGGCAAACAGGAGTCTGGAATGGTGGGTGCCCCAACTTTGTAGATTTTCACATCTGAAAATTTGACATTGAAGGCATGGGGATAAAAACAGCCCCGGAATCCATAGAAATACTCACGGATACGCTCATCCCTACATTCCCGCCGGAAATCCTTGGAGCGCTCCACCACACCCCCTGATTTAGGGAGCAGCACAGTACGCACGAAGTGAGGCAAGTCCCGTTTCAGTTCATTGTAAAGTCGTTCTTGATCCAGAACCACAACCACATCTACCTCAAAGGCTGAGGCTGCATGCACCAGGGCCTGGTAACCAGAGCCCTTGACCCAGCCACAGGTGTTAATGACACAGCCACTCACAGAAGCCCTTCGGTTCACTTCACACCTTTGGTTGAACACATCTGCGAGACGAGATGTAATCTGCAAAAGACAACCAAGGTGAGGAGAAAAAAACACAAAAAATGAACGAACCTATAATTATTCTGTCCCTCTTTAGAATAAGTACTATTAGGTACAAGAAAAACATTTTTAATGGCTATAGTTTTGACCCCATAACATGGATTTAATTTTTATGTTGCTTCTTCTGTCTCCTAAGTGGGAATTTAATAAATAACTTAATAGGTCCACAGAAACATTTAATAATCTGAGATTGACTTACATTTGAAACTGTCTTTTCTGAAATCATATGGGAATAATACCAGTGGAGAGGGAGCAAAGAGATGGCTACAGTTTTAACTAGCAAACTTTTGCACAGCTTCCTACCCTGATAGCAACCCTACCCTCCATCCCACCTTGGCTCTGACCTTATTATAAAGCTTGATGTTGGTGCCAGGAGTGGTGGAGCCAAAATGATACACCAGAGGGGCCTGGATGGAGAATCCTTCTTCAACATCTGCCGGCCGCTCAATGTAGAGGGCCCCCATGGTACCAGGGATAGACACAGAGCCCTGGCCCACATCCAGCTCCACGTAAGTGGGACGGCGGCCCAAACGCACTGCGTAGTTGAGCAACAGGCGGCACACTGTGGATTTGCCCACATCGGTGGGGCCCACTACCATCACCCGGGGGCCTCGCTCCTCTTCCTTCTCCGCCTGCCTCCGCATCTGCTCCAGAGCTGTATGAGTGTTGAGGTAAAGCAACATAGGGGTGTCCTTGGAGACATAAGCCACCTCGGTGCGGCCACTCAGCTGTACCGAACAGCCGTGCCAAGTGAAAACAGCTACCTTGGCACCAGCATCAAAGGTGAATTTCTTGTTCCGGGTCAGCTCTGTGCCAAAGACTTCTGCCATGCCAGCCAGCAGCTCCAACTGAACTGACTGAGACGCTTCCACCTCAAAGCGAAGTTCTGTTTCTCGCTCTAGTTCAAATTTAGTTGTTGGCTTCTTGTCATCATTGGTCTCCTCGCCCATCTTTTCTGGGTAGCTGCTGTGCCTAGTACACAAGTTAAATGTCAGATCTAAATACAAGTTAGAACTCTGTTCAAAATCCTCCAATGAATGTTTCCCCTGACCCTGCTTTATTTTTCTCCTTATCCCTGATCACCATCTGTCTACCCCACTAAGGTTGGGCATTGTTGTTTCCTGCTGTATCTCCAGTACCCAGGATAGGGCTTGATAAGCCACAGGCACCTCCGTACATACACCGAGCGAATGCATGACTGAGACATCAGAATAAAATTATAGCCCTAGCCGGTTCGCCTCCGTGGATAGAGCGTTGCCCTGCGGCCTGAAGGGTCCCAGGTTCGACTCCAGCCAAGAGCACATGCCTGGGTTTCGGGCTCAATCCTCAGTAGGGAGCGTGCAGGAGGCAGCCGATCAATGATTCCCTCTCGTCATTGATGTTTCTATCTCTTCCTCTCTGAAATCAATAAAAATATTTTTTAAAAAAACATATCTACAGTTTGACAGAACACTTGATCACATCACCTCATCGCTCCCTTCATCATCCCATAGGGATACTCGAGAGAAGGCAAAAGGTGCCCACTCCCCAACCCTCTTAGTCAACAAGAATCCGGACGCAAACCAGAGAATAGCAATGCTGGACTTAAAAAAAAAAAAAATTCAATATCCCGCTCAGCAACGTCTAGTAGTGTCTTCAGACAAATCAGTTGACCTCTCTGATACTTTTCCTCAGCTGCCAACGGGAGGCACTTACACTTCCTCACACAAAGTGTTGTTCTGGGGACCCGCCAGCAGGGATTGTTGGAGGAAAACAGCACTTCGTAAACTAGAAAACGCCGAGAAATAATCAGGAAGTTATTTCCGATACCAGACCGCAGCTCTAGGTCCCGCATCTGACCCAGATACGAAATCCGCCCAGGTCCCAAGGAGGCGACGGTTGCTTTCCTGAGCTTATTATCTTACCTGCACAGCCACTACCCGCAACGGTAAACCGAGAAGCCCTCCCGGGCAGGACCCGAAGCCCAACAGCAGCCGGGCTCGCCCGGACCCACGCCGGAAACACGAGCGGTTCTGCACTTGCGCAGTGGAGGAGACGCGGTCGCGCGATGCCCCTTGGGATATGTAGTTGTGCGGAAACGGCTGGGTGCCGTTGAGCTCGCGCAGCCGCCCGGCCTTCTGGGAGTTGTAGTTGCAGGACTGTTTTGATTGTGACGCAAAAGGTGGGCGGAGCAGCGACGGTCATCGTTCGCCTGCTGACTTAATCCGGGAGGAGTGGCGGTTACGCCCCCGCGCGGCCCGGACCGACCGAGGGGGCCAAGAGTTGCCCGAGTGTAGCGGTTGCGGACTCGCCACCCTGTTCTCGCTCATCCGCTGCCCGGGAAGGGGAAGGGGAAGGGGAAGAGCGGCGGGGATGGAGGGAGACTCACTGTCTAGGTCCCAAGATAGCCTGCTGGCTTAGGCATCTTCTCTCTGCATCCCAGGACAGCAATGCCTAGCAAAGAGATGATGCTCCCAAGTCAGCAGCTGAGTTGCACCTTTGGACATGGTCCAAGTGTCTGGCTTTGGTCTCCAAGAGACCTGCATTGGAATTCCAGACCTGCCACTATACTCACCAGCAACCACTGGACAAGTTCCTGATGTGAAATAAACTGGCCCCTAATTTGCTGTTATTTCAAAACACTGTTCTCAACTTCATACCCGGAAACCTAAAGACGGTTTACTATTAAAAATTCTGCCTCAAGAGACACGTGCTAAATGTGTGTCTTATTAAGAACTTCTCTCTTTCAGTGTTATTTTTCTATCAGATTCCAATTATATTTCATTTTGACTCAGAATATTTCTCATGGAGTGCTGCCCTGTGCGCATCACTAAAGTATGTAGTCACAGAACGTGTCCTCTAAGGAAAAAAACCCTGATTTCTAACATTCAGAACATGAAGTATCATAAAGGTAGGGGCTTACTGTACACAAAGGATTGCCTGTGGGTGGTTTGTCTTTCCACGTGTAAGGAGGGGGAAACCTTAAGTTAGGGAAATGTAATGGGAGACGTTGCTAGCTGAGTATGAAGAAAGGAACTCCAAAAGATTCTGGGGCTTAAGATAAATTCTGAAAACATCATGTGTGTTGAGTGATAGCACTCTCTGGTACCTTGAGTGATAGTACCAGAAGTTTGACATTGAGAGGGAGAATTGGGTACAGGAAAGAAAAAGAAAAAAAAGGGACAAAAAGGAGAAGAGGGGGAGGGGGAGGAGTAGGAGTAGGAGTAGAAGGAAGTGTTCTTGTCTACACAGCAGACCAGAAAGGAAATGTAAGTACTGGAGGAATATGAGGAACTATTTTTGAGGAAAACAGTGGGAAGTGGGGGAAAAGGTGAGTAGTTTTGGGGGTAAGGATTGAAAGTTTGGAAGCAAAATAGGTTATCAGTTTAACTCAGGAAAATAATAATCAAGGATTTAGCTGGAGACGAGATTGAAAAAGACCATGAGGACAGTGCTATTTGGGGGCGGGGGTGGAGATGACAGGAGGGCTTGCTGAAAGTGAGAAAAGAGAGTGTAGGCAAGCACAGATGCTTTAAATGTTGTGCCCTGACTCTGTGTTTAAGACGCAGAATGGAGAGCAGTCTAAAGGGGGTGGGGTGAGTTCTCCTCCCTAAATTCAGTTTGAGATAGCTATACAGTAACCAAATAAAGACGACCTTCAGATAATTGGGAGAAATTGCCTCAAGGGAAAGAGTGTGGAGGCGAAGAAACAGATTTAGGAGATACACTGAAGAGAAACAGGAGAGCATGAGCTTACATGGGGAGAAAATATGCAAATGGAAGACTGGAATTGAATTTTTGAAGAATGGTGAAAGATTAGTGGATACCTAATAGTTCACTAAAGAACTAATGCATCATAGTGAATGAATGAAATAATTAAAGTAAACCATCAGAGAAAAAACTGAGAAGTGAGGAAGGCATCCTAAGAAAGTGAGTGCTAAGGTAGGGCCAGCAGGAAAAAGGCAACCAGGAAAAGCTCAGGTTTCTCAGTGGATTAACCATGTGAGGTAGACTGAAAAAAGTGCTCATCTGTAAAGTGAGGATGACCATGACAGGATTAAATGAATTTACACCTGTAAAGCCCAGAGGACAGTACCTGGCACAACATATGTGTTTGCTGTTATTATAATAACTGGACTCAGTCTCCAAAATCCTGGGTTTGGGTCCTAGCTTGGGCAAGTTCCTTCACCTATCTCTCCTCCTTCATCTGGAAATAATAAAACTGACTTTACAGGGTGTCTGTGAAAGAAGATATCTGAAAGGGCTTTGAAAATGTGAACCACTGTACAAATGGATGGCATTTTCATAGCTGCCCCTCCTCAAACTGCAATAAAAACTTAAAAGCTAACATCAGATGCTTGCTTGTTACAGGCATCATGCTTAGTACCTTATGTGTATCATCCCAGTCAGTCTTTGTGGGAAACCGCCTATTGTCTTCACTAGCAGAGAGGTGTGGACAGGGAACCCGGAAGGCTGGTGACCCTTGAAGCCCTGAAAAAGTTCAGAGCTATGCACCCACTGTTTAGTCGAGACAATGGTAGCTGAAGCAACTTCCCCACCACATAGTCATGTAAATCCCTATTGATAAGATAGTCTCTGTGTTACCGGAACTTGCCTGCCTAAGGGCTGTGGGTGTATCCCAAACTAAATAAAAGGGAGAGCTAGGCCAGAGCAGTGGTAGTCCTCCCCCTACAGGTGAACTCCGGCCTGGCCCCCATTTCCCAAGTTAATTCTTTTCTAGTCTCCATTTTGTGTGCGGCCTTCTCCAGAGCCCAAACCCTGAACAGGTACCCTGAATAACGCGGGACGTGAAAGGGGCTACCAAAGGCGGGGTTTCTGGAGGAGATGATATTTTTCGTCTAGACTCTAGAGCGAAGGAGGAAAAATACACCGAGAAAAGGTGTGGAAAATTCACCGAAAAAAGGTGAGGGAAATTCACCTCACGCAAAAGCCCACGGACCAGCTACAGAATCCGGATCTGTAAGTAGGGTGGGAACGTCTTTTTCAGCCAGCCTAATGGGGAAGAATTAGAATTTTGGTTTGTATGCCTAAGGAATTAAAAGTTTCAGAAGGTATTCTTTTATAGTTTTTGTTTGATGTTGTAGAACATAACCCTTGGTTTCCTGAGGAAAGTACATTAGATCTTGAGTGTTTGGCAAAAAGTTGGCAGCAGAACAACAACAACAACAAAACTCACCTCAAAAAACTGTTTTTCCATGGGGAACACAATATTGCGTTTGCTAGAACCTTTTAGAGAGGCTGAGGAGGAGCCTCCTCGCCTGGTTCCCTCCACTCCTCCTAGAGAGGAGCGGGAAGAAAAATTGGAGGAATGGCCTTTATGGCCCCCTCCACCTACATGTCCTGATCCTGAAACGTTGAATTCGCCGCCAATAGGGCCGCCAGTAGAATCATCTATACAGAGAGCCATCAGAAAAGGAATGAAGGACATGTCGGTGGAAGAAAGGCTTGCTGACCCACAGCTCCCAAATCAGATAATAAGACACGATGAAAAAATTGATTTTCAAATGATAAAAGCTTTGCGAGAAAGCGTTGTTCAAAATGGTCCAACGGCTCCTTTCACAAGAGAAATTATGAATAATATTTCTGAAGCATTCTTAGCTCCTTGTGATTGGTATTCTCTGGCTCGTGCAACTCTGGATAGAAGAGATTATTTACTATGGAAGGGAGAATTTTTGGAAAAATGTCAAGAGCAAGCCCGCGCAAACGGAGGGCCAAATGCTCAAATAACTTATGAAATGCTGGCAGGACTGGGACAGTATATGGATATACAAAATCAGCTACATTATGTGCAACAGGCATATGAGCAAATTAGACTTTGTGGAAGGAAAGCCTGGTGGGCTTTACCAACAAAAGGGGACCCTCAGGGAGCTTTTAATAAATGTATGCAGGGACCTACAGAGTCATTTTCTGATTTTGTGGCTCGTCTCACTCAAGCAGCGAGACGACAGATTCAACATGAGGCCGCAGAAGCTATTTTAATTCAGCACTTAGCTTATGAAAATGCCAATGCTGATTGTAAGAAATGCCTGATGCCTCTGAGAAGAAATAGTACCATTACAGAGATGATTCAAGCATGTCAGAATGTGGGATCAGGCACTTTTCAAGCAAATTTACTCCCTGCTGCAGTAACAGGTGGAAATAAGAGGTGTTATAAATGTGGAAAAGCAGGACATTTCCAAAAGGAATGTAGGCAACCGAGAAGGCTAGGAAGAGGCATAAACACTCAACCTCCAGATTCAATCTCTCGGTGTCCTAAATGTCAGAAAGGGAACCATTGGGCCAGTCTGTGTAGATCGAAATTTCATAGAAACGGGCAGCCTCTAGATCAAGATAGAGGGCATGGCCAGTCGCCGGGAAACGGCCAGAGGGGCGCCCCCCAGCCCCATCATCAATAGGGGAAATCTGTCCTACAAGGCCCACAGTGGATTCCCTCATCCGAGCAACTCCAGGAAGCCCAAGCCTGGATCTTAACAGCACTATTGCGGTCACTTTGACCCCCGATATTGCTCGGCAAGCGATTCCTACAGGAATTTGGGGACCTGTGCCACTGGGAACTTTAGGATTAATCTTAGGGAGGAGTGGAAACACTCTAAAAGGCCTAACTGTCCTGCCTAGAGTCATTGATTCAGATTATGAAGGAGAAATTAAAGTTATACTAGAATGTAATCATGTTATGCAAATTACTCCAGGACAAAGGATTGCTCAGATACTATTTCTACCTTATGTTCAGCAAGGTGAGGCTATAAACAGGAAAAGAGGAATGCAAGGATTTGGAAGCTCAGGCATCTATTGGATACAGGAAATTAGCAAAACCCATCCCATGATTAATTTAAGAATAGAGGGAAAACAATTTAGGGGTCTAGTGGACACTGGAGTGGATGTTAGTATTATCAGCAAAGAATTCTGGACTCCAAGTTGGTCCACAGCAGAAGCTATGGGCTCAGTTAAGGGGGTAGGAGCTCCTGATGACACACAACATAGTGCTGCAGTGTTAAGGTGGCGAGATGAGGAAGGACAGACAGGATGGTTTCAGCCCTATGTCATCTCGGGAATTGCAGTCAACTTATGGGACCGGGATGTTTTAGAAGGTTTACAGGCGTGTATTGTTACCGGCAAAGGAAAGCCGTTAATAACTCAGATAGGATATCAACCTTTTAGGAGCGGTCACTGCTGAGTCTCCTCACCCTTATGCTGATCCTATACAATGGAAAGATGATAGACCTGTATGGGTGGATCAGTGGCCATTAACCAAGGAGAAATTAAATCATATTCATGAATTAACACAAGAACAAATAGAGGCTGGCCACATAGAGCCATCCAATAGTCCTTGGAATACACCTATATTTACAATCCCTAAAAAGGCGACAGGAAAATGGCGATTGTTACATGATCTTAGAGCAGTTAATGCTACTATGCATACCATGGGAGCTTTACAACCTGGACTCCCAGCGCCTTCACAAATCCCTTTAAGTTGGTCTCTCATAGTAGTAGATCTTAAAGATTGTTTTTTCACCATTCCCTTGGCACCTCAAGATAAACAGATTTGCATTTTCAGTGCCATCTATTAATAATATAGAGCCCATGAAAAGATATCAATGGAAGGTTTTACCTCAAGGAATGGCCAATAGCCCTACTTTGTGTCAAAAATATGTGGCTCAAGCTGTTCAGCCTTTAAGGGACAAATACTCCCAATGTACATTATTTATTACATGGATGACTTGCTCTTAGCAAGCCCACTGGAAGAGCAGACTTTGGCCATGTTTTCCCAATTAGAAGAGGAGCTCCCTAAATGGGGTTTAAGAATTGCTCCAGAAAAGGTACAGAAAGAAATGCCTTTCCAATATCTGGGAACCATAATTGAAAACCAGTGCATTAGGCCTGAGAAGGTGGAGATAAGAAAAGATTGTCTTAAAACTTTAAATGACTTTCAGAAATTATTAGGGGACATTAACTGGTTAAGACCTTATCTGAAGATCTCTACAGGAGAAATGACAAATTTATTTAGCTTACTTAGAGGTGACTCTAATCTTTCCTCTCCCCGAACTTTAACAGATGATGCTAGGAATGAGTTGCTAAGGGTTGAGCAGGCAATTTCCTCAGCCCAAGTAGCATGGGTCCAGCCTGAATTACCTTTATTGGGACAAATTAACCCTACTGCAACTAGTTCCACTGGAGTCATCTTTCAAAATAAAAATTCTCCTGCCATTATTGAATGGGTCCACCTAGGGCATCAATCCTCTAAAACTGCGGTTACATATGTAGAACTATTGGCCCAATTATTATTTCAAATTAGAAAATGTTGTAAACAGCTTAGAGGGGAAGAGCCCCAGTGTATCTACCTCCCCCTCACTGGGAAGCAATTAGAAATGTTATTTCAGACTGATATAAATTGGCAAATTGGGTTAAGTGGATATTCAGGGGAACTTAGCTGTCACCTATTAAAAGATAAACTACTACAATTTTTATATAATACCTCCATCATTATACCAAAAAATACTAGGCAGGAACCAATTCCTGGAGCTTTAACTGTTTTTACTGATGGATCATCAAATGGGAAAGCTGCCTATCATAAATTGATCACAATAAATTCAGACCGAGTCATACTGACCAGTCATACTTCTGTACAAAGAATTGAATTAGAAGCTATTAAGGCTGCATTGCAGGATTTCCAAGAGCCTCTTAATATCGTCTCTGATTCCTTTTATGCTGCGAACTTAGTGAGTAGAATTGAAACTGCCTGGTTGAAATGGCTTAGTGACCAAAGTTTATTTTTACTATTCAAACAAGTTCAGCAGATTGTACAACAGAGACAATATCCTTTTTATATCACTCACATCAGGCTCATAGTGTCTTACCTGGTCCTTTAACAAAAGGAAATGCACAGGCTGATCAATTGGTTGCTTTATTAAAAGAAGCCTTAGAATCTCATCAGCTTCTACATCAGCCTGCCAAAATGCTATCTAAACAGTTCTCAATCACTCGACAACAGGCAAAATAGATTATTAAGGAATGTCCAACTTGCATGTTACATCTACCTCAAGGGCTTAACATAGGAGTCAACCCTAGAGGTTTGCTGAGGGACCATATCTGGCAAATGGATGTAACGCATTATAATTCCTTTGGACACCTTGGGCCATTACATGTCTCTGTAGATACCTTTTCAAAAGTCCTATGGGCTACTGCATCTACAGGAGAAACAGAAAAACAGGTTATTAATCATTGCCTAGCTGCTTTTGCTGTCATGGGAATTCCAAAAATTATTAAAACTGATAATGGGCCTGCTTACACAAGCTGTCAATTCCAGGAATTTTGTAAAAGGTGGAAAATTCAGCACATTACAGGAATACCATATAATTCCCAAGGACAGGCCATTATTGAACGACAGCATCAGCGGCTAAAATCCCAACTTGAAAAACAAAAAGGGGGGATGATGGAGAAATCACCTGCGGGTAGGCTGCACCAAGCCTTAATTACTTTAAATTTTTTCACTTGTGATGCTGATGGAAAGACACCTATGGAGCTACATTGGTGTCAGAATAAAACAAAAGAAAATGGTCTAGTTAAATGGAAGGATCCCAAATCTGGTTTATGGAAGGGACCTGATCCATTATTAACCTTTGGCAGAGGGTATGCTTGTATATTCCCAGAGAATTTTTCCAAACCCGTGTGGATTCCTGCTAGAAATATTAAACTGCAACAGGGATCCAAGAGAGAAACTAGCCAGACTAATGAGGACCTTGCGCCTGGAGCCACACCATGCAGCTGCAGACAATCAACTACCTCAGCCACAGAGAGCAGCGACTCAGAGCAGTCCACTGAAGATGAGGAGCAGGAGGAGTACGAGCCGGACAGCAAACAGCCTGGAGACCACCTGGGGCATGGTAAAGAAGACAGTACAGATGCCTGACGCCTGAGAACATCTTTCTTGCCATGCTAGCAATAATCATCTGTACGGTAATATTACCTAGGGCAAATGTGGAAGTATTTCATACTTATGCTCTCTTCATGGGTAAGAACTGTTACATGGGCTGATCCCCCGCCCAATGTAGTATCCAGTAGGAACATGGGTGGGGCAAGGAAGCAGGGGACTATCACTACTTGCTCCTGGGAGAGGTGCAGAAAATGTAACTAAGACCTTGTCTATACAAAAAGAAATTGACAGCCAGTTGAAAATTGAATTGCCATGGCCAAGAGCAGGGGTGGGCAAACTTTTTGACTCAAGGGCCACAATGGGTTCTTAAACTGGACCAGAGGGCCGGAACAAAAGCATGGATAGAGTGTTTGTGTGAACTAATATAAATTCAAAGTAAACATTACATAAAAGGGTACGGTCTTTTTTTTTTTTTTTAGTTTTATTCATTTCAAACGGGCCATAGTTTGCCCACAGCTGGCCTAGAGCAAAGAATATCCTTACATGATATTATTCTACAATGTCATTAATAATTTTTGATATTTTACAACAGCATATTGTACATTTATCCCAAACAAACTTATAAACTAATTCTTTGAATGTTTGGCAGCAATTTAATAAAGACATGAAAGGATTTAATCCCTTCCACTGTGTGGAAGGCCCCCTGGGAAGGCACTTGAGCATTCTATATTGGCCTCTCTTGCCCTTTTTGCCAAGAGGGTCCCTCTTTTCACAATCCAATTGCCCACAGCTGTTGCCTGAGCTCTCTTTTCATGCTGAGGTTGAAGCCTCATGGTGGCTGGTACCATGGATCTGTCTCTCACCCAATAGCATGAGCTGGGCCCTCCCTGGAGAAGAAACCTGGGTTCCCCAAGATATGTGATCAATGCCGGGGCCCCGCCAGCAGGCGAAGGGATCCCAAGGCAGTTGCTGGGCGTGGAGGCCACAGGGGCATAGGCTACCAAGGAGACAGAACTGAACCTCACATCACCCTGCTTGGCCCCGGAGGATGGCTGGTTAGCCAGAGACGGGTAAGATTCCTCAGGGAAGGAACAACCTAAGACAGGCACAGTCGCAGAGGGGCCATCAGGAGAGAACTTGGGGGTCAACAGAGGTGGGGCACAGATCCTCCCCCTCTCCCCAACTATGCAGGGGCTTGAACACTCGCCCCTTCTGAGGGAGGTCTCCTGCCCCCATGGCTGCTGCCCGCTTCCCATGCCCAGCTCAGATCGGGACCCAGATAACAGAAAGAGACTTGGCCCAGCTCAGATCAGGACCCAGAAACAGAGACTTCACTGACAGCAGCTACCCTATATCTAAATCCAGCCTAACACCAGGGATGCTCAGGGCCTTCTCAAGGATGCAAAATAATCTTTTCCATTAATATTTACAGTGTAAACTAAGATTGTTGTTAGAGTATTAAGTTTGACAGCAAAATAGTAGTCAAGTTTTCAGATTAATTTAAATTGGCTAATTTGAAATAAGTAAATATTCAAGAAGTATTAACCAAAATTTTCATTTCATGGTAAAATTGCTTAACATGCAATGAACCTAAAGCAGTCATATTTTTGTGCAAAAAATTAAAATTTAAAGTTATCTAGACTACATTATAAAAATTTCCCAGAAGCCTCCTAATAATTAAATCAAAAAAGGGGGGGATAGTGGAAAAATACCATGTAAGGAAAAATATCCTGTAACTAAATTACATCTAGAAAAAATTTTTCATTTGTAATGCTAACAGCAAGACACCCATGAAAAACATACATGGTGTCAAAATAAGCCAAAGGAAAATCATTTGGGCAAATATAAAAAGGATACCAATTAAAATTTCCTTTATTAACTTTTGGTCGAGAATATGTTTGTATATATTTCAGAAAACAACTCCAAGACCATGTGGATTCCTGCAACAGAGAGGAATTATCAGGAATGCTCCAGCCATGAAGACAAGAGGAAAAACAATCCAGAGATGGAAGACGTTGAGGACGCTTTGTCATGCTAGGTTGCCCAGGACCAAACCAGAGAGGGTCGGACCTGCATTGCCATCATTTGTTCACCATCCAGAACTGAAATATCATTGCTGACATGTACACATAAGGAACTGTCAGACATTGAAACTTGGACTCAGAACTGTTGGACATTGAAATTGGGACTCAAACATTTTTTGTGCTTATATGTTTATTTCTGGTCTGCAGATACAAGATTTTTTAAGGAAAAGAGAAGGGGGAGATGTGGGAAACCGCCTATTGTCTTCACTAGAAGAGAAGTGTGGACAGGGAACTCGGAAGGCTGGTGACCCTTGTAGCCCTGAAAAGGTTCAGAGCTATGTACCCACTGTTTAGTCGAGACAATGGTAGCTGAAGCAACTTCCCCACCAGATAGTCATGTAAATCCTTATTGATAAGATAGTCTGTGTGTTACTGGAACTTGCCTGCCTAAGGGCTATGGGTGTATTCCAAACTAAATAAAAGGGAGAGCTAGGCCAGAGCAGTGGTAGTACTCCCCTTAGAGGTGGACTCCCGCCTGGCCCCCATTTCCCAAATTAATTCTTTTCTAGTCTCTCTTCATTTTGTGTGCGGCCTTCTCCAGAACCCGAACCCTGAACACGTACCCTGAATAACGTGGGATGTGAAAGGGGCTACCACAAGTCTTCAAAACAACTTGAAGAGGTTGGTTACTGTTATTACCCCTATTTTACAGACAAGAAACTGGATCTCAGAAAGTGTAAGCTTGTCATTTGCTCAAAGTCACACAGTGAGCAAGTGGCATAGCAAAAAATACAATATTCCAAAGCCCAAGCTCGTGACAAGAGGCTTATAGACGTGGCCCAACCTGTTGCCTGCAGGGTAAATGATTGACATTGTGTAACTGTCCAGGATTCAAGGAGGGAAAGCATCCTCAATAAAACTCCCTGCTCAGTAGGAGAGAGGCTGTTGGGGAGTGACTGACTTATAGGATACCTGGAAGACATTCTTGGATTTTTAAAAACAATTTTTTAAATATATATTTTATTGATTTCAGAGAGGAAGGGAGAGAGAGATAGAAACATCAATTATGAGAGAGAATCATTGATTGGCTGCCTCCTGCATGCCCCCACTGGAGACTGAGCCCACAACCCAGGCATATGCCCTTGATTGGAATCGAACTTGGGACCCTTTAGTCCACAGGCCGATGCTCTATCCACTGAACTGCCAGAAGCTGGTCCATCCTTGCTGCTTGACACAGTCGCTGCAGGGAAGAAACATCTGCACAGCATGTTTCAAGGGACCTGGCGTATGTGGCATACTGTTCTTAATATGTTTGCTCCCCTCCTTAGCGCTATGTGTTTTAACCAAGGTCACCTCTCTGAGAAAGGTTGTTTCCCCAGGTGGGGATTTTTCCCTGGAGTTAGGGGGGAATAAAACCCCTTAACTAAGTGCCAGGCAGGTAGTTAATCACTTTAACTATGAACAATCATGCTTAAGCTACATAATCTTTACTCCCTGGAATGGAGATAAGAAACGCCCTAACCTTTGGAATAGAAATTGATAGGATTAAAATCAACTGGTATAAATACAGATGTAACAAGACAATAAAAAACAGAACCTGGCTGGAGAACCTAGTGAGAGAACATGGCAAGAGAACCTGGCTAGAGATCCTGGCTAAAGAACCTGGCTAGGCTGCTGATCAACTGAACGCTGTCTCTGTGTCATTCCTTCTTTGCTGACTCCGTCCATACCTTTGGGAACCCCTGGACCTGCTGGGTCTGTACCCCAACACTGAGCCAAACTAGCTAGGGCTAAAAACAATTTTAATGCCCTCTAGGTGCCAAGCACTGTGTCAAGTAGGGGATGACAACCCAGGTAGGTCTTTGACAGGCTGCATTCCTCACTTTCCCTACCACAAGGTTTCCCTATGTCTAAAGGGGGTTTTGCTAATTTCCTCACTTCCTGGCTTGTGGTCTAGGCCAGCAGTCACCAACCTTTCGGACCTCATGGACCACCAGTGGTCCGTGGACCACCAGTTGGCAACTGCTGGCCTAGAGCACCTGCCTCAGAAAGTCTACTGCCCAGTAGGGAACCTTATGTAATGTAGGTGTCTCCCTTTGTGAAGCACAAGGAATTTGGAGGTGGTTCACAGGTTCCTGCATGTGAGATGTTCTATTTAGTCTGTGACTCCTTTGAGGGGTCTTAGGTTGAGGCTGGGAAGTACCGGGCACACGCTTGGGGGCACAATTTGCTGTATGTGACAATTACGATGTCTTTTCTCTGTGTCAGTCTGGGGTCCCAGCTGAAATGGGAAATGTCATCTTAAATGTATGTACAGGAGCCTGACTCTCTTCCTCCATCTCTCACAGTCCCCTGCCTCACCACCTCCTTTCCTCCAGCCCTGCCACCAGGACTCCATCCTTGTCCAGCCCTGTCCTTCCCCAAGGTTCTATCTCCTTGACCACACTGCCTTCCTCCTCAGCAACCAGCTTTTCCTCTTTCGTACCCCTCCTGTCCCGGCTTTCTGCTCCCACCCCTGCCTCACTCCCCCCAGCCCCTTCGCTGGATGCCTGCCTTCTCCCTCCCGACCCGCCTCCTGTGTCTCCCAGCCCTGCTCTGACGTGGGAGGTGAGGGGGGTGGGGGGATGGATGACTCACAGTGTTATGATGCAGTTCCACAACACACAGCTACATTCACCCACAGACCGAGGTACAGACGGGAGGCAACCTCTGGCCCCCCAGCAGCTGGCCAGCTCTGCAGCCCCAGTCTTGAGCCCCTAACTCCCCTCCCCCACCCCTTCCCAATTGAAGGAGCGGAAAGAGAAGAGAGAAGAGTGAGGAGAGAGAGAGAGAGATAGACGGAGATCTCTGGAGCAGACCTCAAGGTGAGGGGGCAGCCCTTCTCCAAATGATTTTTTTCCCCTTTGCAAATTTCCTCCTCCTGCTGCGTGTTGCTTTCTCCCCTTTGCAAAAGCATTATTCATCCCTCCTTTGTCCTCCCTTCCCCCTCCCTGCTGCCTCCGCTCCTCAGCTCCTCCATCCCTCTCCAAGCTCTGCCAGTTCCGCACTTATTTCCCGGCAACTTTGGCTGCAGCATCAGGCATCGCTGTTGATTGTTTTGTGGCTGTTGCAGACCACCGCCCCCCCCAACCTCCCCCCTGCCCCAAAGTCCGCCCTGGGAGCTGGCTGCGCTGCTAATGATTTTGGACCATACCATGCGAGAATGCCAGCCCAGAGGGGGCCGACGCCTCAGAGCAGATGAGAAAATCCATTGTGAGTGCGTGGCCCCCTCCCGTTTTTTCCCCCTGAGAGGCACCGGATTCGCACCTGGCTCCTGGAGCCTCTGCCTTGGGGCCTCTGCTGTCAGTGATGGTTGCTCAGCAGCCCTCCCTTCCCAACCCTCCCTCTTCCCCGCCTCCCACGGTCCAGCTCTGGCTCACTCGGGGAATATCCTCTCCCCAGCACTCAGCTTGTCTTTGTTTTTCCCTGTCATTTGCCCAACTTGCTTCTCTCTGTGATCTGAGATGGAGAAGATATGACCCCTACCGCCCCTCCTGTGAGTGATTCTCTGGCCTGTGCAGCCTCTGCTTTGCTTGATGGGGAAGCAGGGGAGAGAGAGGGTGGGAGGCGTGACGGAGGCCCGGGGAAGGAGGCCGAGCAGGGACCTGGCCAGCCCCCTCCTGGGCCCTTGAAGGTGCGCTAGGTGGAGCGGCAGAGGGCCACCGCAGGCAAAGTTGGAGGCAGACCCGTGAAGTGGATGCTGACCAGTTTGTGCTGGTGAGGAGAGCCTGTTTCTTGTGACCTGAGCCCAATGTCACCCTGGGTGTCTTCCCGGGGCTGGCCACGGGGACAGGACGTGGAACAGAAGATGGTCTCTGTCCGGGGTTTTATGGAGAGATTGCCGGCCCCAAGAAGGACTGGAGCAGCTGGGCCCTCGCAGCCACTGCAGAGGGCAGGATGACAGCCTGTTTGCCCTGGCTGCCCGGAGCCCTGCTGCCTCAGGGCCTGCCGTTGCCAGAGAGCACCCAGCTGGCACCTCTGAAACAGACTTGGGCTAAACCACCCGCCACGGCCCTGAAGGCCCCATGAAGGAGAAGGCAGCACCTCACCTGCTTATCAAAGCCACCAGAGGCCACCTCCCTTCTTATCCTCTGCCTCCAGCTCCCTCAGCCACGCAGGGGCTGGCGTTTGGACAGATGTCAACATTTTCCTCAAGACTCCTAATCAGAACCCGGCAAATATATCTTCTGTCACCCACAGGGGCACTGCTGTTTGTCCCTGCCTCCAGCAGAAGGTGGGAGCATTCTCTGCCTTGTGCCCCTAAGCACAGCTTTTGAAAATTCAAGTCCCCCCTCTTGCTGCTCCTTGAAGATGTTGTCCATACATGACCCCCCCCCCCCCCCCCGCCAGCCCTGCTCAGCCCAAGAGGAGTGCTGTCCTTCCTGCCAGGGGGCCCGTTTTCCATCGGGTCCAGCCATCAGATTTGCCTGAAGAGAGTTTCTCTCCTATAGCTGGGGGCCTCCATCCTGAATTATTGGCTAAGGCCATTGTAAAGAGCAGTAGAAAGAGACCAAGGGGCTCAGGCTGAGAAGACAGCCAGGCACTGCTTCTGAGCCACACAGAGTGGACCAAGGGGCAGGCTCAGGCAATAACAGCCACTTCCAAGGTCTTTGGTAGAGAAGGAGACATCCATGGAGTTCTAGTGCCCAGGGGAGGGATGAAGCCCGGTGTGTGCACCTGCTGGCCTGGCCTGCTCTCCCTCTCATCTTCCCCTCCTCCTCCCACACGAAATGTATGAAGGACCAATTGTATTGCAAATAGAGGCGATGAAATAGAAAAACTGCCAGACATCCCCAAATTCTAAGAGGCTTAGAGCCCCAGAGCCTATCAGAGCATGTGGGACGCAGATCCTCGCCGAGGAACTGAAATCAAGGAGAGCACTGCAGATGGCATCGCTCCCATGGCAGCGTGGACCAGCGGCTGCTCCCCGTGGAAATGCTGGAGGCTGCTCCCGCCCCGGGGGCGGGAGGGGGGGGTGCGCGCGGTGAGACAGCGCCTCCCCAGCTAGGGCACCTGCGGCCTGGAACTGCTGCCAGGCTTGCCGGAGCAGATGGGAATCCAGGGGACAGGGAGGCTCAGAGCGACTGAACGCTGAATTGATGGCGATGGGGCACGTAGGGCAGGGGTGAGATGAGCACCAGGTTCGCCATTCCCTCGGAGGGGCTCCACGTGAGGTCACAGCTCTCCTGATGCACCTTCCCCTCTTCCCAGGTGACTTCTATTCCTACCTGGCTCACGTCTGGGGGGGGGCCCTGGCCGGGCAGCCCCCCCACATTTCTCCTGCCCTGAAACACGGCTCTAGCCAACCTGCTCCGCTGCTTCACCTGCGACCGCCTGTGTGGGGGCTGCACAGCGCCGGCCCCACCCGCCCGCCAGGGCATCGTCCTCCAGCCCGTCATGCCCAGCTGTGACCCGGGTCCGGGCCCCGCCTGCCTCCCCACCAAGACCTTCCGTAGCTACCTGCCCCGTTGCCACCGCACCTACAGCTGCGTCCACTGCCGAGCACACCTGGCCAAACACGATGAGCTCATTTCCAAGGTACGCCACATGGGGGCCTGCCACTCCCCTCCTCGCCCCCACAGCCTGCCCTTCCTCCTCCATGCCCCTGGGGATTCACTGCCCGTCCCGTGTCTCCACAGTCCTTCCAAGGGAGCCACGGCCGAGCCTACCTGTTTAACTCCGTGTGAGTCCACCTCTCTCTTTGTGTGTGTGCGCGTGTGTGTGTGCATCATGTTCCTCTGTGGACAAAGAAGGTGAGCCACCAGAAGGTGGCCTTGCAACTCTGCTTTGCGTCCCCTCTTGCAAAGGGGTTCAGAAGCTCAGGCTGCAGTTCTCTTGTGGGGAGTCTGGGCAGAACTGGAATCCCCTGTTGGAGGAAGGCCCAGGCACTCGTCTTAAGGGGGCAGGTTGCTGAAGGCAGGGGCTCCCAGCTGGGTGGGTTAAGCTCTCCAGATGGAAGCTCCTTTGGGCTGTTGGGGGGCTGGACTGACAGAGCGACACCACTCGGTGCTGGGTCCCTCCTGTTTCTTGAGACAGGGTCAACGTGGGTTGTGGGCCGGCAGAACAGCGCCTTCTGCTCACCGGGCTCCACTCGGTAGCTGATATTTTCTGTGAGAGCTGCAAAACCACACTGGGCTGGAAATATGTAAGTACAGGGGAGGGGCGCCCTCCCAAACGGACAGTCTCATGGCCCTCCAAGCCCCAGTGGGGTGGACTGGGTGGGGGGACTTTCAGGGCAGGGGTAACACAGGAGGTAGGAGGGCCTGGCGGGGACTGCGTGGTCCCACATTCACCACTCCCTCCCCACCAGGAGCAAGCCTTTGAGACGAGCCAGAAGTACAAGGAGGGAAAGTACATCATTGAAATGTCACACATGGTGAAGGACAACGGCTGGGACTGAGGGGCTCAGGCAGGCAGTGCCCTTCCTCCGCATGCCCCACCCTCCCATACCTGTCTCCTGGCCCTGACAAGCGGTCTGTACCAGCATGAGTACTGCTCCACCCCTGGGGGGATTCCGGCTCCCACCACCCCCTCCCGCCTCCACCTCATCACTCCCAGGCCTCTTTGGAACAGGGGTCTGGGGGGCTCCAGGGGTGTCCAAGGCTCAGGAGTGGGCAGCAGTCAGGAGAGAGGCAAAACTGGGGAAAGGGGTGGTTGTGGGTCCTCCTAGCCCCAAGGTCCTATAAATGGAGGCGATGGCAGGCCATGCGTTAGGCGGAGGCCAGTAGGAGGAATCTGCTTTTGCTCCACCTTTTCGAGTAAACAGAGGACAAAGCTTGAGTCAGGGGCTGGTATATCCTGGGCTACAGAATATCAGAGAAAACGCTTGGGTTGGGGTGAAGTTTGGGCCTCACACACAGGGAGAAAGCAGTCTCTGAGGGTGAAAGGAAAAATCTCAAATCCCAGGCCCTGGGAAATAGAGGAATCACAAGGGTTTCCATTTCACTCCACTTGTTTATCTTGGCACTAAAGAGGCACTTTCCAGTATCTAACCTTTGCCACTTAGTGGGATGGGGAGAGCTGCCTCGGCAGCAGCCCCCACCCCCAGCTGGCTGTTTCCGGAGCGAGCGGTCTCTAGGGGCATTCCCTGAGGCCCAGCTACTGCTCCCTGGGACGCAGTCCCAGGGAGGGGAGGCGGGAGATCAGTGCTACGGGGCCAGGCTTTCTCGTGGCTGCCACCAGCGAATGAAACTTTTGTATGATACATAAAGTGTTTGGGTTTATTTTTAATAAAAAGAGGAAAAGCAGCTATGAAGTGCTGTCCTCTGACTTTCCTTCCTTGTGCAAGTAACCAGTCCCCCCCGCCCCCCCACCGTCCCTTCATGCCACTAGGGGGCAGCAATTGCTTTGTCTGTGGCAAAACCCCACTGGAGTTTTTACTAAGGGATGGGTATCCAGGTGAGGTTTTGTTTGGTTAGAGGGATGGCTTTTGTGAGTCATTCCATTTGGAGCACCCAAAAACAGCTTGAGTCTACTGGAGCCCTTGATGATTTGCCTGGATTCATGATGGGACATCTGGAAGAAACTCATCCCAGAGCTAGGGTGTTCTTGGGTCCCATTGCCTTTGCATATTTGCTGATTCTGTCATATTTTGGTCAGCTCACAGCCATACTTAAGGCTAAGAGGAAAGTCGCCCAGCTAAGGTGCTGCCCTGGCAACTGATACAAAGTGGAACAAAACAGTTCAAATTTGCAGCATCCACACAATCATGTGACCCAAGTGTAATTTTTTGGCAGTGATGTGAAGTTGCTATTGTTGTTGGGTCACTGACAACTGCAGGGAGGACTGTACACATTATAAAAACCAAATAACAAGCTAGCTTGTTATTTCCATGTTCACTCATTGATACTGCAAATATTTGCAAAGCAACTATTGCTTTTCAGGCATGGTGTTAACCACTGGAGATGCAAGTGAAGAGCAAGGCAGCATGGCCTGACTTCATGGTGGTCTAGTGGGAGGACAAACAGTCATCAGGCAATTCCAATAGAAGGTGACAGGATCTGAACAGGGATGGGGAGCAATCTTGGGAGCTTGCAGGAGAGGCTTAGTCAAAATCTGAGTCAAAAATAAAAATCTGAGTCAAGGTAGGCTTAGCGAAAGTGATGACTGTGATGGCACCTGCAGGATGAGAAGTTGGGTGGGTGAAGAGTAGGAGGTGGGGGAATAGGTCAGGCAGAGAACTGCGTCAGGTGGCTCTTACTTAGCCAATTTGAGGAGGAAATAAAAATTTCCCCTATCTGGAGTATAGGTGCAAATGGGTGAGAGATGAGAGGACACAGGAAAGACAGGCAGCAGTCACAGACCATTTAGGGAATCAAGATTTCATCCCGAGGGCATTGGGGAAAGACTGAAAAGTTCTTGTTTTTTAACAAGAGTGGAGTGGCATCATCAAATGGCTTTTTTGTGCCCAGAGAAGACACTCAAGTAGAACCATTAATAGACTGAAGAAAGTACGGGACATAAACTGTGTAGCATCTCCAATGCTGTCAGATGTGAGAATGGAGCTGTCTGGGCAGAAGAACAGAAGAGAACTGGAAGTCAGGTGCAAGAAAGCAAATGCACCCCCATCGGAGAGGCCTTGGGGGGGGGTGTCTGCCCCCCTGTTCAGTGTCTGCATACCTGGTGATGTCTAGAGATCCTCTCAGGCTCCGGCGAGGGACCCAGAACCCTGTCCCTCTTGGTCCCATTTCTTGCAGCAAAGTTCAGGAAGGTTTCTGAAGCTTCAATCTCTGACCTTGAAAATTGGGCACAAACTAGCTGCCTTCTTAAGGCTCCCCAAATATGCCTGTCTCTCAACTTACTTTTAAGTTCTTACTAAGCCAACGAGGCACTGTGGGAAGCAAAGAAGTAAATGGCATAGTTGTTGCTTTCAAGATCCTGCAATCTCTCCTGGAAGAAACCTTCTGTGGGCTCTGCCCAGGGATCCTATTTAGTCTCTAAGATCAGCCTGTGGGCAATGCCGTCTAAATCTTGGATGGCCAGACAGGTATACCCTCAAGAAACATCATTATCAAACACCTGTGACCAAGAGGGGTCATGCTGGGAATTACAGGTGGATATAAGCTCTCCTTTCTATACCTAAGACCCAGAGAAAAAGCCACAGGCGTTGAATGCCAGGAGCACCCATGTCCTCATCCCTGGGGAGCAGTGTTTTCAAGTTAGCCCTTTTATCTTTCTTGTGCATCTAATTTTCCAATAGAGGTCTACTCGGGTCAAAGTAAGGATTCTCCCAATCTTCTCCATTCACCACCCTCCAATCCCAAGCCACAGCTGAGACCTCAAGCCAACAAGCCACTTTTATCCTTAAAGGCTTAAGATTTTGGAAGATACCCTCATACAACCAGCAGGTGGCATTCAAGCCTTCCACCCCTCAGCTCAATTGAGAACCTACCCAAACCTCTTCAGATAGTTCTACAAAAAGATAGGTGAACTGTCAGATTTAGGACAAGGTTATATCCAGGCTCTGCAATTGAAGAGTTATATAACCTTGGCCATACTGCTCAAACCTTCTGGCTCAGTTTTTCCATCTGTGAAATGGGGTTATGGCTTGCCAAGATGTCACTAGTGCACACCCACAACGTAATAAGGGTCTAGCACACAGATTGCATGTAGAAGTGCTTTCATAAATGTGAGCTATTCACCTGTGATAGTGAGGCTTCCCAAATTCCCACTAGGGTAGCTGATTGGTGCCCAGATGGGAGAGGAAGTCTTGATGCTGAGGAGGCAGCCGGCGCTGGTAGCACTACACGGCCAATGCCCTTTTAACATTGCACTGCTAGTGGTAGGTGCAGACAGTAGCACAATGTGAAAAGAGCTCCGGCCTGCAGCAGAGGCGTGCCGGCCCTGCCTCCTCACCCCTCTCCCAGTCCCCGGCCCACTCAGCCTCCCTCGGCCTTTCTCATCTTCAGTACAGCTTTCCTCCCTTCTCCTCCGTTCCCAGTGTTAATCCTCTATTTTCGCTCCACTCCTTGCCTTCTTCCTCATGCCTGCCCAGCACTGCGGCCACCTTTTTCTTGAGTTTTGGCGTGGAAACAGGGTCCAGGGAGGCAGCCAAAGGAATACCTTGAGCTTCACTCTCAGTCTTCACAGGAAGTGACTGGTGGAAACCCCAGAAAATTTGGGGACACTCACGTTATCTGGTTTGTGTCTCTGTCAGCTTCTCTTCTGGAGAGAAGCTTGCCCACCAGGACCACAGAGCCCTCTATTCTTCCCTACTTTAAAGCTCTCTCCTTTTTAGATAAAGGGGGGTCCTAGGCCTCAAGGGGACACCTTGGCTGAAGCTCCAGGACCAGAGGGTGAGGGACTATAGTCATAAGTCCCCAGGCAGCACAGATAAGCTTCCAGGTCTGGAGGTGGAAGCTGTGAGTGGCCCCATGGCTCTGTATCTCCTCTGAGGTCTTCAAAATCCACTTTAGGGATTCAACATGAATCAAAATAGGGAGGGTGATTCCGTCTCTTATACTGAGTGGTAGGGATAGGCTTTCACTGGCAGTGGGATTCGAATCTAGGGTGCTTCCTATTTTATCCAGGGACTCCCATTAGGAAGTCTTCAAGCTTACCCAGGACTTCCCCATCCTACCCTACAGGAGGGGGCTTAAACTCTGGATAAACAATCCTGAGACTGATTAAAACCCAAAGCACACGACTGGACCTGGAGAGCCAAAGGTTCAGAGCCCTAGTAGGACACACTCCTGGCCAGAGCTGTGGCCCCAGAAGGCCCAGCTCTAGTTCTGCCCCGGTGAACTATGGTGTACCGACCAGGGAAGGCCTTTCGACCATGCTGATGCCCTCCCTCCCCCATCCACAGCCAACAGGAGGAATGGAGGACAGAATTCCAGTTGGGAGCTCTTCCTCTGGGCTTCCCCTCCAGCCTTCTCCCACCCTGCTCAGGAAGCAGGAGGCTCTGCCGCCCTCCCAGGCAGACTTTGTTCCTGTAATCTGCAAGCATGGGCCCTGTCCCCTAGTTTGCACAGTTCTAATGGACGGAAACTAAGGCCCCGCTAGGGTCAGTCACCAGGCCTCTGCTTCTGGGTTGGGCAAACCAGTCCCAGCTGGGAACTGGATCATGTCAACAGAGGGGGAAAGACAGGACTGCCCCGCCAGCTTTAGGGAGGCTAGAGGAAGATCCTTCACCAAGGAGTGCTCCTAGCGAAGAGAAGGGAGAGGGAGCCGGGGCCAAGATCCCCTCAACTCTCACACCCAACTCATTGCAGGGCGGGATTCCCTGCAACTCACCAGCCAGCAGGGCCCCTCCCCCACCTTGGGCCCAGGAGCCATCCCCGAGCTCCTTCCAGAGGCGGGTGTAGAGGCCGAGGAGGAAATGGGGGAGGGGAGGCCCGGCTCAAGTTCTCTCTACTCCCCCTCCTCATTGGCCACCATCTTCCGGCCCCTGCCCCCCAGAGCAGCAGGGGATGGGGCCCAGCCTGTGGAAGGGAGAGAAAGGGCCGCTGAGGGTTAGCTGGAGCAGCGGGGGCAGCGGCTGGCCCCAACTGTCTCCTCCCACCCCCTCCCCGCAGCCATGGCGACAGGAGGAGGAGACCAGGAGGGTCCTGAAAGCCATGTTCTGTGAATGGGATGAGAGGGGTAGGGGGGAAGAAAGGGGTGAGGGGCGCTCTCCCTCCACACCCTACTGTGCCCCCCCCCCCACACACACACACCTCGAGGCTGGACCACACGCGCGCACGCACGCACGCGCGCACACACACAACTCTCAGCCACAGTTTCTGCACAACTCAGCCCTTACAACACACACTTACCCCCAACAGCCAGCCCGGGAGTAGGAGCACACTGCTCCCGACCTCCCGCACCCCGTAACACCCCACAACTCTCAGCTCGGGGGCGGGCCTCATCGTCCCCCCCAGCCCCCCCCTACACACAGTCCCTTAGCTCAGTCCAACTTCTTAAGATGCACAACTCCCTGCCCTGCTCCAGCCCTTGGGCCACGGTGCGCCCCTCCCAACACACCCGCCAAGGCCCCGCACCCTGCCCAGCCCCGGGCGGACAGATGGCCCAGCCGCAGCCCTGCCCCGCGGAGCCCCCCACGCCTCCCCACCCCACCACACCCCCCACTGGAAAGTGACAGGGAGGCCGCCCCGGTGCGTCCCCGTTCAGAGTTGCTTGTAAAGGAAAAGACAGAGGAGATCGGGAGTGGAGAAGGAGGGGAGAGAGGAGACAGAAAGAGCCCAGACCACCCCTCCCCTCCCCAGCAGAGAAGAAACCCGAAAATCGGTGGCGTTTCCCTTCTGGGAGCTGCCGATACCTACACATGGCTCTTCGTTACGTTCCTCTGCCTGCCACCTCCTTCTTCCCGGGCTCTTTCTCTGCCCTGCCCTCCCTCCTGGCTGCCCTCCCCGGCCGCGCTCCCCCTCTCTCACGCCCTCTCGTCCCCCGCCTGCCCCGCTCCCAGGCCTGGCTCCATCCCCCGCGGCCGCGCCCCCACCCGCCATCCCGGGACCGAGGGCCCCGGTGGCCGGGCGCTGCGCGCTCTCCTCGGCGATCTGGCTCTTCCTCCCGTGCCCCCTTTCTCCTTCCACACTCCCTGCCGTCCATCTTGAATACTTGGGATTCTTGAATGGAGTGAGCAGTATCCGCTCCCCCAGGCTCCCATTGGCTGTGGGTTAACCCTTTTGAAACGAGATCCTCCCTCCCATTGGCTGCCTGGCCCCCTCGTCTCCCCCAACTCCCATCCCCCTCCGCCTCCCAACAGCCGGCGAGGTCAGGGCGCTCCCGGGCGCCCCCTCCCCTGGCCTCTCACCTCCCTATCCCCACCCCAGGATGCCTCACTCTCTGCTCTTTCCATCAACCCCCACCCCCCACAGCACTGCAGGTGAAGGCAGGTCTATTTCCCGCCAAATGTGGCCGAAGCCCAGTTCCCAGATGCCCCTTAAGCTGGACTTGTAGACCTAGGAAGATGCAAGGGGTACAATTTCCTGCCCCACTTCTGCCTCTCCTTGCCCAGAAGCACCTCTCCAACAGAGGATCCACGCAGCCTCTGAGCCTCACTCAAGGCGATGGGAGAGCCCGGACAGCGCTCCTGAACCAGCCAGCCTCTGGGGCTGGCCAGGAAGAGGGCAGCTCCGGAAAGAAGATCTGGGGCTCTTCAGAGAAGCTAATTCCCTGAGTGCCTGGGGGCAGGTCTGACCCTTTGAAGAATGTGCAGCATCTGGAGCTCTGCTCAGTCATAAACATCCCCTGGGACCAGCCCAGCCGCCCGGCCCAAGTGCTGGGCCCACTAGAGGCCCTGAGTTGGGAGTCCAAAGAAACATGAAGTAGACAGCAAGGAATGAGGACAGCGAGTCAGGCCTGGGGGTCAGGGCACTTTTTCTCTAGGCCCTGATCTGCCCATAACAAGCTTGATGAGGTCCTATCTCCTCTCTGTGCCTCAGTTTCTTTATTTGCAAAAGATTGGTCTAGAACAGCGATTTTCAACCAGTGTGCCACAGAATTTTTAAAATATGCAATACCTGACTTTTAGTCAGGGGCACTGACCTCTTTTCCCTTAGATTGTCAAATTAAAAAATGACAAGAGCCAACATAATAGTAGTCCAGTGTTAATAAAAATTATACCTATTTTTGTCAGATCGGCAAAAAAATATAATGTATTTTTTGGTGTGCTGCAGAATTTCAGTAGTTTATGTGTTAGAGAAAGGTTGAAAATTGCTAGTAATTAGTAACTAGAGAAAGGTTGAAAATTACTAGTCTAGAAGACTGCCGTGATGTAGACATTTTTTTGTTTTGTTTTGTTAATCCTCACCCGAGGATATTTTTCCATTGATTTTTAGACAGAGTGGAAGGGAAGAGGAAAGAGAAAGAAATACCAATGTGAGAGAGAAACATCCACTTGTTGCCTCCCGCATGCACCCGGACTGGGGCCAGGGATTCAGCCTGCAACCCAGGTATGTGCCCTTGACTAGACTCGAACCCGGGATGCTCTACCCACTGAGCCAAACCGGCAAGGGCCTTTAGACATGTCTGCGTGAAGATGGACATGTTCTGTGTCTGCGTCATCCAATGTGGGTAGCCATTAGCCACATGTGGCTATTGAGCACTTGAAATGTGGCTACTGCAACTGAGAAACTGACTTTTTTAAAATGTATTTAATTTCATTTACTTTTAAATAGCTGCATGTAGTCAGTGGCTTCCCTATTGGACAGTGAGTTCTCAAATTCCTGTGATCCTGCTGGTGAAGAAATTTTCAGACTCTTGCTGGGGGAAAAGTATCCTTTCACTTCGGCCTCAGGTCCAAAACCATCCAGCTCCAAAGCACAAATCACCAAGGGCCTCAACAGCCTGGTGAGGTTCCAATCCCTGTCACCTCGATCAGGAATCCTTCCCTCATGGCTGTCATCTCCGTTCTGAGAAGCTGAGATATACCCAGGACACAATGGGAGATTAGGACTAGCAGGGACTTTGCAAGTTTGTCCAACTTGCTTGTCTTTTCAAGGATAGAAATCAAGATATTGGTGGATGAAGATGGGGGGTGTCACTTGCCCAAGGGCAAGAAGTAAGTTATGTTTGTTTACAAGTTAACATGCACCATAAGCTTAGTACATCTCTTTGGGGGCACTGCCCATTCGCACATGTACATCATTAAGTTCATTTAATAAGTACTTCTCTGACCCAGGCCAAAGGTGAACTGGGATTGAAATCAGCCCCTATGGCTGAGATCAAGCTATAGCCAGCTCCATGGGAGTGCCAGATGGGCCCTCTGACCAGCATGTGAAAACCCAGAGCTCTGGGGTGTGCCACGTTACAAGGACATGGACAGTCCAGAATCTGCTTCCTGAATCAATGTGGTTGAGGGATCCCCTTGGTGACATCCCATAGGATAAGGGGAGAAAGTTGTAAGGTAAGTAAAGAATGCTCTGGGTTCATTCTAGGATTGACCAGAAGCAGAATTAACAGGGGGACTGGAGCTACTAGAGGAGGAGTGTCCAGGATTCTGGTAGCTACAGGCTATGACTGGTGCATACAGGGCCCTAACTTAGCAGAGAGAGAACTGCCATAGGGACCTGGTCAAGAGAATGCTGCACCAGCCTGCACCTGTACAGTATTTGTACAGTCCCCACTTCCAAAGGGCCTGTGTCTGGGAAATGTTCTATGGGTGAAGGGAAGACAGAGCTGCCTGGGGAATGGCTTTTGTCCTCAATACTTGTTACTACTAGATGATAATGGCTAAATGACTTCTCTAGTGACAGACAAGGAATCCAGAGGAGAGAAGTGTTGCTCCCAATAGAGAATGGAACCTAAGAAGTCTTCCTAGAGGAAGTAGCATCTAAGACTTGAAGAATAGAAAGGACTTAGATCAAGAAGATAGGAGGAAGGAGACCCGGAAGGCCAAGGAGAGGCAACCACAAACACAAACACTGAAATGTGGGGAAAGTCAGTGAGAACCTAGGAAGAAGAGTAGCAAGGACTGAACACTTCCCTCGAGCCCCTTGCTCAACTCCAATGACATCATTTGAGTTGGTAAAAGGGTAAGAAGATGCCCTTACCCTTTTCCCTGCCAAGAGACCCATCCCACCTCCTCACCCTCTGCTTTCTGCTGCTTTTGCCTTAGTCTGCAGGCCTGCTTCCCAGGGCAGAGTGGATTTCAGTTCCCATCAGCGATGGATTGTACTTGGTCCCTCTCAGCTCAGCCTCCAGTCTCTGGAATCCCGTTCCCAAAGATGAGCTGCACAAAGGGAACTTCCTTTTTCATGCTCCGACTTCCAAAACTTTGCTTGGCTCCATCCCTCTAGCCAGAAACAGCTAGACATGGTCCAACTTGTTACAGGAGTGTAAAAAAAAATTTACCCAGGAGCTATTTGGCTCCTCGCCACCCCACTCCACCTCTACATCCTTCCATAATGCGCCAGGGCTTTGCAGTAGCCTCCCTCCCAACTGTCCCCACAGCAAGTTCAGGACCAGTCTGGAGGTACCCTCGTTGTCTTCTTCCCCAATGCTCAGAGTCCTACCCAGATCTCTATTTGGGTAAATCTCATGGAATTCTGTAATTGTGAGATGGGAAGACCTCTGCCTCTCGGGAGGACTGAATCTGAAACATTGGAGAAGAGTTGGCTTCCTGCTTAAACATCAACAGAGATAAGTGGGGTTGCTAATCACATGGCTTCTAAATCACTGAGATGATAGAGACCTTTCCCTTTGAACCTCTTCAATATCCTCTCCTTCCAAAATAGGCACCTCTTAGTCTTGCATCTCTCAACCACATATGTGTCTAAGCACCTCCTGTGTGGAAGGTTCTGGAATCATTGCTGTGAAACATTCTGGGCCCCAAGGTGCTCACAGTGGAGGAGCACAAGGCAGACACATGAAGAAGTCAGTCTGCAACAGTGCCCCAATAGATGCAAGAACCTTATTTCTGAGGCAAAGATGTTCCCCTGAGGTCTTGATCCTATTCTTGCTTCATCAATTGCCCCATTTATTGCATTTTCAATCCCTTTCCATGAGCCTAGAGCAAGGGTCAAGCAAGCTGCAGACCACAAGCCAAATCCTGACCTCTGCCTGTTTTTTGTAAATAAAGTTCATTGGAACACAGCCATGTTCATTTGGTTACATATTGTCTCTGGCTGCTTTCGCACTACAAAGGCAGAGTTGAGTGGTTGCAACAAGACCCTATGGCCAGCAAAGCCTAGTATATTTACTCACTGGCTCTTTATAACAAAAGTTTGCCAACATCTAGTTTGTGGGAAGTTTTGGACTCTGTTATCTCAGAAAGATGTAACAGAACTCAAGGAAAGCAACTGAAATTACCTTGAGATTAGAGTGGAAGGACACAGCCCAGACTTTTTCCCACAGCCTACACATGCTCAAGTCTTCCCACAACCTGCCATGAAACTTCCCACAACGCTACTCAGTTTTCTACATCTCTCATTCCTGTCCTGCCCATTATTAAACCCATACAGTCTGGCTTCTGCCCCTAATTCCCACTGAAATGGTTCCTACTGGAAACATCAATGACCTCCTCATTATTGATCCACCATTCTTTTCTCAGTCCTTATCACACATAGCCTATCTTTAGCATCTGCCTCCATTGACTATATGAGTCTTGAAATGCCCATTGCCTTTAGAATGGATTACCTCCTACTTCTGCAAAGATTCCTTTTCAGGTCCCTTCCTGGGGTCTTCTTCCTTCCCTTGCTATCTATGTGTTCACTTCTGCAAGATTTGACCTTGACCCTCTTCTTTCTCCATGCCCTATCACTGGACAAAATCATCCCTGTGCCTGAGTTTAACAATCTCTTCTTTTTTGGTGGCTTCCCAATACTGTATACAACTTCTGAACTAAAGATGCCCAGGTTGCTAGCAGAAGGCTGTGCTCCTCAAATGCATGTCTTATTGACCAGACAAGCTGAATTTGTCCAACATCAAACACAACTTCCTACATCTCTGCTCTAACTTATAATCACCTCTGCCTCTTCTTTCATCTGCCCATTAATTGTTACTGTTTCCAAGAGATCTACCCTTGACCCTTCTCTTTGGGTGATTTTAGGAACTACATATATATATATGGTTTCAGAGAAGAAGGGAGAGGGAGAGAGAGAGAGATAGAAACATAAATGATGAGAGAGAATCATTGATCGGCTGCCTCTTGCAAGTCCCACACCAGGGATCAAGCCTGTAGCTTGAGCATGTGCCCTGACCAGGAATTGACCCATGGCCTCCTGGTTCACAGGTCAATGCTCAACCACTGAGCGATACCGGCCAGGCTGGTAACTACACTTTAACTTTCCTTTGGGGAGACACTTATTCTCTACTTTTAGTCCCTAGGGTTGACATGAGACTGACCCCATCTGCCCCTTCAGGAGCAGTCACACAATCCAGGTGTATTAGTTGTCTATTGCTGTGTAACAAGTAAGTCCAAAACCTAGTGGCTTAAGACAACGCATTCATTTTTTCACAGATTCTATGGCTCAGGAATCTGGGCAGGGTTTAGTTGGATTCTGTGATGATGGTCTCTCATGAGATTGCAATTAAAGGGCCACCCAGGGCTGGAATCTCATCTGAAGGCTCAGTGTGGAAGAATTTGCTTTCAAACTGCCTCTCATGGTTGTTGGCAGGATTCATTTCCTCAAGGGCTATTGGACCAAGGGCCTCAGTTCTTTGGTGACTGTTGGCTGGAAGCCACCCTTATTTCTTGGCAATGTGAGTATCTCCAATATGATAGCTTGCATCTATGTCAACAAGAGAGTCTGATAGCAAGATGGAAGTCACAGTCTTTTGTAACCTAATCACAGAAGTGACAATCCTTCTACATTGCCATATACTCTTCCCATAAGCAGTCTGAGATAACCTCTGAAAATGGTTCACTATTCACTTGATCCAGAAAACCCCACAAAATCATGCAAATCAAGGGGTTCAAATCATCGTGTTCACTCTAAGAATACTCGTGAAACTGCTTAGGCCAGTGGTCGGCAAACTCATTAGTCAACAGAGCCAAATATCAACAGTACTTCTTCAAAATAGACTCGCCCAGGCTGAAAACCTACTTCTGCGCATGGGCCACGAAGTTTCAATCACACTGTACGTGCGTGCCCGCACGTGATATTTTTGTGGAAGAGCCACACTCAAGGGCCAAAGAGCCACATGTGGCTCGCGAGCCGCAGTTTGCCGACCATGGGCTTAGGCCATCAAGGGTATACACATTCAAAGAGCCACCAAGTATCTGAAGGATGTCGTTACAGAAACAATGTGTGCCATTCCATGTGCCATACCAAACAGGGGGCCTGGACACAGGGTCAGTGGTCCAAAAAGAGTGCTGTATTTTTGCTGCACGTGCTTTAAAGAGCAGAGAGTAATGCTGAACTTAAGGGTTTAGATGTAGATTCTCTGGTCATTGTGCACATCCAGATGAACAAAGCTTCCAAGATACAGCCCAGAATTTACAGAGCTCGTGGGCGGATTGACCCTACGTGAGCTCTTCCTGCCATAGTGAGGCGATCCTACTGAAAAAGAGCAGATCGTGCCTAAACCAGAAGAGGAGGTTTCACAGAAGAAGAATATATCGCAGAAGAAACTGAAGACATAAATTTACTCCAGGAGTAAATTCAGCATAAAATAAATGCTAATAAAAGCAAAACAAACAAAAAATAGAAATGAGATACTCAAGAGGTGGAGACTACACTAGAGTATGATTACTAGGAAGTGGGGGCTGACTTAGAGACTGAGTTAGCCTAACTCACAATAACGGATTCAAGGATGAGTATCCAATCAGAGTCAATCAGATGTTTACTGGAACCTTTGGGAAAGTGGCTTTGCTGGTAGAAGAAGGTAAGCTTGAAACTGGAGGATAATCTGCTTAGAGTGAAAACAGAATAAACAAAAGATAGGGAGAGACAGATGCCTGATAACATCGTTTGAGAACTGATACAGTCAGGCCTACAGCAGAACCTCTGGAGTTTTTAGTTATGTAAATAAACCAAGGCATGCCCTCCTCTTACATTGGTTTCAGTTGGAGTCTGTCACCCACGACCAAAGGTTCCTAACAGATAAAAGGTCTCCGAGATGCCCTGGATTCAGTTTGCCCAAACCCAATTTAATTATCTTTATCTTCATCTTCCCCACACACCAGCTTCTCTTGCTAGGTTCTATTTTGCAGTTAAAAATATAAGACAGTTGCTTAGACTGACAACCTTTGCTGTCATCTTTGCTCTTCCTTAGCTGCTGTGGAAATTGGAACAGCCCATGGAATATGGATTGGTTCTATGGAACCATAAAAGAGACTTTCTGCTTTGCAATGATAGGGGATGCCCTAAGGTGACCCAATGAAACACAATCTTAAGTATAGGCAAACAAGTAGCTCTAGGTTTTTCTCCAAGTCATTAGAGGGTAACAGAATTTCTGGATGCAAATCACATGACTGAGAGGATGAGAAGAGTGTATCTGACTCTTATATCAAAACACACCATAGACTAAAATGAAATTCTGGCAAACTGCCTGGTGAGCTTGTGGTTTGGAAGGCACCCTGGGCTGCATTTGTGAAAATATTTCTTCCATATCTAAGGCAGATTAAAGGAAATTCTGTCGTTTGAAAGTCAGTCATAACTTTTTACGTCTTTTTTCCTTAGGGTTCCAGTCATAATTCGAATCCTTCCCTTTCCTTCCCTATGCTACCTTCAATCAAGATACCCTAAACCCTGTGCATTCTCCGCTCAGATGTGTCCTTGCTAGTTTAATGCCCACCTTGGGGTCTTGTATCACCTCTGAAAAGCTTTCCTTTCCACCTTCATAACTCAAACCTCAGGTCGTTTATCTGCCTCAAACTGTGATGGTGCTCTGGTGGTAAACCATGCTTCCTAACCTTTACTGGGTCATGGGTCCATTTATAAAAAGGGGATGAAAATCCTTCTAGAAAAATCTGTGTTTTGTGTTTTGCTGTACATTTCAAGGGGAACATGAACCCTCTGGAGTCCCTTTATGCACCCAACCCACGTGATGACATATCCTCTCCTCCCTCAAGGTTAGACCTTCTTAAAGAGAATATGTTACAAACTGCTTAACATGGCATTTAAGGCCTTCCAAATTTACGCTTACCTGCTTTTTTGGCAGCACCTCTGCTTTCGGTGGTTGGGGTTATTTGATGTCTGATTTCCCACCAGACCAAGAGCCTCCCTGAATGGTGCCCTTTCATTTTTCCTTGCTCTATCTTCCCAGATGGAATGGAATTTTCTCAGGAGTAGCAACCAGAAGGCCCAGAATAGTGCTAGATAAATTGTTAGTTCATTGTCAGATTTATTTTATTTTATTTATTTATTAAAAATATATCTTTATTGATTTCAGAGAAGAAGGGAAAGGGAAAGAGAGATAGAAACATCAACGATGAGAGAGAATCACTGATTGGCTGCCTCCTGCATGTCCCCTACTGGGGATCAAGCCCGAAACCCAGGAATTCGATTCCGGATCCACCCCGGAATCGAACCTGGGATTCCTTCAGTCTGCAGGCTGATGCTCTATTCACGGAGCCAAACCAGTTAGGGCACTAGATTTATTTTTAATTTATTTTATTGTGGAAAGTACACTTAAACACTTAACATGAGACCTATCCACTTTATTTTTTATTTATTTTGACTTATTTACTTTTATTTTAAATATATATTTTTTATTGATTTTAGAGAGGAAGGGAGAGGGAGTGGGAGATATAAACATCAATGATGAGAGAGACTTGTTGATTGGCTGCCTCCTGCATGCAGGATTGAGCCTGCAACCCAGGGAATCAAACTGTGACCTCCTGGTTCATAGGTCGACATTTAACCACTGAGCCATGCTGGCTGGGCTTCTCCTTTTTTAAGGCTGAATAATATTCCACTGCATGTACATAACACGTTTTAAAATTTCACTCAATTGTTGATGGGCATTCAAGTTGTTTTTACATCTTTAGTATTGTACTTATGTTGCAATGAATTGCTAGAGTCATTATTTGAAGCAGAAAGGATCTTGGGGTGATGGGCCTAGCTAATATGATATAATGTCATCTGCTTCAAATCGATAGTTGGAGAGAGTTCTGTTTTCAATTTTAGTGGACCCCATAGGTATAGGGACTTCTCAGATGTGTGCCATGATTTTGGTTTTGAAAATACAGGTCACCCCCTGGTGAACTTACCATATTTGCTGGTTACTGCTGCCAGAAATCCTTTTTTGGAAGCTGGTGTCCGTTGAGACTCCAGAGAAACAAGGAACTGGCCCCAGTTCATGGATTCCTAGGTGAGTTAATTGACTTCATATTAAAGCTCTGATTCAACCTTAACCCCCACATAAGCTAGGGCAGGAATGTGTCCTATGTGCCTCCAAAATGGACATTCTGAGGAAATCTGGGACAATAAAATTGCTCTTCCTTGGCCATATTTCAAAATTCCTCCTGCATTTCAGTCCTCCCCCACCTCCCCCACATACACAGGGATATTTCCCATTACATGGTGGGAAGTGGAAGAAAGACGTTATCAATCCATAAAAGTGCACATTCTGGGGTGGGGTGTGGGTTCAAGGACTCTCTGTCTTGTGTAACACTGTCTTTCCAGTGCCTGAAACAATGCCTAGAACATATTAAGCATTTGATTAATACTTGCTGAACAAAGGAATAAATGAGAAAACAGGAGGTGTCAATGATCTTGGCTTCTAATTTGTAAAAGTTGTCTTCAGAAACCTCTATACTTTCTTTGTAGGCATTTGATATCTTGTAATTTTATCCAACCATAAGCATTGAAGGATATGGGTTCTACTAGACATGTCAGCACCAGTGGGATGACTTCAAATTTCTCCCACGTGCAACATTTGCAGCATCAGTAAATTAGATGCATTGTGTGGCAGGGCCTCACGTGATGGTGTCAAGCTGCTATGGTCTGGGTTATCAGTTCAGATTGGATTCTACCTCATGATCCTTGATGTCTACTCAGGCTCCAGCCATCATCTTTTATTCCAGCCAGCAGAATAGTGGAAGGAGAACTGAAGAAAAGTGTGCCCCTCTTTTAAGGAGACCTCCCAAAATTTACCTATGGTACCTCTGCTTACACCCCATTAGGCAGAACTTAGTCACATGGCCACAGCTAGCTTCAATGAAAGAAGTCTTCATTCCAGGAGGCTGTGCATCCAGCTGAAAGTCAGGGGTTCTATTACAAAGGAAAAAGTAGGAAAGATATTGGGAGAGACAGTTGAAATGGTTGGGGAGGTGGTTTGACATGGAAAGTCTGGCCTTGCCAAACCAGAGAAACTTCTCTGATTTCATGCTCCCACTCACAGCTCTTATCTACGAAGCATGTCACCAGCCCCAAATGCCACCTGAGGGCAGAGGAGTCTGAGACCTGGCTAGAAAGCATGGCTGCTGGAGTCAGATGGTTGTAGGTTCCAATATGTCTCTGGACCTCTCCTTTCCTCCCTTTATGAAGCGAGGAAAACAAGGTTGTGGCATTTTAACTGGGAAATTCCTGGGACAGTTATTACCCATGAACGGTACTTGCTTTCTGGTGGTAAAAACATATAACACACAATTTACTCTTTTAACTATTTTTCCTGTACCGCACAGTAATGTTAACTATATGCACATTGTTGTGCAACAGATTTCTAGAACTTTTTCATCTTGCAGAACTGAAACACTACACGTGTTGAACAACCACCTTCCCTCTCTCCCTCCAGCCTCTGGCAGTCACCATTCTACTAAGGGTTTGGCTAGTTTAGACACCTCATATAAATGGAATCATACAATATTTGTCTTTTTGTGACTGGCTTATTCATTTAGCACGACATCCTCTAGTTTTATCCATACTGTGGCATATGGCAGGATTTTCTTCTTTTTTAAGACTGAATAATATTCCATTGTATGTATATGCCACATTTTAGAAATTCAGAAACTGTTCATCTAGCCCAGTCGTCGGCAAACTCATTAGTCAACAGAGCCAAATATCAACAGTACAACGATTGAAATTTCTTTTGAGAGCCAAATTTTTTAAACTTAAACTATATAGGTAGGTACATTGTTATTAACTTAATTAGGGTACTCCTAAGGCTTAGGAAACGCCACACTCAAGGGGCCAAAGAGCCGAATGTGACTCGCAAGCCGCAGTTTGCCAACCACGGATCTAACTGACCTCTATGATGCTCCCACCTCTGACTACTGTGAATAATGCTGCAAAAATAGTGCTTCTTGCCCTAACTGGATTGGCTCAGTGGATAGAGTGTCGGCCTGCGGACTGAAGGGTCCCCAAGTTTGATTCTGGTCAAGGGCATATACCTTGATTGTGGGCACATCCCCAGTAGGGTGTGTGTAGGAGGCAGCTGATCGAGATGTTTCTAACTCTCTGCCCCTCTCCCTTCCTCTCTGTAAAAAAATCAATAAAATATATATATTTAAAATGGTGCTTCTTATCAGAGACTACTTAGTATAAGACAGTGGTCGGCAAACTCATTAGTCAACAGAGCCAAATATCAACAGTACTTCTTCAAAATAGACTCGCCCAGGCCGAAAACCGACTTCTGCACATGGGCCACGAAGTTTCAATCGCACTGTATGTGCGCCTGCACATGGTATTTTGTGGAAGAGCCACACTCAAGGGGCCATATGTGGCTCGCCAGCCGCAGTTTGCCCACCACGGGCATAAGAAATTAGCTCTCTCCTTTCTTTTAACACCCTTGTGGGGGCGGGGTGGGGGGAGGACGGCCTTTCTTTCTGTATGTAAATAACTGTTAGGTTAAATACCTTACGTGGAAACAAACAAGGGGAATCTGGGAATTCTGTAGAAAGCACATATCCATGAGAGGGAAAAGGATAAGGCCCCCAGGACAATAACAGCCTATAGATGCTCGTTAGGTGGTCTGTTTGAATAGATAAGGAGAGACAATCCATAAGGCTGTCACATTGTTTAATCCTAGCACAGCTAAAATTCCAGACTCCAGATGTTTACCTACAGGAAGGGTGCAGACCCACCCCCCAGTTCTCACAGTGGTCTTCCATCGAGGAGAGCTGAATCCTGACCCCAAGATCAAAGGCCGGGGCAGCTGTGAGGAAGAAAGACCACCCAAAAACAAATGTGTAATCCCCGCAGTTGAGAGACAATTCTCAAAGGCAAAACCCTAACTGATCCTAATAACTATGAGAAGCCATGCTTGGGCACTCCTTCCTACAATGATTTCTTGAGGAGCCACATAAAATAAGACTAAAATCAATGTCATCATTATAAAATAAAAGTCTTCACCCAAGTGTGGATATTGCACACTTTGGATCAAAAGTGTTTGCTGTGCATTTATAGGCTTAGATGGTGTCAGAGAAACATGGGTTGAATCAGGTTCCCAAGGAGCTTTCTAGTACTCGGAATGAAAAGGCAAATACTCATGAACATGGTATGAATTATACAAGGTCCTGTATGGTGAGTGTGGTGTTTGGAGGAGGGGGAAGTGCGTTTGGTTGGTCAGAGCAGAGAGCATGACAGGGGCGATGGAGTTTGCACCAGACTCAGAATAATGACAGCATTTAAATAAACCAACAGGGTTCTGAAAGGCATTTTGTTTTGGTTTTGCTTTGTTTTGTTTTAGCTAGTATGAGGACAATGACAGAAAGACATGGATGGTCTCTGCCTTCCAGGAGGTTTCCAAAAATTATTTCATTGGGGGAGCAGATTTTTCTAATGAGGCTCACACTGTCCTGGCCTCACCCTCTGAGGGGACCCCAGAAGCACCTACAGGACACTAGGTCCCTGAAACACAGCTTGATGGGCAGGGGTCGGGCATCTAGGGCTGACAGTCTGGTGGTGGCAGCAGCTCAGGACTAGGCTCACTGTGACCACACCACTCGGACCTCAGTGTGGCCATCGTCCAGCACCACGTTCATCTCCCCCAGGCTGGCTGGCCCCCTGCATTTTTCTGCTCAGCCCCTGACTCTTGATTCTTGGGGCTGGTGTTTGAGAGGATTCTTTAGATTTTGGCTCTTCAGCTGATTTAGGAGAAAAGATAGGAAGAGGTGCGCGTAGGGCTTCCAAGAGGAAATGCTTGGCAATGCACCAGCTCTTCAAACTGAGATGGTGAGTGGGGGAGTCACACAGGGAGGCCGGTGGGGTGGGAGAAGCATTGGATCCTGGGAGATACTAACGGCCAGCCGACTCTGGTTTGAATATCTAGCCTTCCAGCTGGGTGACCCTGAGCACATTGTAGCTTAGAGGCTCCTTTTCTTCATTTGTAAATCTGGCAAAATGATACCAAGTCACAGGATTCCTGTGAAGTTGCAGTTGCCATGAAATACTAAAATATGAAGCCCCCTGGGGGGCATATGGTAAAAGGCCAAAGGAAAGGGGGTTATGCCTGAGAGGGACGGGGAGTGTCCGTGAGCTCTCAGTGTGTAGAGAGAAGAGCAGAGCCTAACTGCTGAGCCAGGGCAGGTCCACGTTTTTGATTTTGGAGAGGATTTGAAGACTCGGCTAAAATGCTGCCCCTCACTCTGTGGAGCCAATCTGTGGTCACTCAGGGAGAAATGGAGGGGAGTGGGGGAGGGGGCTGGGAGGCCAGGAGGCGGCTGCACAGCCAGCCTGTCACTCCAGGATGATGGATGAGCCTATTCCATGGCTTGTAATTAGTGCTGACTGGCTCTGAGATGCTTCCCTTGAGGGAGAGCTCCCTGCTCCATGGCCAGAGGCCCTCCTCAGGGAGGGGGGCTGGACTGGATGTAAAGTTTGTCCTGAAACTCTGGCACGGACTCCCAGGGGTTGGTGTGCATGCGCTTTTGTACACGCATGTACATGTGTGTATGTGCATATTTGTGACTCCTGTACCAGTGCGTGTGTGAACACATCCGCAACTATGTGTGTACTGACATGTACATGAGTATGCTTCATGCTAAGTTGCTAGTCAAGACAAAGATTGAAACATGCGATGAGAGAAAAGTGGGAAATGCTAGACTTTTGTCTGCGTCACTTGAAGGGACTTTCAGTTTCAAGAAGTCACTTGGCTCATTGTCTTAGTTATCCACAGGGCAGGCAGCCCCTGTCCTGAGGGAAGAAGTAACAGAAGCTTCCGTGCCTCCCTGGAGCTGGCACTCCCTGAGCAGCCTAGCAGCCACAGCAGGCCAGGATGGAGGGGCTGTCCCAATTTGCATACTGGTGTTTTTTTAAAATCCTCATTGGAGGAAATACTGAGAGAGAGGAAGGGAGGGAGAAGAGAGGGAGGGAGGGAGGGAGGGAGGGAGGGAGGGAGGGAGGGAGAGAGAGAGAGAAACATTGATGTGAGAAAGAAACATTCATCGGTTGCCTTCCGTATGTTTCCTGACGGTGGAGCAAACCCACAACCCAGGTATGTGCCCTGACCGGGGATTGAACCGGCAACACTTCAGTGCACAGGACACACTCAACCAACGATCAACTGAGCCGCTCCTGCCAGACTCGCATACGGGTTTTTCTGGGATAAGGGGAATTCATATTTCCCTAACATTTCTTTCAAAGATTCAAAATTGTAGAGAGTAATTTCAACCAAAGTTTAGAACAAAGAATACCAGTAAATTCTCTAAAATAAAATTACCTTGAGAGAAATGGAATCCAGGTTACTGAGCACTCGGGTCTACTCCCAACTCCACTACTCACCAGCTGAGACCTTGAAGGAGTAGATTAACTGCTCTCTAAGGCTTCCTTTTTCATTCACAAAAAGGGGAGAAAAATGGTGTGGTGCTATCATATATACATTTGAATGATGCAAATGTGAAAAACTGCAAATCCCTTTAAATTAAAAAAACACAACAAAAACTCACCAGGGTTGTATAATGTCCTAGTTGGTGAGCTGAGTGGGTTGTAGACCCTGCCACATGACAGCATCACTTGAGCTGCAAAGCAACTGCCATCAGTGTTATATCCTGAGAGCCAAGCTGTCCATGATGCTCCTCCTACTTCTAATAGTGACATTAATGACTAATGTGCTGTTATTTTAATAAACAGCATTATCATTTAAAATACTTTCTGTATCCTAGAATGATGTTATCTTAGAGTTTAATAACTGATGGCGTGAGTGCCAAAATCCACTCTCCAAATTCAATAGCTTTCTAGTGGAAGTTAGATGTGATAAGATGCTAGGAACCAGCCCAACCTACTTCCATGATGCGCCAAGCAGTTACCTTAGGAGGGGCAACTCTGTGAAACATTAGAGAGTTTAGTGAATAAAAAAATAACACACAGGCAAACATATGGTCCAGTGGTTAAGGATTCCTCTCCCTACCTTTTACACTTATTTGTCTGGAAAAATATAGTGTCAAATCACACAAGTCTTGAGTTATTCGAAGTCTTAAGTCACATGTCGTCTCCCTTTAAAGGAAATGTAATCCATGAAAAATTCTCAGCACAGCAGCACCTGACAACTTAGTAAGTAAGTGCTCAATGCGTGTTGGTCTGCTGCTATTGTGGTTATCATCCTTGGCCCTAAAGATCTGTAGGGACCAGGATGGTTCTGACACAACCCGTGGCTCAGGTCAGAAGCCTTCCAGAATCCAGGCAGAACCTGAAGGTATTGATCTTCAAGAAACAGTGGCTGGGGGGAGAGAGATCAACCAAAGGGCTTGTATGCATGCATATAAGCCTAACCAATGGACACAGACAACAGCGGGGTGAGGGTATGAGTGGGGGTTTGGGGGGAAATGGGGGGATAAGGATACATACGTAATACCTTAATAAAGAAATTAAAAAAGGTTTTCTGTTTTAGATACCCCCCCCCCCCCCCCGAAACAAACAAAAGAAACAGTGGCTGAATAATTGTGAACTGTAAACTTCGGATCAAAGTTTAAATCCTCACAGTGGTTGTTTAAGAACCAGGTACCTCACAGGAAATTACAAATGTCCAAAAGGCTATGCAAGACCAAGTTTCAACAGCGACACCATGTGGCAGTAAGGAATAACGCTTCAGGGTTTTCTCAGGAAGCCCTGAACCAAACCCGGGTGTGGAGGCCTGTGTCCTTGGATCACTGGAACTTTGTCTCTCAGACTAGGACTGCAGGGCAGGGTGGGTGGGTGGGGGCCTTAGGGGTGTGTGTCTATGAATGTATGGCTCTCTTTCTCAAGAGTGACACATGCAGATGGAGGAGTCAGGGGTTAAATATGACAGAGAGGACAGAAAAGAGTAAAATGATATGAAAGAAACTTGAAACTTCACATAATAAGTCATTTCTAATATTATGATATAGACAAAAAGTAGCAAGTTGCTGGGAGAAGTTGTTAATAGTTTCTCTACAAATATGTAAGACCACTGTGGTAGATTGGAAAAGTGGCCACAATTATTCATTTAATAATTGCAGAGTCTTTTCTTTAGAAGTGGCAACTTTTGCCCTGGCTGGTGCGGCTCAGCTGGTTGAGTGTCGTCCTGTGCACTGAGAGGTCACTGGTTCGATTCCGAGTTGGGGCGCATGCCCAGGTTGTGGGCTCCATCCCCGATGTTTCTCTCTCATCCATGTTTCTCTCTTTCTCTCCCCCTTCTTCTCTCTCTAAAAAAAAATTACATAAAAAAAGTAGAGATGTTTTCCTTATTCTTTGTACCTAAGCTAGTCTGATGACTTGCTTTGGCTGATACAATGAGGCAGAAGTGATGTTATATTGCCTCTGCTCACTTCCTTAGACCCCTGCCACCTCCACATATAAGACCAGACTATCCTCCTGGAAGATGAGAGTCCAAGAGGAGCAGAAGCTGTCAGCCGATTCCTTTCAGCCAAGGCCAAAGACAATGAAAGAGACTATACAAGCTCAGCAAAGCCAAACCTCATCACACCTTTCAGCTAATTCTCCAGCTAAACCTGCCAGGCCCACACAGACAGTGACTCATGAGCTAAATAAATGTTATTGTTTTAAACAAACACCCCCTCCTCCTCCCAAAGTGACACATGCTCTCTTACAAGAAAAGGCTCAGAACAGAAAAGTCTCTTCTCTTCCAGATTTTCTACTCTTCCCAGATAAATAAGAATCTTTTCTTTCCCTCTACCTGGATGTGGTGATTCATTCATTCAATCATTCATTCACTCAATAGATTGGTTTTTTTTCCAGTGTAAAGGCACTTTGTTAGGCTTAGTGGGGGCACAGGGTGCAGGGCAAAAAAAACCCCCAAAACACACAGATCTGATTTATAGTCTGGTTTGGGCAGAAAGGAAATAAGCCTGGCCAAATAAGCCACTGAGTGCATTCGAATTCAGCCGTGGGATCACCTTACAGCTGTGTGACCTTTGGGTAGTTACTTAACCTTTCTGAGTTTTCCCTTCCTTATCTCACAAGCAGGCATAATACCTGGCTCTCAGCATGAGGGAGAGGGGGGTAGAAAATGTGCAAAGTGCTGTGCCCCTGGATCAGAATCACTTCCCACCCCCTGCCTTTGCTCAGTCACATTTTACCACATCAGGCTCTCCCACAGGAGGGGGCAGTTCCCCTGAATTTGGGAGGTGCCTCTGCTTTTAACAGTAGCTCAGACAGAAATTCGGCATCTTCCCAGCAGCCTGAGAGATCGACGTCAGGGGCACTGAGAAAGGTTGGGCACACAGAGACCATTCTGCCAATCAAGCCCAATGTGAAGTGCTGATCTCTCCACACCCCCAGAGCTACAAGTCAAGTCTGGGTGACTCTTGTTTGGTTCTGAGCCTTGGCTGGGAGACTGAGCTGCAAGAAAGGCCTCGGACCTGACATGGCATCCGGAGGTTTTGCCCACATGGGCAGCCAGGTCCTAAGGGGAAAGCCAATGGTGTTAGAGGATGGGGTAGGGGGCTAAGCCATAAGTAATCCTCAAACCCAGTCTTCTTGTTTCCCCTCTCAGAAACCCCTGATCTCAACCAAAGCATGTACGAACTAGAAAGAACACACTGGAAGCTTGGGTCACCTCCCACCTTGCATGTCAGCCCAGAACTTGGTCCTCAGCTCAGGCCATAGAGAAGGGGACCAGCCCCAAGGACTGCCAGCTGCCAGCCCAGCGACAGTACCCAGCTAGGTGAGTTACCACCCTGCCCCTATGCCTCAGTTTCTCCTTATCACCAGGGTATTCTGTGAGAGGGGAACTGGGAAGCCATATTCCTCAGGTGGCAGAAGTTCCTGAGTGGGGGCAGCAGGGATGTGAGCCTTGGTGGCTGTGATGGCCTTAAGAACATTCATGCACGCCCTAGCCAGTTTCCTCAGTGGTTAGAGAATCAGCCTGAGGACTGAAGGGTCCCGGGTTTGATTCTGGTCAAGGGCACGTACCTCGGTTGCAGCTCAATCCCTGGCCCCAGTTGGGGCATGTGCAGGAGGCAAGCAATAGATGTGTCCCTCTCACATCAATGTTTCTGTCTCTCCCCATCCCTTCCACTCTAAAAATCCGTGGAAAAAATATCCTCAGATGAGAATTAACCAAAAAAGAAAGAAAAACACTCACCCCATAGAAATATTTCGGGCAGGACTAGCTTGATCCATGTTGAGACCCTATAGGATAGATGCTTGAGAAGTGGCTGTGGACTGACAGCTGAATCCCTATTGTCATTGTGGGGAGTACACGTACCCATTGGGCTGCTTGTGGTTGTGAACCTGACTGAGTGTGTGACAGCTGGGGGAGAAGGGGAGGGGCCAAGGATGACGGGACCTGCAGCCAGAAGGACTAAACCCAGAATTGCAGTCAGAACGCTGGGTGGACAACACTGTACCAAGGAGAGGGGAAGGGAGGGAGAGGAGACACACACAGTGGGGAGATGGGGGGAGAAGAAAGAAACAGAGACAGGGGACAGACAAGACAATGGGATTAGGAGGGAGAAAGGGAAGGAGGGAGACAGAAGGGCTAAGAATCAGAGCACCGGTGAATCTGTGAGGATAAGCTAGAAGCGAGAAAGACACACCAAGACATCTTTAGAGATGAAAAGAGCGCTGTGTTAAAATCTGTCTTCCCATGGGTCTCCCTCATCAAGCTGTAGGTTTTGAAGGCAGGCACTATCTTAAGTCATCTTTATGCCCTCTGTGCTTAGCATAGTGCAGACATAAGGGCACTGTATTTGTTGAATACAGAAAATACTAAGAAAACGCAGAATTTTGCCTTAGCCAGTTCGGCTCAGTGGACAGAGCATCAACCTGAAGACGGAAGGGTCCCGGGTTCGATTCTGATCAAGGGCGGGTACCTCTATGGCAGGCTCCTCCCTGGCCCTGGTCGGGGCTCCTTGCAGGAGGCAACCAATCTGTATGCTTCTCTCACATGGATATTTCCCTTTGTCCTTCCCCCTCTTTTCCACTTTCTCTAAAAATCAATAGAAAAATATCCTTGGGTGAGGATTTAAAAAAAAAAAAAAAAGGCAGGATTTTAAGCTAGAAGGGCAGAGAAAGAGATAGTGGCTCTGAGCTTAGACTTGAGTCACAGAGACATGCTTTCGAACCTCAGGTCAGCCTTTCCTAACTGCACGACTTTGAGCAAGACTGAGCCCCAAGTTGAGAGCTTACATATCAAGTTGCGGAGGCCGAACATCTGTAAAGCTCTCAGCAGAGCGCCTGTGTGAGCTCCCAACACTGTTAGTTACTGTTATTACTGTTGTCACAGGCCAATAAGTGAGACGGAGACGGGCATGAGTGGACTGCATGAATAGCCTCCAGTGAATGACTTTGCCCTCTAACTCCAGTGCCTGTCTACTTGAACTTCAGGCCTGGCTGTGTGACTCCCTCGCTTTGGCTGATGGCACAATGGTAAATTTGATGCCAGCAGAGACGCAAAGGTGTGAAAAAGACAGCCTGTTCCTGACTCCTTTCTTGCCAACTATCACAGCTGTGTCACAGAGCCCGGGGAAGATCAACCAAGTCCCGGCCAGATCAGTAAGACCACTCAGCCCGAGGCTTGGTCGAAATAATAAATAGTTGTTGCCCTGACCGGTTTGGCTCAGTGGATAGAGCATCGGCCTGCCGACTGAAGGGTCCCAGGTTCGATTCCGGTCAAGGGCATGTACCTTGGTTGTGGGCACATCCCCAACAGGGGGTGTGCAGGAGGCAGCTGATCGGTGTTTCTAACTCTCTATTCCTCTCCCTTCCTCTCTTTAAAAAATCAATAAAATATATTTAAAAAAAAAAAGTTGTTGTTTGAAGCCAGTCTTTGGGAGTGACTTGTTACAAGGCAGTAGCTAGCTGACACAAGGGCATGGTTACCCTTGTCCTTTAAAATGGAAAGGCAAATGAGAGAGGAAGTCAGGATCTGCCAGGTTTTATTTGTAGAGTCTAGTGAACTTGAACCAGAGAAAGCTGCAAAATGTGGTTTTCAGGCGGGCAGCAGCAGGGAGAGCTGCAACTGGGCAAGCAGAGGCTTGAGGGTAGGGATTGCCCTAGCCTGGCCCCTGCAGGTCTCAGGCCGTGGGGTCGTACACCCGCCCCATGAAGATAGGGAACCTGTGCTGCCGGTCCCAGAGCAGGAAGAGGAAGGGCTGCTGCACTTCAAAGAGCATTAGACTGCGGGCCACAGAGATGGAGGAGGCTGCAACCGCCTCCACCCCACTCTCCATCAGCTCCAGCGCCGCCTGGTGTTTCATCGCAGAAACCTGGAGGTCCGGGTCCTCTGTCAGCCCGCACAGGTTGAGATCATAAGCAAAGTCAAAGAATTCTAGGGCATAACCAGAGAAAAATAATGAGTCAAAGACCAGCACGAAACTCTCAGCTGTCGGAGACATGTGTCCGGAATTTTCTGGGTTGGTCCCAAATCCCAAGACTCTCTTCTTCCTCCTTATTGCTTATCAAAAATATATATCATACCTTCTGGTCCAGTTCCTGGGATCCTCTGCCAGGAGGCCCATCTTCACACCAACTACCACTTTCTCTCAAGTGGTGAGAGGCCTTGCCCCTTCCCCCCCCCCCCGCCAAACCCTGAAAAATGATGTCATTGCTTCTGTCAACAAGGACCTTGGAAGTGAGGAACTATATCAGAAAGAGGTCATGTGTTATCAAATGAGGTCATATACTAGGAAACAAGATAATCTATTAGGAGGTCAAGTTCTTGAACAGAATATGAAGCGATATATCTGGGAGTGAGGTCAAAAGTCAGGAAGTGAGGCCAAAGGTTAGGGAATGAAGTCTCTGTTGCCTCTCCTAAACTCAGAAGCCTCCAGTTACCCTCTTATCCTGAGTGCTTCTTGCACAATCTGTGGGATGGTTGAGTGTTATGAAATGTTTGTGGGGGAAGAGCATCCATGGTCCACCTACGTCACCTGTCACAGTGTCACAATGAACCATAGTGGAAACAGTCAAGAGAGCTGAAGACCTGGATTGGTGTTCTGGCTCACTTCTACCTAGCTCAACGGATCTTGGCTAAGTTATGTAAACTTTCTGAGTCATTTCCTCATGATATAATGAGATAATAGCAAATCCCTCTAACTGACAGGATCGAGGGACAACCTGAGATTATAGATATACAAAGTATTCTAGAGAGGGCTAAGTGCATTTTAGGGGCTCCCTCCGTCCTGCCACACTTTTCCCCTCTGATGATCTGGGAGCGACTCTGAGCTGCCAGGGCTCACCCAGTTTCTCCATGATTAACAACATGTCCTGGTTGCTCTTGAGTTTGAATCGGGGCAGCATCAGGAGAGTGGGCTGGAACTTGATCATCTCCAGCTTCTTCATGATGGCCTTTAAGACAGAGGGGTTGAGAGCCTGCTCCATGTCTTGGAGACTGTGTTTCATGTTCTGGGGTACCATGATCACCATGCTCAGGTTGTGGGAGAGCTGCAGTTGCCCCACCTGGAGGAAAAAAGATGCACCTTATCAGTCTTCCCACCCTCTGGGTCCCAAGGCTGATCTTCAGCCTGCTGTTCCAATCTGTACCATTTCAGCAAACAGCAGCCAGGCTCGGGCTTCCAGGTTTTGCCATGAAAATGGGGATGCCAGCCAGGTGAACAGTGCTGGTGAGATGCACAAGAATGAGCTCAAGTTTCTGATCACACAGGCTGAAGACGACTCTACCACTGATGAGCAATGTACTCCAGGCAAGTGATTTGATCTTTCTGAACCCTGTTCCCTTCCTCTCAAGTGTGCATAGGGTACCACCAGAGTTACCGGGTCAGTCCTTTGAAAGACTTGATGGCTCTGCAGTGCCTACGAGAGTAAGTATAAATCTCTTACTGTGACATTCAAGATTTTGTACAAGCGGGTCCTAGCTTACCTTTCCAGTTTGCCAGTAGAAGGACTTTCACTGATGGTCAGACAAAAATATATACGAAAAGTGCAGGACTCATGGGTCTAATATAGTGGTTCTCAACCCAGTGTGAATTCACCCCGAGTGGACATTTGGCAATATCTAGAGACATTTTGATTATCACAGCTGGAGGAGGGGGTAGAAGCCAGGGATGATGCTAAATCCTACAATGCCAGGATAGCACCTCATAACAAAGGATTATCCAACCCAAAATGTCAATAGTGCCAAGGGTGACACCTTAGACCAGTGGTTCTCAACATTCCTAATGCCGCGACCCTTTAATACAGTTCCTCATGTTGTGGTGACCCCCAACCATAAAATGATTTTCGTTGCTACTTCATAACTGTAATTTTGCTACTGTTATGAATCGTAATGTAAATATCTGATATGCAGGATGTATTTTCATTGTTACAAATTGAACATAATTAAAGCACAGTGATTAATCACAAAAACAGTATGTAATTATATATGTGTTTTCCAATGGTCTTAGGCGACCCCTGTGAAAGGGTCGTTCGACCCCCAAAGGGTTGCGACCCATAGGTTGAGAACCGCTGCCTTAGACGAATAGGATATAAGAGCATATCATTAAAAGGGCATGTGGTTGAGGTTGAAAGATGGATGAGAAGAATCTAGACTGTGGAATTCAATTGAGCAATGAAGAAATGAACGGAAACCAGTCAATTGTTGGAATTTGAAAATATGGCCCAGAAGCAGCAGGATATAAATTGCTATTGACTGAGGAGCATGGATATGGGGTCCCTGTTGATGGAGGCTTCAACTAGGGTGGGATCATCGGGGCAGTACGCACCCTGTGTATGTCTCTGACTAAAACATACCATGTTATGGCCTTGAATTTCCAAGCCAGTAACCTGAACATGCCTGAGCTGGTAACTCTAATCCCCCTAGTTGGATGAATACTCTTTAGGTCTTAGGAAGATTCAGAATTAAGTATGGAAAGGACAAAGTAAACCGACTTCATAATATTCACACCAGATGGTAAGTTCAGGATAATCTTAAGAAAATCAGACATACTAGTTTTATACTTCTAAGCAAAAAGGTATAGGATAATTTCATTAAGTTTGAGAATGATGTTGAGACGTTGGGGTTAAAATTAATTTACTCTTTAAATTTAATTTTCAGTTCACAGGTGTTTGGAAGATGTGGCCAAGCAAGGTTGTAATTCTGCCCTGTTGGGTATATGGTATACTTAAAAAGAAAATAAAGTATATTTATAAAGTATACCCATAAGCTCGAAGTGCTTATGGGAATATTCATTAACCATATTTGTAACCATGTTTGTAAATGGAACAAATGGTTTATAGAAGTGTAATCTGTTAGAAGTGACTTGATTAAAGAATAATCTTTGAGCTGACACCTGAATGAGCAGAAGGCACAGTTATGAGAAAATCTGAGTGAAGGGGGACGAGGCAGAGGGAAAGCTAAGGCCCGCTCCCAAGGTGGAAACAAGCCCGCGTGTTCCAGGACACATCCTTTACTTCTCAGCCTGGAACTGAGTCCTGGGTGTCTCCCACTGTTTTCTATTTAATAGGTCTGTGTCTTGATGTCCTAACAAGGCACATCTGATCACTGGGCATGAGACATTTTATTAATTAAAATCGTCTGGGCTCCATGTTTTCTGTCTTTCCTCCTTCCCCATCCACTGAAATGATACTCTTCAAATTCTGCTAAGGAACTTAAGCCATTAAACACATGTGCGCACACATACCACATGTATACACATACAGCTATACCTATACATGTGCACACATATGTGCATGCTGCACATGCATGCATACATCAGATGCACAGGACAGAAACACGACTCACTTTTTGTCATTTGATGGAGTAGAGATGAATGAAGAAACTTTAGAATCCTGCTTTCCAGCCTAAAATATACAATGCCTGCCTCGGCCAAGGCTGGAGAAAGAAGAAAGAGAAAAGGTAGGGTGGAAGTACAGATGGAAGGAGTAGAAATTAGTAAGGGTGCACCCCAAACAAATGGGGCCATAGCAGAAAAGAAATCAGGACACATAGGAGGCACTGAAACAGGAGTAGGAAGAGGCAAGGACTGACCTTGGCCTTCAACATAGGGTCAGTGAAATGGGCCACCGGGTACTTCTTGCTGGTCATCATGGGCACTTTTATCGTTGAGGATTTCAAGTAAAAGGGCTCCCTCCTGGTTTTTTTGTGATCAAATGGTGTCTTCCACTTGGCTAGAGGGAAGAGAGAGGGGGCCAGTTACTCTAATACAGGTGGGGAAAGGATATAGAGCTGAAGTCCCGGTTAGCCAAGGGTAAGACAGGTACAATGGGATCCAGTCATGGAATGTGGGGTTTGGTGGGCTTTGAAGCCAGGAGGGGAGGAAGGATTCAGGATGGGAAGATGACCTGGTCCAGGGCCCCCTTACCACTTAGATAGATAGCATTGAGGAGGACAAGGCGGGTGTCAGAGGGCAGGCTGTCTAGAAGAGAGTTGATCTTGTGGTTGGTGTTCTCCGCCACCCAGGTGTTGATGAGCTCCAAGTTGGCATCACTGTCATTTCCCAGGGTTCTGGGGCTGCCATACAGGTACTGAGAGGCGTTCATAAAGGCGTCCCTTATAACCAGGTCTGGTGGGGGATATAGGTCAAGAGAAGGAGGCATGAGTCCCCTGAACACTCTCCCCGCTTCTAAGAGCAGACTTAGAGAGGGGGTGTGTTTTCTGTCCATCTTTGTGCTCACTCCAATGAACACAGCATGTTGGAGCAGGGGTCCAGGCCACTCCTCGTACAGATGTGACAATGAGGCCTAAAGAAGGCAAATCCTGAACTTGTGAGCATGGCTGGCAAGGTACTTTGGAACTTCCGTTTACCTGTATTTCCCTCCCTTCTTTTCTTAATTCAAGAGGCAATAGAGTCTGCTTCCCAGCCTCAGCAAAAGTTTGTAATAAGACTTCCTGGCTTTGGCTCTCCAAAGCCCAGATCCACTAAAGAAAACAGTATCTGAAAGAGGAACTTTTCCTGGACTAAATAACTGATATTGAATGTAGTTGTATTTACCACCAACCCAGCAAAACAGAGGATCAAGTTGATTTATAGTAAATAAGTAAATACAATGTTACTCAAATGCCGTATTTTCCCATATCTAAAAAGAGGGTGTTCCCTCCCTCCCCACTTTGTTTTTCTGTATTTTCTCAGTTTCTACGATGAATAAGTATTGTTTTCATCAGTTAAAAAAAAAAAAAAGCCAGAGTGTTACCCTGGCCCATGTGGCTCAGTTGGTTGGGTGTCATCCCTGTGCACCGAAAGGTTGCTGGTTCGATTCCCGGTCAGAGCACATGCCCAGGGTGTGGGCTCAATCCCTGGTAGGGGGCATGCAGGAGGCACCCCATTGATGTTTCTCACATCAATGTTTTTCTCTCTCTTTCCCTTTACCCTCCTCTCTTTGTAAAAAAAAACCAAAAACACACAAGTAAAGAGAGGGTCAGACTACATCTATAATTTTCAGACTTTCTCAAGCAGCAGAGCTGTGTTTTCAAATAATGTCATGTCTGAAGCCCACAATATAAAAGGGTTGTGATTGAGGCTGGGCATGAGCTTAGAGCCCAGTTGGCTCTATGTCCCTCTCACAGGAAGTGGCACCCCCACCCCACTCTGCCTCCCTGATCCCCACTCCCTCCATGACTTCTGAAGGAGCTGTGCAGAACCCTAGGGCTCTGTGGACCAAACCTTGAAGAAAAAAATGCATTTGATCATGTTGGAAGTGTATTGCTCTTATTACCTACTTATTCATCTAACACATGTAAATGACAACAAATTCATAGAATATTAAAAAAGTGCAAAGACTAGAGGGCCCAAGATTCCCCTGACCCAGATTAACAAACATCTTTTGCCTATTTTATGTCTATAGCTCTCTAGTCCTATCTATTCATGAACTCTTATTCTAAACGGAGTTGATGAATGCAAATGACTTACCCAAAATCTCATCATGGGGACTCTGTCTGCTGAAGCCCTCACCTGCTCTGCAGTCCATCCTGGATGTTCTAGCTCTAACATTCCCACTGTCCTTTACCCCAGTGCTGGGTCCCCTTCAGCAGCCATCCCCTCCCCGGCACTCACCTGGGCTGTGGAAGATCTGAGAGACTGAAGTGAAGCCTTTGGATGTGAAGGCCTTCAGGGCCTGGTGGACACAGCTAAAGTCCTCAGGGTAGGAGAGGACGGTCTTCAGGTTTTCCTTGGTGCTGTTCCCGGCCCCTACAACAAAAAACAGAGATGAAGGCCAACTGCAGGAGGTGTGGGGGAGCCACTATCAGGACCACTTTAGAGGGACCAGCTGGAAGGGGGGTCATTGCTAGAAGGAGATCACATATCATCAGAGCTGGAAGCATGGTTTCAGGAGACAGTACATATATCAGAAAGAGAGAGGTCGGGGAATTATGAGTAATCATGGTTAGCCTTCTCCAGGACTGCAAATACTCTCCTCCCCTATTTTCTACCTAATTTTTATCCCACTCATCATTCAAAGCCTGGTGCCTGTTCTACATGAACTAGTATTTGGTTGGTTTAGGTTTATAAGGGTTCACCATATAGGCAGGGATACTAGATGACTATTAAGAGGAGAGTAGCTTGGTTGGTTAGAGTGTTATCCTGATATGCCAAGGTCGTGGGTTTGACTCCAGGTTGGGGTGTGCACGGGAGGCAACTGATCAATGTATTTCCCTCACATCGATGCTTCTCTCTCTCTCTCCCTTCCTCTCTCTCTAAAATCAATTAAACAAAGAAAAAAGAAATTAACCAAAAACCATCAACTGAAATGTGCCTTCCAGGGGGCACTTGGCAGTGTCCGAAAATACTCTGGTGTCATAACTGGAGGGATGCTACTGGCATCTACTGGGTAGAGGTTAGGGGGTGTTAGGATTCTGGGATTCCAGAGGAAAAGTTCTTATATATGCTCACTCTGTCTCTAGAAGCCTTCCTGGAATTTCCCCCTTAGAGTGACAGTTCTGTCCTCACTGCTTATAGTAATTTATTTGTGTCACTCCTGGGGTAATTCACCTGTAGCACTTGAGAGTAATCCTTCAGGAAGGCAGAGGGATTAGCATTTTTTGATCTCCCATCAAGCCAGGCACTGGGCTATCTACTTAATTTTAGGAGGTAAATACAACTCTCTCCATTTTACACACGAGGACTCAGGCTCAGAGATGTTCAGTGATCTGCCCAAGGTCACACAGTTAGGAAATCCCAGAATCCTAACACCCCAAACCTCTACCCACTAGATGCCAGTAGCATCCCCCCATTATCACAATTCTACTCTACTTTTATCTCTTATGGTTTCATCTCTCTTATTGTCTGAACTTGAATCATAATTAATGTCTGGGACCTTGTTTTATATGTTCTTGTATAGTCCATAGGGTTTTTATAAGCAATAGTGCCTATGAAATCATTGTTACATGAAAGAATAAATGAACGTTCAAGAATAAAAACATTACACCCCCGCTCCATTGCAACCCATTTTTATAGCTTCCTCACTGAGGCATAGCTTTGTAGGTATCTGTGTTGGGGATCTCATGGGAGAGTCCGACATATAACCCAGAGAGAACTCAGTTTCTTACCAAGCAGGACCTGAGTGAGCAGGCTGGCGATGCTGAAAGGCGAGAAGATCATATTGGTCTCGGCCTTCTTCACTGACGAGAAGGCGTGGTAGAGCTTCACGGAGAAATCCATCAAAGCCTCCCCCAATATGGTCTCTGCTGAAGGATTCTCCAAGTCAGGGCAGTAAGTCTCGGGCTCTGGGCAGGGCGGCCCAGTAGTGGGCAGGGTAGTTGGGTCGATAGGTTGAGTGGTTGACTGGAAGCAGGGCTGGGAGGTGGGGGGCCGAGTGCTATTGGCTCTTAGGATAGTTGAGTTGGTTGTTGGCATGGTGGAAGGGCCCATGGTGGGCTGAATGGATTGAATCTCGGGGATCTCTTTCTCTGAGCTGTTTTCGTTGATTTCATCCACCTTCTCTGAGCTGTTTTCGTTGATTTCATCCATCTGGTTCTTTGAATCCGTGAGGCTGAGGCTGGTACCATTAGGATTTGAGGAGGCTCTATCCTGTGGTTCAAGAAAAACTGTGTCTCATTTTTCTATGAGGCATAGTCCCCTCAAACACTGAAAGCGGGAAGAGAAGGTGGGGATGTGGACAATATTCTGTACCCAAGATAATTTCTGAAAAGGCCTGGTGGGTGAGGGACCTGCCCCAGAGCCGTGGCTACGGATTCCTCCAGAGTAGGGGGCAAGGCAGCGATGGGTGGGGTGTGGGCAGGGATTTCTCTGCAGAAGATGCAGAGCAGGCAGGGGACGCTGTCACCGCTGACCAATTACTGCCACATAGGAAGCTGTTTCCCAAACTTTGGAGCTGAGTGTCAGCAGCCACTTATCTGTGTTCTTGAAATAAATAAATATATCTGCCTGTCTTGGCTCACCTGCCTACCCAGGATAGACATTTGAGCTTGTGGCCTTTGCTTTAGAACAGTGGTTTTTTAAATTGTGGATTGCAACCCATTAGTGCAGCGGTTCTCAACCTGTGGGTCGCGACTCCTTTGGCGGTTGGATGACCCTTTCACAGGGGTCGCCTAAGACCATCCTGCATATCAGATATTTACATTACGATTCATAACAGTAGCAACATTACAGTTATGAAGTAGCAATGAAAATAATTTTATGGTTGGGTCACAACATGAGGAACTGTATTTAAAGGGCCAGAAGGTTGAGAACCACTGCATTAGTGGGTATTGAAAACAACTGGCATCCCAAAAGGAAGGAAGGCAGAAAGGGAGGGGGTGGGGGTGAGAACAGTATAGACCAGTGGCTCTCAATCAGAGACCACTTTGACCCCAGAGGACCTGTGGCAATGTCTAGAGCAGTGGTTCTCAACCTTCTGGCCCTTTAAATACAGTTCCTCATGTTGTGACCCAACCATAAAATTATTTTCGTTGCTACTTCATAACTGTAATGTTGCTACTGTTATGAATCATCATGTAAATATCTGATATGCAGGATGGTCTTAGGCGACCCCTTTGAAAGGATCGTTCGACCGCCAAAGGGGTCACGACCCACAGGTTGAGAACCGCTGGTCTAGAGGCACCTTTGGTTGTCATATGGGAGAGAAGAGGATGGGGGGAGAGCGGAGATGCTATGGCATCTAGTGGGGGAGGCCAGGCTTAGGGCACAACATCCTACGGTGCATAAGACAGCCCCTCATACCCAGGAATTAACCAGCCTCAAATGCTGTTTCTTCTGGGTTGAGAAGCCATGTACTTATTATCCCCATTTCACTGATACAAGAAACTGATGCTGAGACTAAGTAACTGGCCCAGGGTCTCGCAGAAGCTGGAGGAAAAACTAGGAGGCAACCCTCAGTCTGATTCTGGGTCCCTGAGCATCACTACATCACCTGCTGAATCTCAAAGGACCCTGCGGGTGCCACCTTCCACACACAGGAACACATAGGCCAGAGTAAGCACCCACCTTGCTTTCCCTTGACCTCCCAGACCACTGGGACCTCTCACTGATTAACACCCATCCAGGTGTGTCTGCTACCACTCGCTTTCACAGGCCCAGCCTCCGGAGAACCTGTGTCTCTGCTGCAAACCCACAGCTCAGTGTCCACAACAACCCTTGCTTTTACATCGCAAAATGCTGTCCATTTCCTTGCCTGGCTTGGTCCTCCTTTATTCTCCACTTTATAAATTAGAGCAGGAGGGAAGTGACTTGCTCAGGGCCACCAGGCTGGTGCCTAGCGGGTCAGGTTTCGAACCTGTGTCCCTCTGAGTCTCCAGCTCTTTCCAGTCTCTCTATGAATGGAGCTGCAAGGATCACATTGTATGATCCCAAGAGGAGCTCTCCTCATTCTCCCGGGCCTGAAGGGTTAATCCTAGGCACCCCTCCACTCCCATCCCACGAAGGGCCACTCACCCCAGCCAGCAGCAGCAGCAGCAGGAGGGTCAGCGGGGTCAACCTGGAGGCCATCTGGGAGGCAATGTCAGCCTGGACCTGCGGAGCCAGCCAGAGTCAGGGCCGGCTTCGAGGCGTGGGGCCCACCCCCAGGCCCGCCCCCATTCCATTCCGGGGCCCTTCCCCGCCACCTTCTTCCAGGCTCCTCCCTCTGTTTTGTTTTTCCCAAAACCGCTTCCCTTTCCCGGCACCGGCTGGCTCAGCCTCCCCCTCCCTGCCCCCAGCCTCCCCCCAGGCCCGGGTCTCCGTCCATCTGTTCCATCCTGGGGGTCCTGCTTTAGCCAAACAATGAGGCCAGAGGCTGGGGGAGGAGGGGAGGTCCAGAGGGGGCTGCCCAAGAGGGGAGGAGGGGGGGGAGGCAGAAGCCTCTAGGTCTAGGGGGAACCAGGTCTGTAGAGACTGCAGAGATAAAAGGGGGGGGGGGCAGGAACTTGGGGAGGAGAAAAGGGAGATGAGAAGACCCCCTCCCAATCCCCCCTCCCAAGAACCAAACCTGCTTCCCAACTCCTGGTCACCGGGCAGCTTTAGTGCAGACTGAGTGGCTAATCCCACGGGGTCAGGGAGGGTGGGGTGTGTATGTGTGTGGGGGGGTCGGTCTTCGCTATTGGCTGGCCCAGGTCACAGCCCAGTTACAAATTAAGGATGATTGATCGCTGGTGTGAGTTCCCGTAAATCACAATGGGAGGGGTCCCTTGGTGGGCTTTGGGGGCTGGAGCAGGGATTTAGCCTGAAGCCCCTGGGGAGTAGAAGTGGGTAAGCTTGGATGCAGCTCTGAGCTTTACAGAAGGAAGCTCAGCTCCTCCACCTTCGTGGGTCACGATAGAAGCAGCACAGGCACAGATTGCTCCACAGTTTACAGGCAAGCAGAGTTGCTCATCTCAGCTGATCTTCCAAGTAACCCTTTGGAAACTGGCCCCTTTGTGACCATTTGATCGTTAAGTCATTGAGCTTATTTGCTAAATCGGGCAACCGTGCCTCCTCTGAAAAACAAGGCCCTCTTCGGTGACCTGATACCGCTCGCATGTTCTATGACTGTCTCACGGCTGGGCCTGGCAGGAACGTTGGCTGTTAGCACCAGACGTGCTTCTCTAAGGGACTGACAGGGACAGAAACGGGAGAGAATATTTATATGTCATGTTGGGGGGCGGGGGAGGGGCTTGGAAAAGACCTATGAAGACTCTGCACCTGCAACTTCATTTCCTGTGGCCACTTGGGAACCTCCTACAGGGTGGGGAAGTTCCTTCACATCAGTGCCAGAAATAAAATGGAGTCACTCTAGTCAAGCTGCTGAATTACTAAGATCAAGAAGGCTGAGGCATGAGTCTACTCTCATTGTAACTAACCTGGGGACTTAAACTTTTGAATTTGCCAGTCCTATATCAATGCCTGAATATACACCAAACCTCTGATTGCCCCTCAAGAGGACTCATGTGTCTAGACCACCTGACATCCATCATCCTGACTGCCTGACATCTGACTGATAGCCATCCTGGACCAATCCTAGGGCTAAGAGTGCAGGATTGGTTATTTCCAAGAAGGCTCTTTTTACTATAAGAACGCTTAACTGCTCTTTCTTCTTTGGAACACTTCTGGGTTTTTGTCTACCTGTGTTGCCGGTGTGCAAACTCAAAGGCCCTTGAATAAATCTTTATCATTTATTTCTAGCCAAAGCCTCCAGACCCTTTTTGAGTTCATATGACACATGGTTGGAGCAGCTGCACACACAATATCACTTCTCTATCCCAGGACCCAACCGAGATCACAACCTACTTCTTTGATCTCACACTGAGATACATTTGGGTTGACCCCCTAACTGCACACTGGTTCTAACTGAGGGCCTCGAAGGCACATTGAGCTTGTGAGTTCTGGGAAGTAGTCAGCCAAACAAAAAGGTGGTGGTGGAAAACAACCTCACTCATCCTCTCCTTAATTCTCATGACACCTATGAAGTGGGTGCTAATATTAACCCCACCTTAAATGAGAGAGAGAGAGAGAGAGAGAGAGAGAGAGAGAGAGAGAGAGAGAGAGAGAGAGAGAGACTCACAGAAATTAACTGACTCAGCCAACATAGTTAGTAAGTGACAGGGCCAAAATATGGACCGAGTCTTTTGACCTATGCATTACTGGCATACACCAAAGCTAGCCTGAAGCAGGCAGGGGACTGAGCATCCTCTGCCCAGCTGCAGGAGTCTGATGCTCTGTGGACCAGAGTCTCAGGGTGGACAAGGCCCGGTGGAGAGGTTTCCCAGCCTGGGGGTCTACTTCCTTCAGCCATCTCAGCTCTCTGGCCAAAGCCATCCCTGTACTCTGCACGTTTAGCGCTGTGTGTGCTCTGTGGAGACTTTCCTGCCTGAAGAGCTGGAGCTGAAGCGGAAGCTCTCCCCAACTTTTCCCCAACAGAATGGCCAGAGGTTGACTTAATTGCGGTGTTTGGAGAATTCCTCCCTAGCGTGGGTGTTCAGACAGTCAGTCAGTTTAGGGCTGCGACTTCCGTCCTTCCCCCAGCCCTGGGCAGATCTAGGTTGTCTGTGCCATGAGAACCTTCTCTTCCGGTGAGTGAGGAGGGATGAGGCCACAGGGACGTCTTCCCCCATGTTTTATGTGTACATGGCTTCTCCCCGCTGTGGGTTTTCTGGTATTGGATGAAGTTCAAGTTCTCACTAAAGCTCTTTCTGAACTCAGAATATTTTATCAGGTTTTTCTCCCAGGCAGGTCCTCATATACTAAAGGTTCCCATTGCTATGGGTGAACACTTTCTCACAATCAATATACCTATACTTTCTCCTCTGAAGAAAAATTATACAAAAACTTGGAAACAAGGCAGAAGGATCAGGGTTAGCTGATTCTCACAACACAGTCATTCAAGTGATAATTTTCTCAGTTCTCCCACAGAAAGGACTCAACTAGTACCACTCTAGACGCAGAAAGATGCTGACTGATTATAAAGAATGCCTTGGGCATTAGGGGTCCATCCTCTTTTCAGAATACCATTCAAGGGGAATAAAATTTTCTTTGACTTCTTACAGGTGTATGGTTTCAATTAAATAAGATGAAGAAATTCTAGAGCTCTGCTGTACAATATTGCACCTTTGGTCCACAATAATGTGCAATTAAAATGTGTTCAGAGGATAAGTCTCATGTTGTGTTCTCATGAAGATAAAATAAAATAGTCCCTTTTCTTTTAATCTTCCCTCAGTCTTCTGGTAGGAGATGGGTGGGAATGAGAGACAAAGACAGGAATTAGATCCAAATAATTGTTCAGACACAAACACCCAGAACCTCAAACTCACAATGTATTTGAAGATCCTGGAAGGCCAAGGAATACAGAACTTTTCTGGGTAGACAGAAACAAGGGATGAGTCTTTTTTTTTTTTAAAATATATTTTATTGATTTTTTTACAGAGAGGAAGGAGAGGGATAGAGAGTTAGGAACATCGATGAGAGAGAAATATCGATCAGCTGCCTCCTGCACACCTCCCACCGGGGATGTGCCCGCAACCAAGGTACATGCCCTTGACCAGAATCGAACCCGGGACCCCTCAGTCCACAGGCTGATGCTCTATCCACTAAGCCAAACCGGCCAGGGCGGGATGAGTCTTTACGGGTGTTTTAATGGGCTCATTTCTTTCGTTCTAAGGAATTTTTATATTACTTTGTCAAAGTTGTCACTGCAATATCATGTATATATTTTGTAAAAATTTTCGGACAACCCAGACATTTATAAAATGAAAAGAGATTGCAGATACAACTGCTGGTAACACTTGTAAATGTAGGGAGCGGCTATAGGGTTAAGCCTTGGACTGACCTGTCGGCAAAGCCACAAACAAGTTCCAGTGTAGAGGGCAAAGCCCTCTTAATATAATTAGGCTTGACCTTATGGCTCCCTAGATCCTATCTGGGTAGCTAATGGGCTATGGGAGGTGCAGCAGCAGTGCTGCCAAAACAAGTGAAACTCACAAGAACATTGTAACTATGGTGACCACTACCTTGTTTACCTCTGGCTGTAAAATAAAGGCTCAGCGTGCTGTCAGGTTCCCTCTCTGTGGCCTTAGCCAGGCACAGGAGACCTAGACCCAGCTTATTCTCTATGTCTGTCTGTTCTAAATCATGCGCCGCACCCCCTCAGGCTCACCGAACCCTTGGCTGAGCTGGCCCGGCGCAGTGTGTTTTTCCAGACTTCCTCTTTGTGGATAAAAATACATAATTTTATACATCTTTCCCAAACACATAATTATTACTCTTCCATATTCCTTTTCTTAATTAAGTGTCAGGGCATTGTTCTATCTCATTCTTCCTAACAGCTGCATAGTAGTCCATGTGTGGTTGGTATCACAACCTGTTTCTTTGATCTCACACTGAGACCCATTTGGGGGGACCCCAGGCCCCTAGCTGCACACTGGTTCCAAAAGGCTCGCTCTTGCCTGCCAGCTCTTACATTTCTCGCTCAGCCGCTTACCTGGCTTCCCTGCCACATTTCTGTCTTTGACCTTTGCCTCCGACTCTCTGTTGCCACCTCTTTGGCTAGAAAACCCAGGTTTGGACTATTTACGCAGCTGTGAATTTAGTCCTCTTCAGATGGTAAGTTCTTGTTTTGAATTTTGTTTTGAGATTCTATAGCTATACCTATATCTATATCTATCTTTATCTGCTATCTATCTATCTATAAGAAAGACAAAGGCAAGCATTTATTCTAGTAAGGTCTTCAACTAATTGGGGTGAGGCCCATCCACATTATAGAGGGCAATCTGCTTTATTCACTGTCCACTGATTTATACATGTACGTGTATATATGGATGTACACACACACACACACACACACACACACACACACACACACACACACCTGTTGGTTCTGTTTTTCTGGATAACCCTAATACAGACCTAAACTGAAGGCTCACTATTATGTGCTGCTTTGACAGCTGGTAAAACGAGGAGAGACGTGAATGGCCCAACTTCAAGTCCCTCCCCACTCTGCTTCCTCAGATCAGATCCTGGAGCCAAATAACTCTCCTTATCAAGGAGACCAGGCAGAGTTCCTACTTACTCTGAGTAGTGGGTTTCGGAATTATTCAAACAAGTCAACCACATAGTACATCCTCCCATGGGAACCGGGGGGCACCGCACCCTCTTTGTACTAGAAACGCCGAGCCCCAGAGCCCCTGGTTGCTCGCTCTGTTCCTGAGTGCAACTCCGGGTGGCCCTGTGTGGCATGTGATGTCCTCCCTTCAGGATGGGAGCATATGTGAGCAATCACCAGCTGTTATCTTATCCATCCAGTGTTAGGTGCCATGGGTTCAGCCATGCCCCTAACTATCAGGCAGGAATCCTTCCCTCAGCAATGGGACAAATAAGAGATGTTTAAAACAAAAAGTTACTATTCCATCAAATTCTCCCAACACCTGGGGTTGTCATGTAAACTTTTAGCCAATCTATTGTCTCATTATGGCCTTAATTTTTATTTCGTTGATTACTCATGAGATTGAGCACTTCTTCATGCGTATTGTCTTGTCTATTTGTATTTTTCTTTGGTAGCGTTCTGATGAAAACAAAATGCAGTCCTGCTTAGCTCCTCTGGGGAGCTGACTCCCCAGGACGCAGGGCTTGGCAAGAGCAGGCTGCGGGCCAAGTCCTGACTCTCTGGGCAGGTCAAAGGCCATGGGGCAGGGATGGCTCATCCCCTTCCTGGGAGTGTGCTGGAGGAGCCCAGGGGTCCTGAAGGACCCAGAATGAGTAGGAATTCCAATCTTGGCTCCTTGAGGCTTTCTATTCCTAGACCTCAGTCATCTGTAAAATGAATGGCTTTCATATTTGCTTTATCTCACACACCCCTATACTATATGTTCTTTCATATTTGTATTGGACTGAATTGTGTCCCCCAAAATTTGTATGTTGAAGCCTTAATCTGCAGCTTGTATCTGGAGAGAGAGCTTTTAGGAGGTAATTAAGTTTAACTGAGGTCATAAGGGTGGGACCCTGATCCAATAGGACTTGGCTTTATATGGAGAGAGAGAAAGAGAGCGAAACCCACAGATACACACTCCGTTTGAGGACACAAAGTGAAGAGGCCAAGGGCGTCTGCAAGCCAGGAAGAGGGACCGTCCCAGAACACTATGCTGGCATCCTGATCTCAGCGTTCCAGCCTCTACAACGGTAAGAAGATAACTTTCTATTATTTAAATCACCCAGTCGATGGCATTTTGCTGTGGTGGCTCGAGCTGACTACTACAATATTGTTTAATGGACTTGTTTTGTTTACTTGAATACACTTATATAAAAAGGAAACTTGACATCTCTGTAAATGGAAAATCAGTAGGCCTCACTATTAATAGAATGAATCTGGGCCGACCAGACACAGGGCCTTGAGCCCGGGGTACTTTTAGGGGTTTATGAAAATACTTTTATTTTAATTTTTAAAAAATTAACAGAAGAAACAATAAATGTAATAATGAATCAGATCTGGATTATATTCTTACTTGTACTAATGCAATAATAACATGTAACTTTAAAAAATATATTTGTATTGATTTCAGAGAGGGAGAGAGAGAAACATCAATGATGAGAGAGAATCATTGATTGTCTGCCTCCTGCATGCCCTGCACTGGGAATCAAGTCTTCAACCTGCGCATGTGCCCTCCTGGTTCATAGGTCAACGTTCAATCACTGAGCCACGTCAGCTGGGCAGTAAAATGTAATTTTTAATCGAAGAAGGGGCCACCCAAGGTAAAAGTGACCAGGGCCCCTGAAAGTCAGAATGCAGCCTGGAATGAAGGTACCTATGAAATAGACGCCACGAGGATTTCAGTACCAGAGAAGAGAGTCTATAGAGTCCTACTGAATTGAAATAGAGAAGGGCTACATCTTAATAAATTGACAACCAAATTTGTCATTTGATTAAACTGTTAGTTCAGATAAAACTTGTATTACTTTTCCAGCTTGTATACTGTTTTCCATACAATTGCTTTCATACAGATTATTTAGCAAAGTTCAGGTTTCAGAGTGCTTTCGCTTCATAAATTTAGGCTCTGCTATGTTTGACCTTTTTGTTCAGTAAAACTTACGATATTATGAAAACAAAACAAAAAGAAATATGCTGAACAAAGCTATCAGATTTAAGTTCAGCCTCCTAACTTAGTCATTCTAACATGATTATTTGATTTGGGGTGGTTGCCCTGGTGCTGCTCCAGCCTGAGCTTTGTGTGAGCTACCTCCAGGCTATGGTCTGAGCAAGCAGGAGATACACTCTGATCTGCATTAAATCAGAAAAATGTCCTTTTGGCTGTGTCTAAAGGGCAGGACCCACTTCAGATTCTCCAAGGAGCCAGCTACAAAAAGCCTAGGACACTGCTGTCTTGCAGGCAGCACTTAAGTAGATCTTCATCCAATTCAATATCAAGGGCATTCCTACTGGTTGAGACCCATATGGGGAGAACTTAATGGGACCTTCTCAGCAAATGGAATCATAGGAGTCCTCTGTAGGGAGTGATTCTGAAGGAGTCCTTTCCTGGAATCATAGTCTAACTGAAGAAAAAACTTACATACAATAATATGCATAAATAGATATGCATATGTGTATCTTTGTGCTTGGGAGATTGTCATAGTGTAAACCATGAACAGCCTTCTCTTTATGCACAATCCCATAATAAAACTCAGAAACCAAGACAAAAGAAATTGGTTTCCAGGGATCTGAGCTTTGCTCCCCATACAAGTGTTGATGCATTTTTATGCTTTTTATGATTTCCACATTAGCAGAAGTTTTCGTTTTTTTAAATAACTCACATTTTTATTACTAAAAACAGAAAATTTGAGTACATTTAGAAAAATAGAAAAAGTAGAAACTGCTATTAATCTTGTGCATTAAATAAGCAAGCAATGGTATCCCAATTATTTTCTTGATTATTAATGAGGTTAAATACTTTGTATTTATTTTAGTAGTTACGTTTTCTCTTTGATCAAATGTTCATGTCCTTTGCCTTTGTGGTACTTATTATAGTTGCTTTGTTTTTCATATCAGGTTATAGAATGTCTTTATATAATAAAATATAATTTAAAAGGAAATGGGGTTTATAGTGAAAAAGTTTCCTTCCCTTCCCATACTTAGTCACCTAGTTACCCTCCCCAGGGGCCATCACAGGATCTTGTACCTTCCAGACATGCTGCAGGCATATGAAGGTGAATATTGTATTACTAAAGGCCTGATGCACGAAATTCATGCAAGAGTAGGCCTTCCTTCCCCTGGCTGCCGGCACCGGCTTCCCTCTGGCAGCTGGGACCCGGGCTTCCCTCTGGCCTCCGGCTTCGTCCAGAAGGACATCCGGTTTATTACCCTTTTATTATTACTAGATTATTATTACCCTTTTATTATTATAGATGATTATACAATCACTTATTGTCCAAATATCAATTCATTACTCCTTACACCCATTGTTAAGAGCCCCATTTTACAGATAAGGAAATGGAGGCACAGATAGGCTAAGTAATTTGCCCAAGGTTTTTCAGATAATAGTCGAGCTGGGATTGAATCCTCATTTGTACCTGGGAGTTATAATTTTCTTTTTTTTTTTTTTTTAAATGTATTTTATTGATTTTTTACAGAGAGGAAGGGAGAGGAATAGAGAGCTAGAAACATCGATCAGCTGCCTCCTGCACACCTCCCACTGGGGATGTGCCCGCAACCAAGGCACATGCCCTCGACCGGAATCGAACCCGGGACCCCTCAGTCCGCAGGCCGACGCTCTATCCACCGAGCCAAACCGGTCAGGGCGGGAGTTATAATTTTCAAAGTTCCTCCACTTCTGTGAGCTTAGCCTCACTGTGGTCCTGGGAAGGAGGTGGGAGGTTCCACAGCCCACCCAAGGCCATGCTGCACTGGGGGCCCAGGTGGAACTAGAATCAGGTTCTCCTTGGAGCTCTTTCTGGCACACACACACAAAGGTCTGCACTGTGTAAGGACAAGGCCATGCACGTGGGCCTCCCAGCTGTATGGGCGGTTAGAGTCCATCCCAGGATGGGGCGGCTGGGTTAAATCCATGACTAAATTCAATTCACTTCGGGGATGTGGGGTTTCTTGATGAGAAAGGAAGGCGCGCCGCAGGACGTTGGACAGACTTTGCTCCACATTATGGAACTGCTTTCAGTTTCCACAGGCCCTGTGACCACACCTTTTCTTACTCTGTTCTCTCTTCTGGGAACACACTCAATCCCATGTTCTTACTCCAGCGAACTCCCCATGTGTTGCAATGCACTTGGGTTTTTATGTCTTCCAGGAAACCTTGCCCCTCTCTGAGGTTGCATCAGGTGACCCCTACTCCAGGCTCCCACAGCACCAGGTGGCTCCCTATATCCTCCCGAGTACCACTTTGCATTAAAAACGCAGGGGCCGAATTCTTTCCCTCAAGGGCAAGGACCCCACTTTCTCCTCCCGCTGTTCCCTAAAGGTCAGGGCCCTGCGACACTCAGTAGTAAATGCATGTTAACTGAGACGAATGACCAGAGGTAGGGTGAAACGCCCGGGTTCCCTCATCTCTACCTAGATTGTGGCCAGTGTCCAATTCATTTCTGGCATGTAGAGGAAGCCGAGTTAAAGTTTACTGAATTGAACAATTAATCGTTCTGCAAATACATCGTACATCTGCCCAGAAAAGCAATTCGGTTCCAAGGCACTTAGATAAAAACCCCGTGAGGTGGTGGGCACAGAACTCAAAATAGGAGCTCAAAGCATGCTCATTTCCTCCTCAGCTGGACTGTAAGCGGTGGGGGCAAGGAAAGTGGGTTCAGTCCTCTCAAGGAGTCTCATTATTACTAGGGCATTCTTCCCCAGATGCTGCTCCGTGCCCAGAGACTGCTCTTCTAGGGTGGCGTCAGCTCCAGGCTGGGAATGGGTCCCTGCTCTTAACGCTCCTGGCCCCTTGGGGAGGCACACAGTAGGCCCGCAGGTTGTAATAGATCGGTGGTAAAATAAGGGAGGTTCCTGAAGTCCGTCTTGGGGCCGCCCCCACCCACTGTTTTCCCAATCGACACATAGCAGGCACTTAACTAAATATTAAATCTAATAAAGGACCCAAAGCAAGAGCGAATGGCTCCAACAGCGCCCCTTGCGGCGCTCTTCACCACGCCGTCACCAGCGAAAACCGACCCTCAATTGCGCCATCGCAGGCTAGACCGCACAAAGGATCTCAACTGCCTGGGCAGGGCCTTTGGAGGGCATATAGTGCATGCTGTGCCCCACCCCTTTTTAGAGATGGGGCAAGGGGCCCAGAAAAGGGAAATGACGTGTCCAGGGGGCTCCAAAAATTCGCTAGGGGGGCTCGGGGCAGCGGTTTGAGGGTGGAGGCCTCCGAGCGAGCTGCCGGGAGCTGCGTTTGCAGAACCAGCACCTCGCAAAGACTTGGGGCGAGTATGTGTTTGGAGCGGCGGGGAGCTGGGGGAGCCCGGGCGCGGCGTCCGGCAGCGGAGTGGAACCAGGACCCGGATGGGCGGACCCCAGCCCCGCGCCCCGCGCCCCGGAGCGCTCGCCGCCTGGTGCACGGCGCCCCCCAGTGGGACGCCAGGGTCTAGTCACGCCGCGCGCTCCCAGGCCCGCCGCTCTCCGGACAAAGGGCGCGAGTTCCAGGGATCCAGCCCACCGCGCCCGGGCCCGGGCCGGCCGTCTCCTGCCCCCGGCGGCCTCCCGTTATCAGCGGAGTCGGCGGGGAGCAGGTTCCCACGGTCCCCCGGCCTGCGCGGGGCGCGCGGGAGAGCGGAGCGTGGGCGGGGCTTCCGGAGGCGGGGGCCTCGAGGTCACTGTCGCTGCAGTCACCGGAGCCCGCACTCGGTCCCGAGATGACGGCGTGCAAGCGGGTGGCGAAGGTAAACGCACGTCGGTGGCCCCTTTCTCACGGCTCCCCTCGCCGCCCCCAGCCCCTCTGCCCGCCGTCCCTCCCCGGGCTTCCCGCGCGCACCTGTTCGTGCAGGTTCCCGGGCTGCTGAACCCTGTACCCCGCCCCTCCCGGAGGAGGAAGGGGCTGCGAGAGGGGTCGGCGCTGGAGGTCTGGGAGCGGAAGGATATTTCGTGCCGCCGGCTCCGTGAGCCGTAACGAAGATGGGGATTAGCTGGCTCTCCGCAAACTGGTTTCAGTTTCTTTTCACCTGCCAGAAACTTGTGATAACGGTTGTTTGCGTCTCAGGTGCTGAAGGGTTCCAGGAGCCGGGTGGGGGTGGGGGTGGGGGTGGGGTGGGATGGGGGTGGGGTGGGCTGGGCTGGGCTTGAACAGAGATATAACCAGGACAAGGTCCTTGTCTTGGAATAGCCCGGGACCCGCCTCCTAATTTGGTACCTACATCACCAGAGTCCCGAGATGTCGGGGGTGCTGAGTAGAAGTTAGGAGTGCCGAGTAGACATTGGGAACAAAGTTCCCTGGGTATTTTCAGGAGGAAAAGCTATCAAAGCGGATCTGGACGGTGTCCTGGAGTGTAAGAGTGTGCATTCATTCGTTCTACAAATGTGGAACGCCTACTATGTGCTGGTTCCTGTGCAGAGATGAGCAAAAATCTTTCCAGTCGGGGACACAATTTGAAATGAGGTCTGGAAGGATGGAGAACAGAGGATTTTCTCCAGGAGGTGGGGAATCCCAGGGTGTTTTCAGGACTGGGTGGAGCCAGGAGATAGAAGGGGAAGGAAGAGCAATCCTGGTGAAGTGGGTCTGACATCCCCCAGACTCTGCCCTTCTCAGAAGTGCCCCTCGAATGTGCAGAGTGGGGGACAGGCTTGAGGAGGGTCACGGGGGGAGGGAGGGGGGGAGGGCGGTGGTGGTGGTGCTTGCTACCCTCAGCCGTTGGGAGGAAGGCGGTCTCAGATTGGGGCACCTGGAGCAGACACAGCTCAGAACTGAAATCTCAAGGTTGGGCAGAGGGTCTTCCAGCCGAGCTAGGAGCTGTATTTGGTATTTATCCCACTGGCACCATTGGGTGCCAAGCAGTTTACACATTAGTCATTTCATCTAATTGCCACTTCCCCCATTTTACAGATGAGGAAATTGAGGCTCAGAATCACTGGGTTGTCAGGGTCATCCAGTAGGGAGTGGAGGGGCTGGGATTTGAGTCCAGGTGGATGGGGCTCCAACCCGCAGCTTCTTTCAGGGGCCTCTCTGCTTTCATTTTCTGTTCCTCTGAGTCTGGTAATTTCTTTACAGGCCTCAGGAAAGAGCTGTGTGTCCTTGCTTGGGTTTCCACATTCTCGGGCTTGGGGAAAGTTTTGGCAGAACTCACCTAGAAGAGTGTTCTAGGAAATGTCTATCCCACAGCGTCTCTGTTCAACTTTGGCCTTCATTGTTTCCAAAGAGTCACAGATTATATTGGAACTAGGACTTGGATAGCGGATGCTTCTGGTTTGGGGTAAATGATAAATGAGGGACAGATACTTTGGACAGAAGTAGTTTGTTGGCATGAACAGAGATGGAGTATGGGCTGAAACCTAGGAAATGGGGAACGGGTGTGTTTATATATTGGGGGGCAGATGAAGTTCAGCTGGTCCACAGTGCTAAGAGACCCCTCCTCGTGGAGAGGCTGTGGGAAGCTTTCTCCCTGCTTTTGTTTACACCAGGGTCTGTCTCTCAGCCTTGCCACATTGACATTGTGGGCTAGATAATATTTTGTAGGATGTTAATGAGCATCCCTGGCCTCTGCCCACTAAGTGCCAGTAGCATCCTCCATTCTGTGTTCCAGAGGATACGACCTGCCCTTGAATGTCTTTTAATCTTTAAATTGTTCCCCTCACCAAAGGTCTGTTGTCCCACAGGATGAACCCCGAAAGGGAGGGGGCTCCTTGGTCAAATAAGATTGAGAAGCACTGTATGTCGTGGGCTCACATCTTGGAGGTTCATGACACACAATAGCATATCAAAGACTTGGGAAGTCCTGCCGTAGAGAAATCTGCTTAGCCCAGTGTTTCCCATTGCACTTGACCGTGGTAACCGTTAACCTTGAAGGAGACACACTGTGCACATTTGCTCTGACTGGGCCCTCTGCCTTGGTGCCTCTCCCCTTCTCTGCAGGGTGGCCTCCTTTAATTCCCCATGATCCAGCTTAGTGTCACCTTCTGCAAAGCCTTCCTGCTGTCCCCTCCTCTCCTTCCCCGTTACTGTCCACATCACCACACCCCTGGGTCCTCCATTGCTCCAGTGAAGTTCTTGAGGACTGGGCCCTGTCTTAGTCAGGTGTTAGCAGAGGCTGCTCAGGAAGGGCTGCTGGGAGAATTCAGCGATGTCCAGGTGACTGGGCCACGTTGCTAGGAAGGTGAGTCACTCCTGTCCCTTGTTTCTCTGCATGGCGTGTAGACTCCTGCTTTGCTATGGTCTGAGTCACCTTCCTCCCTCACCCTGGGATGGAGGAGTCTGCCAGGCACAGGGTGATGTCTCTGCTGCTGTGAGCATGTAAGGACACACTGTCACGCTGGACACGAGTGGAGGCTAGGGAGGGCCAGAGGGAGGGAGGGTATTGGGGTCTTGTGACTCTCTAGGAAAAGGACTAGAGCAGCGGTTCTCAACCTGTGGGTCGCGGCCCCTTTGGGGGTCGAACGACCCTTTTCCTAAGACCATCGGAAAACACATATATAATTACATATTGTTTTTGTGATTAATCACTATGCTTTAATTATGTTCAATTTGTAACAATGAAAATACATCCTGCATATCAGACATTTCCATTACGATTCATAACAGTAGCAAAATTACAGTTATGAAGTAGCCACGAAAATCATTTTATGGTTGGGGGTCACCACAACATGAGGAACTGTATTAAAGGGTCGCGAGAACCACTGGACTAGAGGATGGAGGTTAAGTGCCTTGGTTTTAGGAGAAACGACTCCTAAGAGAGTTGACCCCCAAGTTCTAACATCTGGAAGCAGTGACCTTCATTTTCCTTTCCCCTGGCACCTCCAGAGCTGTGTGAGGCTAACACGGGCTGTCACTGAAAGCACGTAGCACCGGCCTGGCACATACTAAGTGCTCACTAAATGGGAGCTCTGACTTTGCCAGCTTCTGCCCCGTTCGGGACTTGGGACAGCTTGTGCTGGGGCAGGGGGAGGTGGCTGAAGTAGGGGAGACGAAGCCAACTGCCCCCCCCCCCGCCCCTCAGGAGCTGGAGGATCTTCAGAAGGACCTTCCCCAGTACCTGCGGAACCTGTCCAGCGATGATGCGGACGTCCTGGTGTGGCACGCTCTCCTTCTGCCGGTGAGTGTCCCTAGGACCCTGGTCCTGGGTTGGGGTGACTTAGGCCAGGGGCCTGGGCAGGGATGGTTAGGACTGGGCAAGAATTTTCCCTGCCTTGGAGTTCCTTTTTTACTGCCTCTGCCATTGGTAGAGGGGTCTCCCTCTGGATTGATTGCTTCCGAGGTTGAGGTAGATACCCTTTAGTTCAGGGGTCCTCAAACTACGGCCCGTGGGCCACATGCAAAATACAAATATTGTATTTGTTCCCGTTTTGTTTTTTTACTTCAAAATAAGATATGTGCAGTGTGCATAGGAATTTGTTCATAGTTTTTTTTTAAACTATAGTCAGGCCCTCCAATGGTCTGAGGGACAGTGAACTGGCCCCCTGTTTAAAAAGTTTGAGGACCCCTGCTTTAGTTCATCCCAGCTGTCGCAAATGGTAAGATTTTATTCTTAAGAAAAGAAAAGATTCTTGGACCTTTGTCAGGGGCTAGCTATCAACCTGTTTCCCACAGTTGATCGAGGGTAAAGAGTAGTTCCCCAAATTATGCCAACCTCAGAGTGTTCTCCAGACATTTGTTATATCAAGGCGGACGGTGAAGCTGGCATCTGCACAAGTGGCATCGGTAAAAGAAAGCGCATTTCATCAGTGTCCTGAAGGGGTCAGAGGTAATGGACACAAAAATGAGTCAGTTGGGCGGAGAATACGTTCTTTAGGAGGCCATTCTCAAGCAGTGTTTGTGCCTAATTACATGGAGTAGTGTTGTCCAGATTTCAAAGCTCACAGATAAGATGCAGAAGTCATTCAGCCTTCTGTGAGGCCACACCCTTCGCCTGTCTCTGCTTCCTGGCCCCAGCCCTTTCTTGTTATTCAGGAACATAAATGCTGACACATTTTATCTGCCCAGTAGTTGCCTCATCTCTTATTTCAGACACATCCAGGACTACTGTGGCTTCTGTTTTGCCTTCTGCTAAGGCAGAGGAGTTCTCTTAAAACCCTGACTGTGCTTAAATGTGTATGTCATTCTGTCCTTGTCCTGTCTTCTCAGTAGCAAAGGTTCTGAAAGGTCTGGAGCTTTGGCACCAGCCTGGCCTGGGGTCACCGAAGTTCTGGGGTTCCTTCTGTCTCGGGGTGTAGCGCAGTGCTCATGTGTGGAAATAGAGTCCACAGCTCTGGGTTCCCACCCAGCACTGCCACTGTGGGCCTGGGCAAGTTACTTACGTGCATTGAACTTGAGTTTCTTCATATAGAATTGGAGATGCTGATAGTCATGAGTTTTCATAATACTTATAACAGTTGACACAAACGTAGTGCTTGCCATGTGCTAGGCCCTGTTCTAAGTCCGTAGCATAAGTTAACTCATTTAATCCTCACAGAAGCCCTATGAAGAAGTGTTTTATTACTCCCATATGGAAGCACAGAGAAGTTAAGTTACTTACCTAAGGTCACGCAGCTAGTGAGGAGCAGAACCAATATTCACACCAGGCAGTGTGGCTCCAAAGTCCATACAATCCCTACAGCCTGCTACACGGCCTAATGTGTGCCAAGCCCTTAGCACAGGGCAGCGCAGAGTAGGTGCTCAGGTAAGCCTTCAGGTTGCTCAGACTCTGGAGGATTTCCTACTGGGTCCCAGCAGCTTCCATCCCTCGATCTCTCTAGCGACTGTAGTCTTTCTTTCTTTTAAGTCACGATAAAATACACATAACAGTATTTACCATCTTAGCCATTGTGATGTTTACAGTTCAGTGGCACTGATTCTATAAACATTCTTGTGCAACCAGCACCACCATCCATCTCCAGAGCTTTCCTCTTCCCCAAACTCCGTACCCATGAGGCTCCAACTCCCCATTCCTCCTTCCCTCCAGTCCCTGCTAACTTTCTAATTTGTATCAATGAATTTGGCTATTCTAGATCTCCCACAAAAGTGGAATCGTTCAAAGTGTGTTCTTTTTTGTGTAGCATATTTCACTGAGCATAATGTCTTCAGAGTTCACCCATGGTGTGGCATGTGTCAGAATTTCCTTCCTTCTTAAAATATGTTTTTTATTGATTTCAGAGAGGAAGGGGGGGGTGGGGAGAGAGAGAGAGAATCATTGATTGGCTGCTCTTGCACGCCCCCCCCCCCCCCCCCCCATCGATCCCGCAATCCAGGCATGTGCCCTTATTGGGAATTGAACTGTGTGACCTCCTCGTTCATGGGTCGACAATCACTGGGCAACACCAGCCAGGCTGAATTCCTTTCCTTTTTAAGGCTGAATAATATTCCATTGTATGTTCATGCCACATTTTGCTTAAGCATTCATTCGTAGATGGACGTTTGGGTTGTTTCCACGCAATGAATAATGCAGCTGTGAATGCGGGTGTGCAAATACCTGTTTGAGCCCTTGCTTTCACTTCTTTTGAGTATATCCCCAGAAGTGGAATTGTTGGATCATATGGTAATTCTGTTTAAATTTTTGAGGAACCACTGTACAGCTTTCCACAGTGGCTGCCCATTTTACATCCCCAGTCCTCTGAGTTTTACGGTTTCCTCACTTTTTCCATTTTATCCCCCCCAACCATGGTGTTCTCCTGTATTTGCTAACAGCTCCTAAACAAAGGACGTGTGTCCTTCTCTCCCGTAATTCTCAGGAAGGCTTTAAAACTGAGATGACCATTTGCGACAACATGGATGAACCTTGAAAGTAGACGGAGAAAGATACTGTATGATCTCATGTCAATGAGGAATCTAAAAAAAATAAGTAAAAATAGAAAACTCCCAAACTCCCAGAAATAGAGATCAGATTGTGGTTATCAGAGGCAGAGGGTGGAGGGAGGGAGAGATGAAGGAAAGTGGTCAAAAAATGCAAATTTCCAGTTATAAGGTAAATACATGCTAGGGATGAAATATATAAGGTGATGATCATAGCTAACACTACTGTAGGTCTATAGGAAGGTTGTTTTAAGAGAGTAGATGCTGCCCTAACTGGGTTGGCTCAGTGGATAGAGCGTGGGCCTGCGGACTGAAGGGTCCCAGGTTCGATTCCGGTCAAGGGCACATTGCCTGGGTTGTAGGCTCGATCCCCAGTGTGGGGCTTGCAGGAGGCAGCCAGTCAATGATTCTCTCTCATCACTATCTTTTTCTCCCTCTCCCTTTCTCTCTGAAATCAATAAAAATATATTAAAAAAAAAAAAAAAGAGAGAAGATCCTAACAGTTCTCATCACAAGGAGAAACAGTTTTTTCTTTTCTCTTTTCTTTTTCTTGTATCTATATGAGAAGATAAGCATTAGCTGGTTCTGTTATGGTAATTATTTCACAACATATGTAAATCTAATCTTCAGGCTATACACCTCAAACTGACATAATGGTGTGTGCCAATTATTTCTCAATAAATCTGGGGAACGGTTAATTATCTGTACCAAAAAAAAAAAAAAAAAGATGAGATGGTTCTTAGAGCTCAGTTAGTCAAACTTTACCCACTTTTCAAATGAGGAAACTGAGGCCTAGAGATGGGAGGCGCTGGCCCCGATCACCCAGCAAAAGCAGGATCTGGCTTGTGACCCCCCCCAGGTCAGAGTTCTTTTGTGATTCCACTAACCCAGGGCTCAGTTGCCAAATGAATGCAGGTGCCGTCTGTCGCCATTCATGATTCTTTCTGGGAGTGGAGTAGAAGCTGCCTTGGACCCTGGGATGGGGGCAGGGAAGGGGGAAACCAGACCAAGGCCCGAGGAGGAAAATGATCCTTTCAGAGGAACAGGGCTTCACTCCTTTTCTTACACAGGAGAAGCCGCCCTACAACCTCCGGGCCTTCAGCCTGCGCATCAACTTCCCCGAGGAATATCCAATGAGACCCCCCACGGTGACGTTCACAACCAAGATCTACCACCCCACCGTGGGCATTGATGGCCAGGTGTGCCTGCCCATCATCAGCAATGAGAACTGGAAGCCTTCTACCAAGACCTACCAAGGTGGGCTGGGCTCTGCCTCCAGGGAGGGGGGCCCATGCTGGAGAGGGGTTATGGGGCTGATTTTGAGTTAGAGAAGCCCAAAGAGAAGAGATAAAAATTGTGGGTCTCCGTGGAGTCTGTTGTTGGATAGAAGGGATGTGCCCTGAGATTCCTGCTCCTGCCTCTGTTCTGACACTTGGGCAGGTGTGACAACAACGTGTCTGTGGGTCATGGGAGAAAGTAGCCGCTGAGCTATCGAGGGACAGGCTTGGGATAAAAAGGCCGCTGCTCTCTATCTGTGGACCTTGGTGAAGTCTCTACTCCTTTCCAGGGCTCAGTGCCCTAAAGGACAGTTGAGGGGGTTGGCCCAGTAATGACAATCCAATCGCTTAATTAAGCACTTTTGGCACTATGCAGAGAGCTTCACGCATAATGTCATCGAATCCCCTGAGCAGCTCCCCCAGATAGTGCTGTCCTTAGCCCCATTTAGTAGATGAGCACACTGAGGCACCGAGAGGTGGAGCACTTGCCTCAGGCCTGGCACTGAGTCTATTCAGCTGGCCAGCGGCAGCGCTGGGATGCGCAGCCGGGCTTGGCTGACGAGCTCGGCGCCATCCAGCAGGTCTTTCTGCAGTGATGGGAACGTTGTGTGCACTGTCCAGTTCCGCAGTCACTAGCCACGGTGTGGCTATTGAGCGCTTGAAATGTGGCCAGTATGGCTGAGGAACTGAGTTCCTAGTTGTAGTTCATTCTTATTCATTTAAAACGAGATAAGCACCTGTGGCTGCTGGCTCTAGTCAATGTGCGATCTCTCCTGCCTCTGACTATCTCAGTTCTTAACCCCGGCAAGGAGGGTCCTGGGTGGGGGCGGGTGGGGAGTGCTCCTCAGATGACCTTCAGGGACCCGTGAAGCACTCTTATCTCAGAGCTCCATGTTTGTGCGCATGTGCACGTGCCTGGGGAGACGGGCCCCTGCCTTCACCGGGTTCCCAAAGGCATCTGTGCAAGATCAACCACCGGGCAGTAGTGGTTCTCAGTCCTTAGCCTCAGAACCCCTTTTCCCAAATAAAAGTTTATTTGGAACCTTAATATCAAACAGAGGAAAACGAGGTGGTTCTTGTTGAAAGGGAGTGGGACCCAGACACCCCACGTATCTCATAACGGAACATAGTTTGGGAACCACTGATAGAACCAGTCAGAGCTTTCGGCATCGTCAGCTGGGAACGGGAGGGGCATTCCGTTTGGTTAGGGAGTCATCCTGAGAGGTGGGACCTTCTTGGGGCTTCTCCAGGGAGTGGGCATGGAGTTTCAGGGGGATCTGGGAGTGGGCAGCCATCGGACCCTTCCCAGGATTTTTCTCTCCGTCCTCAATGTCCTGCTCTGGCCTCTCTCCCCAGTCTTGGAGGCCCTCAGCGTGCTGGTGAATAATCCGGACCTGGGGGAGCCCGTGCGCCTGGAGCTTGCTGACCTGCTAACACTGGACTCGGAGCAGTTCCACAGGAGAGCCGAAGAGTTCACCCTCCAGTTTGGAGAGCCCCGGCCCTCCTAGCTCTGGTTCTGGCCCTCTGCACTGGGTCCTGTCCCTGTGATGGCAGACACACAACATGGACTGGGGCCAGAGCCCCTTGGTGGCCCATGTCCTGCTCAGTTTTTCTGTGTTTTTTCCTTTCTTAGGTTGTTAGCTGTTAGTTGTGTGTGTGGTATGTGTGGACCCAGTTCCAGGTTCACGCATGGGGTTATGGGGCTGATTTTGAGTTAGAGAAGCCCAAAGAGAAGAGATAAAAATTGTGGGTCTCAGTGGAGTCTCTTGTTGGATAGAAGGGATGTGTCCTGAGATACCTGCTCCTGCCTCTGTTCTTACACGTGGGATACCTGCTGCTCTCTATCTGTGCACCTTGGTGAAGCCTCCACTCCTTTCCAGGGCTCAGTGCCCTAAAGGACAGTTGAGGGGGTTGGCCCAGTAATGACAATCCAATCACTTAATTAAGCACTTTTGGCACTATGCGGAGAGCTTCACGCATAATGTCATCGAACCCCTGAGCAGCTCCCCAAGATAGTGCTGTGTGCTTTCCTACTTCGTTTCTGTGCCCCAGAGCCAGGCAGTTAAGGTTTGCAGAGTCACAGGCCAGCTGCTACTAGTGGCTCCATCTTAAAGATCACCTTCCAGGCCAGCTGGCAGGAAATGAGCCCAGCAGGCCACTAGAAAACCTCAGGGACCCAGGCATCTGGGGGAGTGGAGGCGGGAGGCAGGGCACATCGAAGGGAGTCCCTTGCAATTGGGTGATTTGTTGATTATATTATCAGCCAGGCTGTGCAGATTTAAGTGCTAAACCTTTTCTTTTCCACTGATGAAACACTAAGTGAAGAATCTGATCTCTGTCCCAGAAATCTGACTACACTGTTTCCAAACCACTTGCAATCCCATTAGGTTGGGGCCAGGCTTCAGGCTGGGAGGAGCGGCCCCTTCAGCTTCCAGTCAAGAGGGAGTCACGGAAACCGTGTGTTTTTCCAGCCATTAAAGTCTCAGATGACGTGTAGAGTCTGGCTCAGTGTTCGCTGAGGGGATGGGGCGGTTTCATCAGGAGAAGAGGAGGCTGGGGAGTTAGCTGCTGTCTAATAAAAGGTGGGACCCTACTTCCCATGAACTGATGGGCTCAAGCCGGGAGGAACCCGAAATATTGTGGGGCCACGAGGGACTAGGCCATCCTGGCCAGAGGGCCACCAACACCTCCACAGGGGAATGTCCTCATTTCATAGATGAGGCAGCAGCGGCACAGGGCACAGAGTGGATTGCCAGGTCACCTCCTGCCTCGGTGCCAAGCTGGCTGGCTTTTGTCTCTGTGTTTTTCGTGGGCTGTTACCAGCACAGCATTCCCCAGTGGCTGATAAAGCCAGACAGGACTGTTAGCAGGACATTGTCATCAGCTCAGCGGTTCCTCTCTAATGAGCAATGGAAAAACAAAAACAAGCCACAACTTCAGGCAGAGTCGGAGGGATTAACTGAACCGGAAGGAGAACCTTCTGGGTGTGATGGTTCTGAGTTACAGGAAAACCATCTGCTTTTAAGAGACAGAAATGTGGGGTATCTTTGAGTGAAGGGCCTCACTGTAGGCCCCACTAGCCTACTTGGGGTGAGATTTCTAGAGCATCTTCTATTCCAGCCCTGCCCTGGAACTCTCTAATCGGGAGAAGTGTGGAGAGAGGGAAGAGACAGGAGAAGTGCCACTGATGGCCGGAAGTGTAGGATTTGTTTTTACTCTTGGCCACCACTTACTGAACGTATATGTGACAGGCACCAGGCAAGGCTTTTGCTCATTTAATTATTTCCTTTAACCCTCACAACGCCTCCATGAGGTTTGAACTTTTGTCCACAATCAGATGGTGATAGGTTCAGAGACGCTAGCTCATTGGCCCAAGGTCACACAATTGGATAGTGGTGGGACCCAGGCCATTGTCCTTTCCCAAATGCCGTTCATGCTGGTAGAAAAGATTGTGGCAGCCCTGGCCGGTGTGGCTCAGTTGGTTGGGCATCGTTCTATATACCAAAAGGTTGCTGGTTTGATTCCCAGTCGGTACATGTCTGGTTGCAGGCTCGATCCCCCCGAATGGGCGTGCAGGAGGCAGCCAATCGGTATTTCACTCTCATGTCGCTGTCCCCCCCCCCCCCCCCTTCCTCTCTCTCCAAAAGTCAATTTAAAAATCTTTAAAAAAAAAAAGAGAGAAAAGATTGTGTCAGGTGAGTAAATGTCAGCAGAGGAACCCTGGCAGCCAGGGTTCATTATCCCAGAGAGAGACAGGTTCCTGGCTGGGATAGGGAGGGAGCACTGAGGGCCAGACAGGATTTTACAAAAGTACCTTTAATGCAGTTAAGACTGGTACCACCTGCCTTTGCCCAACCCGGCTCTCTGGTCTCTGGAGCAGAAGGGAGCCTTGGGCCGTGGCTGGTCAGCTGGGCGCCCTGCCCACAGGGTCGGTCAGCTCCTCATTTCTTCTTGGTCTTCACCAGTCCCTTCTGCACTAGGCAGCGATACAGCTCCTGGATGTAGGTATAGACGCATTTGGAGTCAGGCACTGCCAGCCGCACCATGTCATCCACCTCCAGCAGCTGGGCACAGTCGGCCAGTTTCCTGAGAGGCAGAGGAGGGGTGGGGTGAGGGCCAGAGCCAAGGTGAAGAACATGGGAGCTAGGGGAAGGGGCGGGGGCAGCCCAGCAGGGACGAATTGTGTGTTGGAGGTGGGAGTCATCGAGGCCAACTATCCCATTGCACAGATGAGGAAGCTGAGGCCCTGACGGAGTCAAAACTGACACTCAGCTTGGTCTGCTTCCGGAGCCCACGTTTTCATTGCACTGTGGCCTCACGTGGAACGGAACCCTCTGGTCTCCAGGTCTGCATTAACCCATCCCTCCCACATGCTCCCGTATCTGTCCCCTGGAAAGCCAAGCCCCTCCGGAAGAGTTTCAAGGACAGAACCCCAGTCCTAGCTAGTATGATGGCTTATAGCTGAGCCATCTCCATCTTCATTCCGTCTCCGTGTATTTGCTGAGGGAGTTCAGCACTGAACAAAACCCAGACTTCCCTGCTCTCCTGTTAACTGACATTCTCGTGGCAGAAGACAGACAGTAATCAAACACATGAAATAGATGGCTCATCCGGTGGTGAGAGGTGCTATGGAGGAAAATAAGGCCAGGAAGGGAGGCAGGGAATGTTCCTGTGTTGACTATTTTTAAAAGGGTGCTCAGGGAAGGTCTCTTAAGGAGAGTAAATCATGTCCATATCTTGGACGAGGATTCCAGGCAGCAGAATAGCACGTGCAAAGGCCCTGAGGCAGGTGTGCCTGATGTGTGTGAGGGACTGCATGGAGGTTAGTCCTCTTTTTCTATCTTCCCAGCTGCTCTTTGGGGCGACGTGCCACTCCTGGCTTTGCGAAGGCTGCTAATCTGAGCTAACCACCGTTGGGGCCTTGCTACCAGGGGCCAGGCGCTTTATCAAGTGTTTCCCCTTGAACTGTCTCATTTACACCTCCCCTCCGTCCTCAGCCAGCAGAAGAGGAACTGGACACGCAGAGCATTTTGGTGATTTGCCCAAGGTCGAAGTGAGTGAGATGGCTGGGACTCAACCCCAGGCTGGCCTGACGCCTCTGGCATCCGTGCCCTGAAGCCTGGCCTCCGCAGCCCCAGCCTGCCAAACCACGTGGGTGCTGGCAGTAGGAGAAACCAGGGTCCCAGCAGAAAGCCTCCCTTGGGGCTGAGACAGCTGGGCCGAAACCCAAGCCGGACTGGCCTGGGTGCCGGGGGAGGAGCGCAGATGGGAGGATTTCGAAGAATGGGACCGGCTCCCTGTAACCGATGCAGTGACCTCGGCTTCTGGGTGTGGGTCTCCCTACACAGGAGCTGGGGGCCAGGCTCCTCCAGCAGCACAGCTGACTGAGCCCAGTGGGGGCTTCGGCACTGGCTGCTCCCCTCTGTCAGGACTTAACAGGAATCAGAGGAGAGTTCTATGGGGCGGTAAGGTGCGACGGCTCTGGCAGGAGCCATCTAGTTGGCACATTTAATCTTCACTCTAACCCATAAGGGTGGTTAAGTCAGCTGCCGAGAGTGTCAGAGCTAAGGAGGAAGGAGGCAGGATTCACACTCGGCACCTCATCCTCCATTCTCCATGGTCCCTAGCTCATCCTCCCCTTCACACTGCTGTCTGATGCCTCCTGTCAGCCCATCATCATTACTGAGCCTCCTTCTGCCTTCCTGTGGCTCTGCCTGACGTGGAATCAAGGTAAGGCGGCTGCCAGAGGAGGACAATGCCTCATGCCCCACAGGCCAGGGACACCTGGCCAGGGCGGAGCTGCACTCCCTTCTGAGCTCACTTGGAGCCCTCAGTCCTGACTAGGAGTTCACTTTCCAATCCCAGTTCTGCCACAGCCCTCCTGTCCCACCCCGGGATGTCACGAAACATCTCTACTTGTATCCCCTCTGGGATGCTGTGAGGCTGGAACAGAATAAGCCAAGAAGAGCACTTAGCACGCCTGCAGACAGCCCTCTCCATCCATGTGTCTTGTCATCATCCTTAAAGGTGTTTCTGAGCCCCCTCTCCCCAGGCACGCATCCCTTCCCTTGGCGGGATAATGTGGAACTGGAAGGAATCTTCCGGACCTCAAGTCGGTGGTTTCCAATGGCACTCTGGGTGCCCTACGCCCTATGCTTCAGGGACCATCTTGGGAAGGGAGGTTGGGCATTAAGCTCCTGGAATCCCCCAACCGAAAAGGTTCCCCTTTAATTTGTTTTATATGTTTGGCATTCACTTACTATTTTGAGAAATCTGCTGGGGGAAACACCCATCTGAAAGCACAGATCAATATCCAAAGCTCTCATTTCGCGGATGGGGACACGCAGGCCCGGAGAGGGGGAGGCTGCTGTCCCAGGCTTCCCTGCAGGCTGGTGGCCAGTCCCGCACATGACCCGGAGGGCTCAGCCTCCCAGACCCAGGTGCTGCGAACATCTGCAGACTTCTTCCCTGTCCCGGGCTATAGAAGTGCCCCCAGAGTTGCCCTCACTGGCCACGCCCTCTGCACGGTCCTGTCTCTGCCAGGTGGCTTGGAAGCCTCTCCCTGGGACAGGAGAAAGCAGGCGCTGCTGGCGTGAGCACCCGGGGAGTCCTGAGGCACCAGGAAGCGTCCAGGCCTCGGTGGGCACAGATGTCTGGCTGTAGTGCTTTGCTGGTGGGAGTGCCTCCCTGTCCCCCACTCGGCAGTGGTATCTGGCTCTCAGGTTCTTCCTTGGGCCACTCTGTTCCTCACACCCTTCCTGCCTTTCTGGTACCACCCATGGCTCCATCCCACCGCCACGCCTGGCACCCAGCTCTAGGAGTCTCAGGAATAAACCCGCCTCCCGGCTCCAAAGTGAAGCCTGTCTTACAGCTGTGATCTCGTTCACTACAATACAGGAGCGGACGCTAAGGCTCTTGCAAAGTGTCTTCTGTGCGTTAGGTACTGTTACAGGGACTTCACTCAAGTATTTACTTAATTCTCACTATAGCCCCGGAGAAGAGGATACCTCGTGCCCATTTTAAAGATCGGAGTATGAGGCTCGGAGAGGTAAAGGAGCCTGTCCAAGATTACACAGCCAACGAGTGGCCGAGTCAGAGTCTGAGCCCAAGTCCTCCCACCGCCCTGTCTGGAACAGCAGGCCCGAACCCCCCCTTCTCTATCCCCCCTTCTCTAACCCTCCCCCTTCTCTACCTCTCCCCCTTCTCTACCTCTCCCCCTGCTGGCGCTGTCTTTACGGCACCTATTCCCCCGGGGCATGATATTTCATATCCGTGTGTTTATGATCTCTCTCCCTCTGACTATAAGCTACAGGGCAAGCAGGGATTTTGCCCGCTGCTCTGTCCTGAACCCGTTTCTGGTGATCAAAGACTGTTGGCTATGCCAATGCCTGGCCACATTCCCCCACCCCTGTGGGTGTGGCGCTGGCCTTAGGCCTTAGGCGTTGGCACCGAGCCTCTGCGGTCCTGGCTGTGGCTTACTCTGCGGTGGAAAAGGCCAAGGTGAAGTTGTGCCGGCGCTTGGTGGGGTCCAGCTCGGCGTAGTCAAAGGCCTCGGGGAAGAACTTGTGGATGAGGGCGCAGAAGGCCATGCCGCTGCTCCAGCTTGACGAGAAGTTCTGAATGTCCACGTGCTGCGGGCGGCGGGAAGGGCGGCCTCCGTGAGACTCGCACCCTCTGGGCTCTGCACCACGCAGCCCTCCCGGGCACTGCCGCCCCGGGGAAGGGTCCCGCCCGTGCCCACCTCGTAGTGTCTCGTCATGGCCCTGCACCACTCCAAGAGCATGTTCTTGACGCTGCCGATGGCTGCCCCGGCTGCCTTCGTGTTCCGGAACAGGGCCGTGGGGCCGGAGGCTGCCCTGTGAGCGGAGGGGTGGAGAAGGCCAGGCCAGAGAGGTGGGAGGCCACCGAGAGCGCCATCAGGGAGGAGCCCCAGCCCCGGGTCAACCCTCCCACCTTGGCCTGGGCTGTTCCCACCCCCTGAGGCCTCCATCCTACCAACCCACATCCTGGGAAAGCCCAGCCCAGCCATTTCTCGCCTGCATCCTACCCTCCAAACTTGTCCACGATGGCTTTGCGGTTCTGTGCCCGGGCCCCCCGGGGCCGGGCAGGGGCTGCCACCCTGCGTTCTGGTGCTTTCTCCTTCTTCTTCTCCTGGGAGGGAGGCGGCTCCGTGGGACTCTGGGGCACCTCGCTGGGTGAAGACTCACTACGCAGAAAAGTTCAGAGACCAGTAAGAGGGGCGGGGACCAGCCAGTATAGGGTACAGGGAAGGGGTGGGAGCAGGCTGGGGGTGGGGGGTCCTTGCAGTCCGAAGGGGCATGGACAGTTGGGGCACCCACTCTTGGCACCCATTTCCTGTGCCCAGCACTGGGAGGGGCTGGAAGGAATAGTGAGGCTCAGTCTAACTTGGGGAGTGTGTGGTCTGGCGGTATGTGAGGGCAGAACTAGGGCAAGTCTGAGGTCTGACCTGAGTTTGAGTCCTGGCTTTGCCTCTTATTTGCTGTGTGATCTTGGCACTGTTTGTGTTACTTCTCTGAGCCCCAGCTTCCTCATCTGTAAAATGGGGGCAAGCACACACCTGCCTGACAAGATGGCTCTGAGGCTTGAGTAAGAAGGGGAGTTTAGAGCCTGCCATGTAGCTACCTGCAAGCTCAGTGAGTATTCAGTTATTTTTCTCTAAGACAGTAACACAGAGGTGGATCTCAGGTCGAAACAAAGGAAGAGTCTTCTCATGACTACATTTTCCTCCCGCACCCGCTGGGCACCAGGCACTGTGCTCAGTGCTTTGTACACATTATACCATTTAAGCCTCACCCTGATCCTACGAGGGAGGCACAGTTACTGCACCCACTTCACAGATGAGAAGAGGCGAAGTGACATGGCCGAGGTCACACAGCTGGTAAGTGGCAGAGTCATTGTCCAAACTCGGGCTTTCTGCTCATGCTCTATATAAGGTGCTTGGCACCGTGGAAACATGCTGAGCGGCAAGATGAGGGCCTCAATAAGACCTGCCAAGGATGCTGAGAGGCCAGTGATGGGGGGGTGGGGAGGGAGGGGGCAGCTGTGCTGATGCTCCCTGGGCTCCAAGCCCTGGCTTCTTCAGCTTCCTGGGCTCTGCCCTGGGAAAGGGGCTGAATAACAGGAACCCTGGAATTCTCAAGGCCAGGTGCTGGGGAGGCCCAGGCCCAGGTGAGGGGAGCTGGAGTTAGAGGGATTTGGAGCCAGGCCCCGGGGTTGGGCATTACCTGGCGGAGGGACTGGTCTCTCCGGAAGCTGCGGTGTCTGGGCCCAACCCATCTGCAGGAAAGGAGCAGGGGGAGGGAGGTGAGTCCACCATGACCGCTCCCTGCACGACCCCCAGGAGAGCCCCTGCAGCAGCCTGTGGGCTCCTGGCTCTCACTCACCTGGGCTGAGGCCTTGACCCTCCTCCGTGGGGCTCTCGGGCCATTCCTCAGGGGAGCTGGGACTCCCCCCTGCCCCTTCCTCCGATGCTCTCTCCACACCCTGATCCTGCTCTTCATGGGGACCGCCTGACTCCTGGAACCAACATGGTCTGGGTGAGCTCACAGTCACACAAGTGCTTGCCCAGGGCTTTGTGAGCCTTCAGAAAGATCTGCAAGGCAACCTGGGACACGGCGCAGCAGCCCCCACCCCAGGCTCTTGATATCCATGGGAGGAAGACTGGACTTTCCCCAGGAAATAAAGCACAGGGGCCTTGCTTCCCTGTGGGCAGAGGACTCCTGAACATTGTGGGGCCCCCTCCCTCCTCTCCTCTGCCTCACTCACCTCCTCCTCCCTCGTGTCACTCTCCTGTGGCTCAGCCTGGGCCTCGTCTTCCAGAGCAGCCTTCTTCTCAGAGTCTGATGTGGCCTCTGGGACACTGGCTTTCGCCTGGGCTTCAACCTTGGGCTCCTCCGTCTTGGCGCCCTCCTCCCGAGAGGCTGCTGTGGCCTCCTGCTCCCCATCAGCCTCCCTGGCCCCGGCCCCGGCCTCCTGCTCCGCAGTGCCCTGCTCCAGCTCAGCCTTGGCCGGGTCCTCCACGTCAGCTTTCTCCCCGGATTCGGGCTCGGCCGCTTTCCCCTCAGCCTTCTGCTTCTCACTGGCCAACACCGTGCCCTCCTGTCCCTCGGCCTCCTTGGGTTCAGAGTTGGTCTCTCCTTTCCCACCCGTCATCTCCTGAGGAGCCTCTTTGGTCTCTTCCTTCCCACCGTCCTCCTTTGGAAGTTCAGCCTCCACTTTGGACTCCACCTTGACCTCATCCAACCCATTGGCTTCCCCCGGGAATTCTGCCGAAGCACCTCCCTCAGCTGGAGCTCTTTCCTGCTTTCCTGCCCCCTCCGGAGGCCCCTCTGTGGCGGTGCTGGTGCCTTTGGCCGCCTCCCCTGCAGAGGTGTCACCTCCCGGCGTCCCTGGGGTCCCTGGGGAGTCAGTGGTCCCATCCTCAGAGGGCTTCCCTTCCTTCTGCTCCATCTCTGGGAAGAGAAGACAAGCAGGCCTGGTCATGCCCATCCTGCATGAGGTGAAAGCCCGCCCGCAGACAGCGCTGGCCAGGAATCTGGAGGCCTGGGCCTCAGTGCTGGGTGCCCCCTACTTGGACATGTGACCAGAGAATCCACTTCCCTGGGGTGAAATGAAGGGCCAGAGTGCTGCTTCCCGAGAGGTGGGGAGTGGGCCGCGCTGACTTAATGTTGGGTGGTGTCCACCTACCTTTGCAGATTGTGGCTTGGGCTTTAAAGAACAGTAGGTCATGCCCTGGCCAGTGTTGCTCAGTGGTTAGAGAATCACCCAGTGCACCCAAGTGTCACAGGTTCGATTTCCGTCAAGGATACATCCCTGGGTTGCAGGGTATGTGGGGAGGCAACAAATCTATGCATCTCCCTCACATCGATGTTTTCTCTCTCTCTCTCTCTCTCTCTCTCTCTTCCTCTCTCTCCCCCTTTCTACTCTAAAAATCAATGGAAAAAATATCCTCAGGTGAGGATTAACAACAACAACAAAAGAATATTAGGTCACATAATGCCTTTTCAATGATTTTTGCCTCTTTTTTTTTAATCCTCACTTGAGGACATACTTAGAGAAGGAATGGAGAGAGAGAGAGAGAAAGAAAAAGAGAGAGAGAGAAAGAGATAGAGATAGAAAGAGAGAGAGAGAGATAGAGAGAGAGAGAGAGAGAAAAGAGATAAATTGATGAGAGAGAAATATTGATTGGTTGCCTTCCATACATATCCCGACCAGGTATAGAACCCGCAACCCAGGTATGTGCCTGGACCGGGCATCGAACTAGCAACCTTTTGTTGCACAGGACGATGCTTGGGTGGTTACAATTCCACACTAGCATTCTGGATCAGTGGTGGTAGTGAGCCTCAGGCGCAGAGCCCAAAGCAGAAAGGAGCAGTTTAGATAGGGTTTAATAATACTGTTTTGTCTCCTCTGCTTCCGTTTCCAATCTATCTTACCTAATAATAGACAAATATGTAAATTGACCGTACCTCCACTACACTAATCATCCAATCAGGAGAGTATGCAAATCAACCCAACAAAGATGGCAGTTAATTTGCATACGTAGGCTCCAAGCGGTGGAGTGAAGCCTGATGGTCCCGGGGCCGGAGCAGCGAAGCCTGATGGCCCCAGGGCCGGAGCAGCAAAGCCTAATGGCTCCGGGGCCAGCTCTGGCTGGAGCCCGGCCAGAGCGAAGGCCTGGGTCCCAGGTGCCAGAGGCAAACCGGTGCCAGCAGCCAAGGCAAGGGAAGGCCTATTGCACTTTTATATATATAAAAGTCCAGTGAACAAAAGGGTGAAATGACCAGAATGACCAGTGGCTATGACACACACTGTGGCAGTCAATTAGCCTCATCCGGGCCCCAATCGGACCTCCCCCCACCAGCCTGGCCCCCGATTGGCCCCCAACACCCCTATCGGGGGCATGGCTGGCTGGCCAACCACCCGTGGCCCCTCCCCTCCCCCGGCCCAGTCCGATGGGCCCCCATCAGGGGGCGGGCCAGCCAGACTCCACCCGTGCACAAATTCGTGCACCAGGTCTTTAGTAATGATATAATGTTTCTTAAAAAACACACACATTTGTTGAATTTACAAATAAGTTAGTTCAGAGGAAGACATTCAGGAAAGCAGGTGGTACAGATAGAGCTAAATCAGGGAGGTGGTGTAAGAGTGCCTGAAGTTTGGGGATCCCTGAGTCCGCTGATCTCAGCCTCTGCCAGCTCTGCCAGCCTCTGGCCCTCGGAAAAGTTGAGCCTGGGCATGGAAGAGTTTCCTTCGGTGAAGAATAGAAACAACGCTCTCGAACCCCTGCAGGGACATGTGATCCTCCAACTGCCTGGGCTTGGTGAGGGGAGGGAGATTATGACACCTTCACTTGGGGTTTCCTATTCAAGTACTGTATGTACTCTAGGATCTACAATAACAGGTGGATGGGGAGTTTGGGGTCCCCTCCTTCATCACCCTGCCCTTCTCAGGGGTCTGTTTACAAAGAAAACAACCCCCAAATAGTGTTCAGGGCATGACTCAGCCAGTAAGAAAAGTAGACACTCCTGTCACTGGCTAAAAATACCTCCTGCCCTCCACAGTGCCATCATTCTGGGTGATGGTTCCCAGGGCACCTGGGTAATCGGGACAGAGGCAGGACAGGCAGAGGGGGGCCAGGGCTCTGTTCCTGGGTCTTACTGCCCCAGACCAGGGTCCTGGGGTCCCTGGACTTGTGCCCCGCCGTTTCCTAGGAAGCAGGTGGAATTGGCAAAGGTGTTCACACTGTTCTAGTTCTGCCCCTCCCACCAGAGCCCTTCATGGTTCAGCTGCTCCAGCATGTATTAGAGGGGACAAGTGAGCCGAGACATGGAATGCACATGGAGCTGGCCTTGACCTCCATCTCCTAGGCACTCACTCTGAGACCTGGGCAAGTCCCTTTGCCTCTCTGGGCCTCAGTTTCTGCCAATAATGACATGATGGGTCTAGATCAGTTTTCCCAAACTGTGTTCTGTGGGAAACTAGGGTCTCCTAAGACATGAATAAGGGCTGAGGGGTTTAGTCTCTGGCTAAGGTTGTTCCAGAACCTAATCTTTACCCTTTTAAAATATGCAACTTCATGAACACTTAGATACCCCATAGTAAAGAAACCTTAACTTGGCTTAGCTTTATTTAACTAACTTTTCCCCAAACCTCTTTTTTAAAAAGATATATATTTTTATTGATTTCAGACAGGAAGGAAGAGGGAGAGAGAGATAGAAACATCAATGATGAAAGAGAATCCTTGATCAGCTGCCTCCTGTATGCCCCAGACTGGGGATTGAGCCCACAACCTGGGCATGTGCCTTTGACAGGAATCGAACCTGGGACCCTCCAGTCCACAGGCTGATGCTCTATCCACTAAGCCAAACCAGCTAGGGCTCCCTAAGCCTCTTTGACCATGGTTTTCTTTCTTTTATTTTTTGCTGCTTTTCCTGAGGCACCACTACCACCTCCTTGAGCAATGCCATGCTTAGCAGAAGTATGGCCCACCCTGGTCTGAATGACCTGCACAACCCCTTACTGCCCTGCGCTCTTGCTTGGAAGGCGGTATGGAGTGATGGTCAAGATTCGTGACTCCAAAGTCTTCCTACGATGGGATCCCAGCTCCCACTGTGTACTGATTGTGTGACCTTGAGCAAACTACCTGCCCTCCTGGTGTTTTGATTTTTGGAGGTAAAAATAGGTCTCGTTGCATAGGGATGGTGGAGGGTTAAGGACACATTGCATAGGAAGCACTTTGAAGCCTGCGTGCTGGGGAAGGCAGGCTCAGCACACATCAGCTGGTACTGTGTAGGCTGGCCTCCTCCCAGCCATGTACCAGATTAAGGCCCTGACCCGGTCATGAGGGCACTTAGTTGGTGAGACAAGGCAAAGAGAACTGAAGGCCAGTCCTTTGATAACCAGCCCTTTTTAGACCTCAGAGTGTGGTAGTAATTGGCTAAGACATAGCAAAGTGCTGCAACCATCTTTCCCTTCATCTACATGCTACACCCTTAGGGTGGCGGAGGCGAAGGACAGGTGTATACACACACACACACACACATACACACACACACACACACACCTCAGCCATGCTGTTTTCATCACCTCTGCTTTCCACCCTCCGGGCTTGTCATAAATAGACAAGAGTGAAGAAACTCAGAAACACCCCACCCCCAGCATGAACAACTCTAGAGCAGCTTATAGCTCACATAACACCCTGCTTTACCTTGCTGGGTCCCCCCTCTAACCCTTGGGAACAGGCGGGATTGGCCCCCTTGTACACATTAGGAATTTGAAGCTGGGGCAGGGGAAGTCCCTTGATTAAAGTCATAGGACAATTAAATGGCCAACCAGTACCTAGAGCCCAGGTCTCCTGACAACTAGCTGGAGCCTGAGCCAAAGATGCTGCTCCCACCAGGTGCTCAGCCCGTGTGTCCTTCCAAGGCTCCAGCCCAGAGTGCGGGGCCTCTCACTGATGGGGGAGGACAGTCAGACATGGCTGAGGCGTTGAGCTCTCTCTTTCCTTCCTTCCTCTCTACTTTCTTTCCTCCTTCCTTCCCAGGAAGCCTTCGTAGCATGCCTGCCCTGCACATAGTTCCTCTCCCCTTCCTGTTGCTCTTGGCAGACCCGAAGGAAAAGAACCCAGGAGCCCCAGTTCCAAGCCTCAAATAGTGTTGATGACATTTGATGGTTCTGCTGACACCGGCAGACCCTCGGCCACCCCATCTGCCTTCCGGTGGTCCTGAGGCCACTCCTAGCTGTTTGGAGAGTCTGCCGCCCTGCCCAGCTGAACCAGGGAGCCCCTCTGCCCAGCAGGCCTCCCCGTGGGTGGCCTCCTGCAGGCTGCTCTGTAGGTAACCTCAGGTTGCCCAGCACCCCAGAGGCTGAGTCCCTGAGCTCTGGCATCTCAAAAGAAGCCTGGGTTTCTCCAACTCTGGGGCCCTGCTTGGAGGCATCCGCCCTTGGAATGTGGGAGAGGGGTTGGCAGATAAAGGGGGGCCCCTGAGAAAGGAGCCCAGGGCTTCTCTTACCTGGGGGGCCTCTGCCTGGGGCCTTGGGAGCTGTCTCCTTCTTCTAGCTGAGCAGCCTCACTCCTGGCTGCCAGAGGCCTCTAGCCCCCAGTGCTTCTGTCCCTGCCCCCTCCACCTTCCACCCTCCTTCCACCCCACCCCCATTTCAAGAGCCTTGGGCCTCCGAAGAGCATTGTTTACGCCCTGTTGGTACAACACTTTCCCCTGACCTGGGAGGCTCAGGTTTCCCATGAAGATCTGACAGGTGGCACCTTTCAATCATAGGGCGCGCCTCCTGCCCTGACCCCAGCAGCATGCATTCGCTGGTCATCTTTCGTCCCAAAGTACTTGCCCGGCCCTGGAGACCTGGAAAACCATCTGCAGGCCCATTTGGATGGTCCCCAGCCCGCTGGCCTCCCCTGTTCACCCAGAGCCGAGGCTAGGCCTCCGTTGCCCCGCCCCCCACCTTGTGTCTTTAAATAGTTCCTTTTACTCTTCCTCAGACAAGAGCAGCTGCTGGAGGGTGGGCTCAGGAGGGAGAGAGTGGGACAGCTGCTGTCCGGACTATACTGGGGTGTCTTGGGAGTCCCCTGGCTCACACTGGACAGAGATTTGGAGCGGGGAGGGGCAAAGAGGAGAAGATTGATGGGTCAAGGAGACCCTGGGCTTAGAGTTTAGAAACACAAAGCTGAGCTCTGTTTTGAGTGAAGTGACTGGTACACAGTAGGCTCTGGACACGTTTTTGTACTGAATCTAGATTTTGCTCAGAAAAACCAAACACATCTTTACCTTCTCAATATGTCCTATGAGAGGCACTACTTTTTGGAAAATGTGTGCAGGGCATTCCCCCCTTACCCACCCTCCCGCCCACGCACACAACTTAGGAAGCTTGCGGTTCCCCCAGGCCCCACTCCCGGCCCCACCACTTCAGCCACACTGACCTCCTTCCTGTTCCTTAAATAAATCGATTCCTTGCCACACGCAGGATTGTAACCTTTTTGCTTTTGCTCTTTGCAAGATTAGCTCCTTCTCATTCTTCTGCTCTCAGCTCTAATTTCATTTCCTCGGAGAGGGCTCTGTGACCTTCAGTTCCATTCCATTATTCCAGCCTGTTTTATTTTCTTCGTACTATTTATTGGGATCCAAATTTACCTTATTATCTGACTCTCTCATTAGACTCTAAGCTCTATGAGGCAGGGACTGTATGTACTCTGCTCATGGCTGTATGCCCAGGAACTAGCAAATTGCCTGGTTCATATGAGGTGCTCAATATATTGAACGCATGAGTTAATTACTTAGTTAATAGAAATTTGGAGTTGGAACTTGGGGGCCTGTGCTTGGGATGATCTGAAAGCGAGGTTTGGGTACCCATGTTGAACAGTTCAGTATTGATGGTTGTTGGCAGTCTCCAGTATTGAGATCCACAGTTTATCTGCCCAAGATTGGTGAACTTTTTCATATATCTCTCTGGCCTGCTGTCCTTTTTAAAAATTAAAACCCATTTCTCTTCTAGCCCTACCATCATTAGGTATCGAAAACAGCAAAATATAAGATCACTGAATCACTCATTAAAACTTCTCTTAGACAGTTTCGTGTATTCATTGATCAAATGGTTTTTGAACACCTTGTATATGCTGGAGACACAGCACTGAACACAACAAAAAATGGGCAAAACTAGATCATAGAGCTCACACTTTAGCGTGGAGAGATAGTAAGAAAATCAAAATATAGAATATGTTATATTAGTTGGTGATAGGTCCTACAGGGGGAAAGGTAGCAGAGAAAAGGAGGTCTTTTATTTTGGGGGGTGGGGTGATGTACTTCGAGTGATCCAGGAAGGCATCACTGAGACGGTGATATTGGAGTAAACACCTGAAGGAGGTGGGAGGGGGAGGCATGCAGCTATCTGGGAGAAAACAACCCAGGCAGAGGGCACAGCAAGGGAAAGGCAAGGGTGTGCTTGGTGTTTAGTTCTTAGGAAGGAGGCCAGCAAGGCTGGGCAGAGGGATGGAGCTGGAGAATGGTAGGAGACAAAGGCAGTGGGGGGCTGAATCACATGGGGCTTTAGAGGCCATTGTAAGGACTTTGGCTTTTATTTTCTGACTGGAAGCCATTCGAGTATCTTAGGTTGTGAAGTGACACGATCTAACTTTAGTTTTTGACAAGATCCCTCTGGCTGCTGTTTTGAGAATAGCCTGAAGGGGAAGCATGAACCAAGTGGGCAAACCAGCGAGGAGACTGCTACAGTAACGCAAGATGGTGGTTGGTGATGTGGACCAGACTGTTAGCAGTGGAGGTGAGGGGTGGTGAGGAATGGTGCCAGTGGGTAACAGGGACTAGGACTACGCTGTCTTGCTCTTCAAGCTCATCGAATGACCAGTCCGTTTAAGCCCTTGACATGCGTATTCTCTTGTCTTCTGCTCATTTCAGGGGAGTTCAATTGGGCTGTCTTTGTACTCTCCACACCTCTCATGAGTGGTCAGGGCCCATGTGGGGAGATCCTGGGTGACAACCTTGCATCCCTTCCTCAAGGCTGAGGTCCCATCCAAGAGGACGCTACTGATCATGGCGAGTAACAAATACCCAACTCCCCTTTGGGAGGCTGGGAAGGGGTAATACCCCAGGATAGAGTGAGGGGCTAGAGCTTCAGCATGCAGACAGAGGTCAGCAGTTTTGGATGAGGTATCTGAATTGAAAGCCTGGGGCTATAGAAACTGTCTTTTACAAGACAAAACTTAACAGGGACAATTTGAGATTCCTATTTATAGGTCTTCAAATTTCCAACTGTATACTAGTGAGCCTAGCAAGGAAAAGACACAGTCTCATAGTAGATAGTAACAATAACATAATCATCAATAAGAACAATGATTTCCCAGGTATTAGAGCAAGGGGAAAATGTGGAGTTGCTGTTCGACGGTATAAAGTTTCGGCTATTCAAGATGAATAAGATCTACATAAGATCTGTTCAACGTTGAGCATATAGTTAACAATACTGTTTTGTGCACGTGAAAATTTGTTAAGAGAGTAGATCTCTTGTTTTTGCCACTGTAAAAAGCCATTCTTGAAAAATTGGAGGAGATTGAATATATGCATTAGATGACATTAAGAAATTACTATAGTTTTAAGGGCACTGTGGAAAAAGACGTTATTTGTTACAGATAAAAATTGATTAAGAAAATGTGATTAAATGTTAATCATTGTTAAATCCCAGTGATGGGTATATGGAAGTTCAATATACTGTGCTCTCCAATTTTCTGTATGTTTTATTTTTAAATTAAATATTTATTTGTTATTTTATTTCATTTTTTCCATCACCATTTACCCCCTCTATTTCTGTATGTTTTAGATTTGCCTTAATAAAAGTCTAAAAATTTAAAAAAATATAATGATTTATTTTTATTGAGCATCTGTCATGAACTAGGTGCTTTAATGACATTATCTTTTTTGTTTGCTTTCTTTTTGTAATGATTTTGAAAACCTTTTTATTTTGAAATAGTTATAGGTTTACAGGAAGTTGCATAAATAGTACCCTTGTGTATTCTTCACCTAGCTTCCACTAAAGGTTAAATCTTGCATAACTATATGCAATATCAAAGCCAGGAAACTGACATTGGCACAATGGTGTGCATAGTTCTACGACACCTTACCATATCTGTAGATTTGTATAACCGCCTCCACAAATGGGACACAGAACCTGTCCATCACCACAAAGATCCCCTTTGTTCTTTATAGGCACACCTCCCGCCTCCCCCCCACCCCCAACGCTAACCCCGGGCAACCATCAATCTCTTCTCCATTTCTATAATTTTGTTGTTTTGAGAATGTTATTTAAAGGGAATCATACAGCCCGGCTGGCGTGCTCAGTAGTTGACCTATGAACCAGGACATCACTGGTTCAATTCCAAGTTGCAAGCTCAATCCCCAGTGTGGGGTATGAGGAGGCAGCCAATCAATGATTCTCTCTCTTCTCTCTCTCTCTCTCTCTCTCTCTCTCTCTCTCTCTCTCTCTCTCTCTCTCCCTTTCTCTCCTTCTCTCTTCCTCCCTGAAATTAATAAAAATATATTTAAAAAAATAAAGGGAATCATACAGTATTTAACCTTGCATTCCACCCTAATAAAAACCCCATCTAAAAAATAGATTTCTCTGCCGAAACCGGTTTGGCTCAGTGGATAGAGCGTCGGCCTGCGGACTGAGAGGTCCCAGGTTCGATTCCGGTCAAGGGCATGTACCTGGGTTGCGGGCATATCCCCAGTAGGAGATGTGCAGGAGGCAGCTGATCGATGATTCTCTCTCATCGATGTTTCTAACTCTCTATCTCTCTCCCTTCCTCTCTGTAAAAACTCAATAAAAAATAGATTTCTCTTATAAAGACCGATCTCCTTTTCTCATACAATTTCTTAATATTCCATAATATGTTGACTATATTTCCAAAAGCAAAAACTAGGGCAACATAAGTCTACTAAAACATATGGACAATAATATTCATGGCGGCATTAGTCATAATAGCCCCAAACTGGAAACCACCTCAAAGTCCATCAATGAATGGATGAATAAATGAATTGTGGCTTATTCATACAATCAAATGCTAGATAGTAATAAAAAAAATGAATAACATACACACAACAATATGGATGTAATCTTATAGACACTACATTGAGCTAAAAACAGAAATAATGCATAATTCCATTTACATTTAGTTCAATAATAGGCAAAACTGATAGTGATAGAAATCAGAATAGTGATTAACTGCAGAAGAGGAGGTACTGACTGGGAAGGAACATGAGATAATTTTTTAGGCTGCTGGAAATATTATGTATCTTGATCTGAGTAGTAGTTATAGGAGAATGTATATTTTAAAATTAAGCTTAAGATTCGTGTATTTTACACACTTTACTGTACCAATGTTATACCTCAACTTTAAAACATCAGAGCACCCTAGCTGGCTTTGCTCAGTGGATAGGGCATCGGCTTGCGGACTGAAGGGTCCCAGGTTCGATTCAGGTCAAGAGCACATGCCAGGAGTTGCAGGCTTGATCCCCAGTAGGGGGAGTGCAGGAGGCAGCCCATCCATGATTCTTTCTCATCATTGATGTTTCTCTCTCTCTCTCTCTCTCTCTCTCTCTCTCTCTCTCTCTCTCTCCTCCTCTCTGAAATCAATAAAAATATATTTTAAAATGTCAGGGCACAGGGTTTGATAAAATGTGTCCTTAGAGCAGTAGTAAGGCATAGTGTTGAAAATCTGGACTTTCTTGGACAATTAAGCATTTGGTGACCAACCATACAAAGTGTTCAGCCCCCCTTCTCCAATGGGAAGTGTACCCTTGCATTATTAACTCGTATCTCCTAAATTTCATTTACTGGTAAATCCCTTGAAAAAATCAAGGAATTGAGGTGTTTGGGGTTTTGTTGTTGTTATTGGGGGTGGGGGGAAACAGTGGAAACAAGTAAGTTCACTCTCCTTCTCCCATTACTAAACACACTAGGTTAACTCTAGTGGCAGTCAAAATAGCTCCTATTCACCTCTTATTGCCCAGTGAGTCTAACAGAAGTTGAATAAAAACAGAAGTATACTAGTATATGTCTTGTCTTTCTGCAAGCAGGAACTATGTCTCCCTTATCTTTGTAATCCCAGAGAAAGGTTAGTGACCTGTAGGCACGCAGCTGTATTCACACAAAGTTTCTTGAAGCACCCGTTCCCAAACTTGGTTGCACAAAGGAATTAATGTACAATTTATGAAACTTCCTGCAAATCCATAATCATTTCAAAGTCAACTTTTAAAAACATCATTACAAAAAGAAAAATAAACAAACTAATGTAATTAAAGCACCTAGTCCATGGCAGATGCTCAGTAAAAAGAAATCATTGGTGTACTTTTGTTTTTTAAGTTTTAGACTTTATTATGGCCAATTTAAAACATACAGGGAAGTGGAGAGCACGGTATTTTGAACTTCCAAATACCTATCACCAGGATTTAACAATTATTCACATCAAGCCATATTTTCCTCATCTACTTTTACTGTCTTTTTTTCTACAGTGCCATTTTACACCCTTAAAATGATAGTAATTTCTTCTCGTCATCTAATGCACATTAATGCACATCTAACTCACCCGGGAATTTAAAAGTTTACTGATAGTATCTGGGCTCTACTCCCAGGGTCTCTGGTATAATTGGTATGAGAGGCGCTTGGGCATCAGGATTTTTTAAAGCGTCCCAGGTGACCTTGACGTGCAGCACCAACTGAGAACCGCTGTTCGGGGCGTCCTTCCCCCCACGCGCCTGATTTGTGCTCAGGTGTCGGCTCCCGGAGGACCGGAGACGAGGTTCCCTGAGCGCCGTAGTCCCGCCCCTTCCCAGAGAACCAATAAACCCAAGCTTCTCTCTTGACAACGCCAGGGACTTGACCTCCGGGCTGCCGGCGCTCTGCACTCCGCCCAAGCCTCTATGGTATTTGGGTGTCCTCTCTAGCACTTGCAAGCCGCCTTCGCCTTCAGCCGGAGCCGGTTTCCTAGCGCCGCCTCGTTGGTACTTCAGTCCGAGAGCAAGTCCGGATCTGAAAGGGGGCGGGACTTCCGCCCGGAAGTGGCCCACGTGTTTCCACCTTTGCCCACCTGGGTTCTTGGTAAGTTTCTAGTGTTTGCCCGAAGTTGGGGACACCGGGGGCTTTGTGACCGGCTCCAGGCTTTGTTGAGTGATGTCTGACCTAAGGGTGACACTGGTGGTGTCGCCGCCACTTCAGAGGTGCAGCCCCTGCGCCGGGGCCGGGCCCGGGCACGTTGTTCCGCGTAGGATCCAATTCCTAGGGCCGCGGAGCGTCAGGCCTGTGGTTTAGAGAGTTCCCTCCCGATCTCTCGGTCTCCTGGGGAGAAGTGACCTAGAAGCTCTGAGCGTCAGACCCGGGGACTCGATGTCCAGCCTCGCTAGTGACGTGCTGTGTGACCTTGGGCTAGGCAGTGTTCCCCTCCCGGGCCTCAGTTTCCACATCTGTGAAATGGGATGGTTGAACTCAGGTCAGTGGCCCCTGCCGGTCTGATGCCCTATGATGACTCTGCACCTTTAACACCTGGGATGGGAAATTGAACGGGAGAGGTGGGTGCTGACGGTGATGTCTTTTCCCAGGACTAGGAGGTAGGAAGGAGATCACCGTGCAGGGCTGAGATGGATCCGCTCAGGGCCCAGCAGCTGGCGGCGGAGCTGGAGGTAGAAATGATGGCTGATATGTACAACAGGTAAGAGCCGACTCTGTTTAGGGAAGGATCCTAGGTTGCTCTTGCTGAGTGTAGAGGTGAAAAATGAAAAATGCTTTGCTTAATTTAGGGGGCACCCACCTGCACCGACTCCACCCCACTCCCACCCCCCATGGTTAAAGGCCAATGCAGACTCAGCATAGAGTCACTAGAAGGAGTTGGGCATTTAGACTGGGATGGATTGACCGTGGAGGAGCTAAGTAGGAGAGAAGGTCCAGCTCAGTCTCTGGTTAGGTTCCAAGAACGGTTGAAAGTATTTGCCTTTTGAAAAATAGAATATATCCCACTTACTTAACAGTGCTTAAACTCTTACTCTACCTCAGGCAGTTGCTAAACATTTTACATGCATTATCTTTTTTAATCTTCAAAATAATCCACTGGGTGGCCCTGGCCAGGTAGCTCAGTTGGTTAAGTGGGCCGTCCTGATACTCGAAGGTGGCAGGTGGGTGTGATCCCTGGTCAGGGCACATGCAAGAATCAACCAATGAATGCATAAATAGGTGGAATAATAAATTGATGTTTCTCTATATACATGTCTCCCTTCCTCTCTAAAATCAATAAATAAAGAAACAAAAAATAATCCACTGGGCTAATTTTACTGTGAGAACAGGGAAGCGTCTAGAGTTTAAATAACTTTCTCAGGGTCCACAGCTGGTCAGTAGCAATGTGAGGTCCAGTACTTTTGTAAATTTGGGAACAATTCATAGCTCCATCAATTACCACTAGTGTGGGCTTGGACAAATTACTTGGACTATTTGACCGGTGGTTTCCCCGTCTATCAAATGGAGGCAATACTACTACCTACTTCATAAAGACATTATAAATATTAAATGTTGCCCTGGCTAGTGTGGCTCAGTTACTAGGGCATCATCCCATGCATTGAAAAGTTGCCAGTTCGATTCCCGGTCACGGTACGTGCCCAGCTTATGGGCTCCATCTGCAGTAGGGGACTTTTAGGAGTCAGGCAGCTGATTGATGTTTCGCTCTCCCTTCCCCTCCAAAAATTAATAAAAACAAATCTTTAAAAAAATGTATTAAATGTTAAAATGTATGACAAGCTCTTAGCATCAAGCCAATACATAGTAAGCAGTCAACATATGTCTGCTATTTTTATTAGCTTGAGCTCTCTGGTATCCACTGCTTATTGGTTGGTTTGTGTTGGAGGATATATGTTAGAACAATTTTTAAATGTAGGCTGTGAAGTCAGACTACCTGGGTTAATATCTCAGCTGTATGTGGTCCTGAGGCTCTCTGTACCTTATTTTCTTCATCTGTAAAATGGGGATATTTATCATGTGTAACTATAGGGTTACCATAAAAATCATGTCAAGCACTTAGCATGATGCCTTGAACATAGCCAGTACTCAACTAATGATTTCTATTTAATTAGTTATAAACATGGGCTCAGGTAAGGTTCCTATTCTCAAGGACCTTCCATAATAGTTGAGGTGTCAACTGAGGATTTATACTGCCTGCCTCAGAGGTGAATCAGTGAAGCACGTCAGGAATGGTTGAGAGTTCCTGGTATGCCACAAGGTACTGCTGATCTGACCTTGCCCTCCCTTCCCCCCAGAATGACAAGTGCCTGCCACCGAAAGTGTGTGCCTCCCCACTACAAGGAAGCAGAACTGTCCAAGGGCGAGTCTGTATGCCTAGACCGGTGTGTCTCCAAGTACCTGGACATCCATGAGCGGATGGGCAAAAAGCTGACAGAGTTGTCTATGCAGGATGAAGAGCTGATGAAGAGGATGCAGCAGAGCTCTGGGCCTGCATGAGGCCCCACAGGATCCACCCCGAGGTGCACCCTGTCCCTTCCCACTTGTCTAATTAAAGTGCCCCTGTGGGGTGTCATCTGTGAAGACTGTCAGGCCTAGGCTGTCTCTAGAGAGTCTCCGGGAGCCTGAAGCCTGGCTCTCCCCCAGTTGAAGAATGGGTATTTGTCACACTGGAATGTGACTGTGCGTGTGTGTGTGTGTATGTGTGTGTATATTAAAAGATTTTGTTGACACCTGTGTGCAAATAAAAAATGCTCTTAGCATCAAGATGCCTGGCACATCAGAGTAAAGGCAGCAGACCGACACAACCTCTACCAGCAGAGGGAGTCTCACAGTGTTTACAAGTATAGACTGGTCTAATGACTTAGGTTTGCACTCCAGGTGAGCCACTTGATGTGTGACCCTGAACATGTCATTTCCTCATTTAGCTTCCTCATTGTAAAATGGGGATAATCATAGGGCTGTTGTAAAGATAAAATGAGTTAATATGTGTGAAGTATTTAGAATAATGACTGGGGCATAGAAAGTAATAAATTTTAGCCATATATATGGCTATGTATATATATTGTATATTTAAATATACACATTTAGATAACATGCTATATACTGTTAAATATGTATAAATATATTTAATGTTTATATTATAGATGATATAACTTGTAAAGGATTCATTTATATTTATATTAAATATATATAAAGTAATGAGTACTTATAAAATAAAATAAGTAATTATTGATAGTATAAATATATTTTAATAACAGAATTAAGTGGAGGCAGGCATTTTCACAAATTATATAGAAAAATACTTAGAGGAGCCAGTGAAAAATAGTTGTGTTTAAGAAGGAAGCAGTCAGTCTTTTGGTTCTACACAGCGATATCGAGCATGTGAGGGAACCCAACTTGGTGTGTGATGGGAGTGATCCAGGCAGGGGACTGAGTGATCACTGCCTTTCAGCATCCACCTGAATCAGGGACTGCACTCCTCATTCTTCAGATACTATCCACCCAGTCTGATCCGCCCAGCTGGGCCCAAGAGTCCTCTGAGGAGCTGGCGGCACAGAGGAGCGGTGCTTGCTGGAGTCTCGAGTAGAGCAGTAACATGGAGGCCGGGGCCGGCTGCTGTGTCTGCTGTCTCACAGGAGAGGCTGCCACCACATCTAATTCCTTCCCGAGGGGTGCCCTTGGAGAGTTGTGCAGCTTTCAGAATGTGTGGGACACTCACTCTGCGTGAGTTTTCGGTTGGCACCAGTGCCACTGTGATAGTACCTTCACAGTGGGCCTTCCCTGTAGATGGAAGTGTCTGGGAGGTCACTGGGCATGAGTGAAGGAAACAATAGAAGCAGTGAGTTTCAGGCCTAAAGGTGCAGGTTCAAGACAGACAGCCTGAGGTGACATTTCCTAGCAGTGTGATGTGGATGAGGCATTGAACTGCCCTGTGCCTGTTTCCCCATCCACAAAATGGCAATGAAAGTATAACTCATTGAGTGGTTGTAAAAATTATGTTAGTAACTAAAGCATTTAGCCTCAATAATGTTAGCTCTTTTTTTTTTTTTTAATTGCTAAGTTTTGTGTGAGGGGACACTGGATAGACCCCTGGAAAACTTCAAAACCATTGTTCATCTGTGCTAGTGGTGGGCAGAGAGCTAAGGCTCCTTTCTAGGTGCTGAAGTGCAAGATTGGGTCAACAGGTGGCGCTGTCAGCTCACGGGATGGGCACTGCTGTGAACAATTCTACAATTATGCATTATTTGCCTATTCTATGCAGGCGTTGTGCTAGGAAGAGTGGAGAGTGAAGAAAATTGATATTGCACCTGCCTTCAGGTTTAGCAAGGAATGCCACAAATTCTCTGAGCGCATAGCTGGGACATCTAGAAGAGCACTTGCTTTGAAGTGGTAGTAGTTGTGGGGAGAAGAACACTTGCTTTGAAGTGGCAGAAAGTATGGAGGTTTCAGGAAACAAAGCCTGGGTGTGCCTGGAGTGCCGAGTGTGCAGGGAGCTGTGGTGAGAGATGAGAATTGAAGGCTGGATAGACGCAGGTCCAGAAGAGCCTGGTGAGCTGTTAGAGTTTGGATTTTCTCCTATTAAGGGGATCAGCAAACTGTTGAAGGATGCTAACTCTGACTGGGAACATGGCAGATCTCTCATTTTAGAGGCTCCCTCTAGCCGCCAGGGTGGATAGTGGTAGATGATGGTTTAATGGATTAAGGCAGTGGTTCTCAACCTTCTGGCCCTTTAAATACAGTTCCTCATGTTGTGACCCAACCATAAAATTATTTTCGTTGCTACTTCATAACTGTAATGTTGCTACTGTTATGAATCGTAATGTAAATATTTGATAATGCAGGATGGTCTTAGGCGACCCCTGTGAAAGGGTTGTTCGACCGCCAAAGGGGTCATGACCCACAGGTTGAGAACTGCTGGATTAAGGGGAGCTGGGCCAGGGAGCCAGGGAGGAAAGAAGGGGGACGGTGGGAGTAAGAACAGCTATTGAGTTGCTATAGTGTGCTAATAAGTATGTTTATTACAGTTAATCCTTATAAGTAACTGTGAAGCGGGTACCACTATTCTCATTTTATAGATGAAGAAGCCAGGGCTCTGGAAAGTTAATAACTTGCTGAAAGTCACACAGCAAGCGAGTAGCAGAGCCAGGATTTCAACTTATTCAGACAGCAGCACCTACTTCTTCTTTTTTTTAATATTTTTTATTGTTTTTTTACAGAGAAAAAAGGAGAGGGACAGAGAGTCAGAACATCGATGAGAGAGAAACATCAATTAGCTGCCTCCTGCACGCCCCCAACTGGGGATGTGCCTGCAACCAAGGGACATGGCCTTGGCCGGAATCGAACCTGGGACCCTTCAGTCCACAGGCTGATGCTCTATCCACTGAACCAAACCGGTTAGGGCGAGCAGCACCTACTTCTAACCAGTCCTCTGGGATTGGGGGTCGGGAGGTGCTTCCCAATGAGACAGCAATTTCACATTTCATTCAACAATATTTATTGTTGGCCCGTAACATACAAAGAAGTACATAAAGTGCCCAAAGTGAGCTAGCTAGGCCCCTGCCCTCAGTGAGTGAGTGCAGGGGGTGAGGGGTGGGTGGGTGCAGGAGATGGAACAGACATGCAAAGGCTATTAGAATGGCTTAGGCCCTTTGAGCCATAGAGAAGAGGCAAAAACATCCATAGATGTGTTCTTGCTAGATTATCACAGCTTTAAAAATCAGGAAATGTCTCACAAAAATCTGGACTCTGGTTTCTTTTGAAAACTTAGAAGATCTGATAAGTCAGCCCACATTGCTGCTTGGTAGCGGTGTCTGGAGGACGGGCAGAGGTGGGCAGAGGCTCGGCTGTCCACCAAACCTCTCTCCGCTCTCTTCTTCCTGTCATCGTCTGCCTGACCTGAAGGCATTTGGTCTGCGCCTTCTGCTCTGGGGCTCAGATGAGCTGGATGCTATATGAGGAAATGTGTGGTAGGCAGTCTCTAAGATGGCTCTCAATATCCTGCCTGCTGCTATTTCATCCCCCTGGGTGTGCCCGAGACCTAGAGACTTGCTTCTAATAACACAGCAAAGGTGATGGGATGCCACTTCTCAGGTTAAGAAGATTGTAATGGCCATCTTGTGTGTTCTGTCTCTCCCTCTCCCTCCCTCTCTCTCTCTTTGCAGCCTTGTGAGCAACCCTGAAGCAGAGGATCCATTGAAGCTGTACCCCAATGCCCGACCTAGAGAAACTAAGATAATATATGTTAAGTGATTACATTTTGGGGTAATTTTCTATGCAGCAGTAACTATCCAATCCATGTACAGTTCTCACAGCTGTTATAATTATCTGAGACTATGGTCATTCCACACCTATACCGAGGATGGGCCAGGCACCATTCCAGGCATTTGGGAAACATTAATCAACACAACATAAAGATCCTTGCCCTCTAGGAACTCTTATTCTAATGGGGATGGTTCACATAGGAGTCTGTGCTGGCAGTGCTGTTTTGAAGGAAAGACAAACTCCCTCAGCTTTGCGGAGAAGTTCTTAACTTCCTTTGGGTCTTAGACACTTTTGAAACCCCAACAAAAGCCACGGACTGTTTTTTTTTTTAGAAAAATGTACATGCACATGGAATTTTGCATGCAGTTTTAGGGATTTTCATAAGAATTCTTGTGGTCTGCCCTGAGGAGTCTTGTGATGAGCATTGTTTTAGGTGCTGGGGCAAAGAGAAACAAGCAAAATAGAAGGTCTATGGAGGGGAGAAATGGTAAAATCAGTGGCGTGTACAGTGTGCTACGAGCTACAAGAGATGTCCGGCAAGTTGTGAGGCTACGTAAAGGAATGTGCACCCATATCTGGGGGCTCAGAGAAGACTGTCCCCCTGAAAGTTATTGAGGCTATGCTTTCAGTGATCTGAGAGAGAGAGAGAGAGAGAGAGAGAGAGAGAGAGAGAGAGAGAGAGAGAGAGAGAAAGAGAAGAAGAGAGAAACATTGATGTGGAGAGAAACATTGATTGGCTGACATACATGCCCCGACTGGAAATCAAACCTGCAACCCTTGGTGCAGGGGATGTCGCTCCAACCAACTGAGCTATACAGGCCAGGGCATGAGTGAGATTTGAAGGGTGGGTAGGAATTTGTCAGCTAAGGGGCACAGTGGATGGTGGGATCTGTTACTTGTGGGAGGATAGCGGTAAGGCAGGTAGGTACAGGTCCCTGGCCCCTGGGTATACAGTTTATCACGGAAACAGACATCTGATGATGAGTTTCATCAAAGGGAAATTGGGATGTTACATAGGTCACACAGCAAAGGGATATATTGTTAGAGTCAGGCAAGGAGCTTTCCCTAAGGAAGTCACCATTAAGTCAAAATCAGATTGATTAGATAGGCCAGGGCACGGGAATGTTCCTTGCCCAGGAGGAACTTCAGGTGGGAGAGAACATGGGGTATTAATGGGCAAGAAGAGGTCACCAAGGCAAAAGCATAGAGAGGAGGGAGGCCAGAGGGAGGCTGGGGGCAGTAGGTGAACCGGGACATACTGGTAAGCGTTGTTGGGAGTTTGTACATTTCCTCAACCATCATGGGAAGCTTAAAAGGGGAGTGGCCTGATCAACACTGGGTTTCCAGTAGATCATTCTGACTGGATGGTGGGATTATGAGCACTCTTTCAAAGTGTAAAATTCAGTAGAGTTTAGTATATTCACAAAGTTGTACAACCATCACCACCATCCAATTGCACAACATTCTCATTGCCCTTAGAAGAAACCCCACACCTATTAGCAATCACTTCCCATTTTCCCAGTTCCTGCCAACCACTAATCTATTTCTGGCTCAATATACCTGCCTATTCTGGGCATTTCATGTGGTACAATCATACAATATATGTTTTTTTGTGTCTGGCTTTTTTCACTGAGCATAATGTTTTCAAGGTTTGTCTTTCTTATAATAAGTATCAGTACCCCACTCATTTTTATGGCCAGCTGATATTGTGTATTAGCATGCACACATTTTTTATCCATCAGTTGATGTATGACTGGGTTGTTTGCACTTTTAGGCTATTATGAATTACATGGCTATGAGGATTTGGGTCTAAGTTTTTGTGTTGATGTATGTTCACCATTCTCTGATATATACCTAGGAATGGAATTGCTGGGCCAGAATGGTAGCTCTATGTTTAACTATCTGAGGAACTACCAAACTTTTCCAAAGCAGTGTGGCCATTCTATTTACATTCTTCATGCAAAGATATATAATAACTATTTGTTAGGCTGAATAGATAATTTTATTGATTTTTTACAGAGAGGAAGGGAGAGGGATAGAGAGTTAGAAACATCGATGAGAAAGAAGCATCGATCAGCTGCCTCCTGCACACCCGCTACTGGGGATGTGCCTGCAACCAAGGTACATGCCCTTGACCGGAATCGAACCTGGGACCCTTCAGTCCCCAGGCTGACGTTCTCTCCAGTGAGCCAAACCAGCTAGGGCAGATAATTTCTTACATAGTAAACTGGCTACTACTTGAGATAATGTAAGGAATATATGTGTGGTCATTCAGGTGACCAAATATATTCCTCATATATTTTGGTCTTCATCCACAGTTTCTGGCTCACAGCTCCCCGAACCACTGGAATGTCCTAAGTTTTGAGAATGATACAGATGTCTCCTGTTATGTGAATGCAGTGAATTTCAGAAGCACCAAAGGATGGGGGCTGGTTGCCAGGAGAACCAATCAAGTGATTAGAGGGTTGGCATTTTCAGTCCCACCCTCCTTCCTTCTCTGGCCTCTCACTCCAGGGGAGCCAGTTGGTCAGAAGCACAGAGGGCCTGGAGGTTGAATCAATGGTCCATGCCCAGTGATTTAATCATTTCTATGTAATGAGGCCTCCATAACAACCCAAGAAGATGGGGTTCAGGAGCTTCTGGGTGGTGAAGAGGTGAAGACTTGGGGAAAGAAGTGGGTCTGGAAAGGGCAGGCCCTTTCTCGTGTACCTTACTCTATGCATCTCTTCCATCTGGCTGTTCTTGAGTTGTATTCTTTTTTTTTTTTTAAAAAATATATTTTATTGATTTTTTACAGAGAGGAAGGGAGAGAGATAGAGAGTTAGAAACATCGATGAGAGAGAAACATCGATCAGCTGCCTCCTGCACATCTCCTACTGGGGATATGCCCGCAACCCAGGCACATGCCCTTGACCGGAATCGAACCTGGGACCCTTCAGTCCGCAGGCCGACGCTCTATCCACTGAGCCAAACCGGTTTCGGCCTGAGTTGTATTCTTTTACAATAAACTAGTGATCTAGTAAGTAACACACTTCTCTAAATCCTGAGAACCATTCCAGCAAATTAATTGAACCCAAGGAGGGGGATGTGGGAACCTCTGATTCCTAGCCAGTCAGGCAGAAGCATACGCGACAGCATGGACTTGTGATTGGCATTCCGAGTTGCAGGGGGTCGTTGGAACCGCCAATCTGTAGCCAGTTGGTCAGAAGCACAGAGAGTCGGGCTTAGGCTGGCTTCTGAAATGTGTATGTTTGGACCTCGGGCAGTCTTGTAAGACTAAACCATTAACTTGTGGAACCTGATGTTATCTCTGGGTAGATAATGTCAGAATTGAGTTGAATTCTTGGACACTCTGCTGGCTTCTGAGAATTGTTTGTTGGTGTGGGAGACCCCCTCCAACAGTAGAATTAGGTTCAGGAACCCAATTTACTATTATTTTTGGCACTTAACAGGCTTGAAGAGTGGGTCTCTGGAAGCAAGTGCCTTGAGCCAAGTTGCTGGACTAGTCAGCTGCAGAGCCAGGATCAGGACCCTGCCTGGTCACTCCTGAGCCAGCTCTCCTGTCCACTCATCTGTGAAGCAGCTTTGAGCCAGAGCCACAGGAGATCCAATGTGATAGCACTGTTCTACTGGAAGTATGGGGAGTGCCAGGGGATCAGAGTCTCCCTCCTTCCCAATGTATCCTCCTCCATTCATTTAACACACAAACCTGACCGTATTATCCCCTTCCTTAAACACAAAGACAAAAGAAAACATAATCCAAGATTTGCCAGTCACCTATCTCACAACATTGGAAGTCCTTGGCCTGGCAGATGTCATTCTAAACTGACCTCAGCCTGCCTCTTCAGCTCCATTTCTCACCACTCCGTTTTATTTATTCAACAGATGTTTACCATGGGCTTGTGACATGGAAGGTCCCCTGATAGGTTTACAAACCACCTACAATGTGGCTCCTGCCCCCAAGAGATTTATTCAAGAGATATCTCTCCGGGAGGGAGGCAGGCAAGTGAACTGATGGTTCTAGCTCTGTGAAGGCTTCAGTAGAGGTTAGAATAGTATTGGGGGGGAGTATGTGGGAACGGCCCCTAAGCCAGTCTAAGAGATCAAACAGATTCCAGAAAGACGCGAGTTGTAAAGGATGAGAACCTTAGAAATTAAGAAAGGACTCTGTCATCCCCACAAGGAACAGGTGCAAAGGCATGGAGTGTGAAACCAGATGGCTTCACACTTCATTCTGCAGGTGTTTACCTAGTGCTTCTTAGATGCCAAGTGCTGTTCTAGATGCTGGAGATACAGCAGTGAACACAACAGACCAGGCCCTTGCCCTCATGGAGCTGCCAGGGGGAAACATTGAAATGTGGGTTGGGGAAGGCCAACCATTGGCCCTGCCTTGGGGCAGGGAGTGGGGAGGGTGGTGGTGGTCCAAAGACCTTTGGAGCATGGGGAATGTCCACAATAACCCTGAAATTTGAATGGAAATGTGTGTGTGTGCTCAGGTTCACACATGCATTTTCCTAGGGACTCTACACATAGTATTTTATTGTGTTCTCAAAGGGATCCATGACTGTATTGGGTTAGAGCCCTTATTCTAGGGCCTCTTGTGCTAAGCGAAGGAGCTTGACCTTCATCTGGAAGTTCTGGGAGCAGTAGTGAATTTTAAGAAGTGAAAACATGAGAGCCTGACCCTGCGCTCTTGCCAGAGAGAACTGGTGCCTTTTCTGCTGCAAGGCCTTTGCTCTTGCGGTCCTCCCGACCTGGAGGAGAAGGACCACTTAAAAGCCAGACCGGTCTGAGTTTGCATCCTGCCTGCACCCACGGCGTCCCACCTGCCAGTCGCCAGTCTCCATCTGTGAAAAGTTGTGAGGTGTAAATGAGAACATGATGTTTTAAGGACTTAATGACAATTTTTGTTTGGGAAGTGCCCAGGGTATAGTAGCCACTCACCAAATCTTAGTTCCTCTCTTGGCTTGGTGGCTCAGCTGTTCAGAGATGCCCTCTTGTCTGACTTCTTCTTGGAACTTCCCAGACAGTTGCTCACATGGCCACAGAACTTTGTGACTACCACCAATATTACTTTCAACACACTGTGTAACTATTGATTTGCCTTTGCCATTTCATCAATCCACACCCCAGCCCAAGTAGTGACACCTTCCCTTTGACAGATGAGGAAACAGGCCCAGAAAGTTGAGAAATTTACTAGTGATCTATCAGTTAATAAGTATCTGGAAGCATCCCATCATCAGGCCTTCTGAAAAAAATTATAGTGACAGCAATGAAAATTTATTATGCTTACTAGGTACCAAGCACTGTGCTGAGTGAGCTTTCTACCATACGGGTAACCCCCAATTCCACCTGCCATTTCCCCAAATATAGGCAGGTACTACTATGTCATAATTCAAACTTACAGAGAAGGAAACTGAGACTCAGAGAGGTAAAGCAAGTTGCCCAAGGCAACCCAGGCCAATCTCCAAACTCAGACCTCCATCTAACTCCAAAGGAACCTGTGTCATTCTGTCTCTTGAAAAACATTACTCCCAACTGCACAGCTAAAAACCCCACCCAAGCGGGCCCTGAGTCGCGATCTGTCGGCTGCAGCCAAATCTCTGGTTGTTTTGATCAAGGATAGAGAGGGCGCTGCCGGATCGGCCTGGGGGGGTGGGGGTGGGGGGGACAAGGAAGAGGGGAGGAGGTGACGGTGGAAATTTTAGGTGCTGGGGTGTGTGCAGGGGACCAGAGCACGAGTCACGTGTGCGTGAAATTCGACCTAGGAGGAGGGGAAGGGAAGGGAGCCCCCGCCCCTACCTCAGGGTGCAGCCCCGAAGGGGTATAAATACAAGTATCAACCCCACAGGTCCACTTCTTCCCCGCCTCGCTTCGCCGACCTGTGTCGTCCAGGGGGTTCCCAGCTCCTTGTTCCGAGAGGCGAGCACACCGAGCAGTCGGGCTGAACCTCCGAGACCGCGGGGACCCGGAGGGCAGGGAAGTGCCGCGCGCCCGTGCAGCTCCGGGCTGGGCCCGCGGGACACGGGCACCGCGAGTGTGCGCGCCGCCGAGGCGCTGCGCTCCCAGACGCGTCCGAGGCTGCAGGAGGGGCATTTGCCTCCCACCCGAGGTGAGCAGCTGGTGGGGTTCTAGGTCCCGGCCGCGAGTCCGTCCGCCGAGAGTGCGGGCCGGTTGCCACCGACACTCCCAGGCTCTCCAAGAAAAACCCGTTACCCGATCCCTTAGGTCCCGGCGCCCTGTCCCGTCTCTTCAAGCGCGTCTCTCCCTCCCCTTTACCCTGCTCCTCCCGCCCCCTCTTCCTCTGGGCCCAACTGGCCGCACTTCCTCTGTTTAGACTTAGAGCGACGCTCTGGGCGTTGAACAGACCTGCAGGAGCGCGGGAATCCAAAAAGTGCCACTTCTCCGATGAGGGTAATGAGATCCCCGGAGAGGCAACTCGTGCTCCCCACCCCCCTTGCCCTCTCTGCCCCGCTCCTCGCAGCTTTCCATGGTCTCATCCCCTGGCCGTCCCCCGCCCCGCGCCACCCGAGTCCCACCTCCTCCCGCGGTGGCAGCCGCGCGCCTCGGCGGGGGGAGCTCGGGCTCCTTCTCTCCCTCTGGTAAACACACCCGCCCGCCCGCCTGCCCAGCAGCCGCCACTGCCCTTATAAAGTCAGCGGCCACCGGACTTCCTGCCGGAGCCTGAGCCCCCTCCCCGGGCAGGAGCTGGAGGGCGGGTTCCGAGGTGCACCTCGAGGTGCTCCGTGCCCTAAGGAGTGAGTGAGGGGCGCCCAGGGCGCTGGGGTCGCAAGTGTGCCCGCCCTGGGTCTTGGTCCACGTGGCAGCTGTTGGCTGGGACCGAGAAACTGTAGGGACACGGGTGACCTGTTGCGAAGTCGAGGAGGGCTAGCTGTCGCCCAGCCCCAGAGGAGAGGAGTGGTCTTCTTGGGACAACAGGAAGGGGGGTGTCTTAGGCCAGCTTCAGACTTCCCCTTCCTGCTCCCGCTTGCTTCTGGGGGGTCCTTCCTGGCGCGGGAGGCCGGATGCTGGCCGTTGGTGGCTTCGGAGCGCGCTCTGCCCCTGCTGACCTTTGGGGATTTGGGGAAGTGCAGGTTTGTCCCTGGGAGTGCGTCCTCTTCTGGGGTGGAAGAGCCTGGCGGCGCGCCAGCAAGCTGTGCGCGCAGACGGGACCTTTCTCATCTCTGATAGCGGCCTGGCGGGAGCTCAGTGCCGCGTACGCCCCTGGCACTGCCAGCGCGCCCAGAGCCAGCTCCGCGGCACCCTCTGGAAAGCCCAGGGAGCTATGGGGCCTCCATGAAGGCCCCCTCAGGGGCTGGCTCGAGGGGTCTCAGGAGCCACCAGGATGCAGGACCCTTACCAGGGGCCGATGGGAGGCCCTTCGCTCAGCGCTCTGTTCCTGTGCAGGCTCGCGGCCAGCATGGCCCCCACGCTGCAGCAGGCGTACCGGAGGCGCTGGTGGATGGCCTGCACGGCCGTGGTGGAGAATCTCTTCTTCTCTGCCGTGCTCCTGGGCTGGGGCTCCTTGCTGATCATGCTCAAGAACGAGGGCTTCTATTCCAGCTTGTGCCCAGGTATGCCCAAGAAGGGGCTAGTCTGGCGGGGAGAGGGGCAGCGGAGGGGGAGGTGGACACTGGAGAAGGACAGGCGGCTGAGTGGACAGAAAACAGGGTTGCTTAAACCAGAGCACTGGGCAGGAAGTTGGACAGCTCGCTCCTAGACCTCTTCAAACTTCTTCTAGACTAGAGGATGGGCGGCACTCTGCCCACTCTACCCAGTTTATCTAATCCAGTCTCCACTGAATGCCGAATGCCCATCCTGGGACTGACTGGCAGCGTCCTCAGCCTCTGGCAGCCCCAGGTGTAGAGCATGATGGAGACTTCTAGAAGGGGAAATGCTACAGCTAAGTGGTGAGGGATTTCTGACTGGCTAAATAAGGCACAGGAGAGCCTACATAATAATTGACTAGGAAGGGCCTGCAGTCCTTTTTCAGGACCTTGAGTCCCGAGGTCTTCCGTCACCCTTTTCTACAAAGTTAATAAAAGCCTTATTTCCTTTAGGCCAGGCATTGTGGATGGCTCCTATTTTCCATTAAAATAACCTTGACTTTGTGTGACCCCCGTGAGGGAGTGGGAATTCTGACATTCCTTTTCTAAGATTCCTTAACTGCTCTGGGCCGCCTGCTGAAAGAGCATCCTCCTTTTCTGAGGAGGAGAGCTCTGCCAACAAGCTCAGCCTAAGCACCTGGGTGGGTGTGGGATTTGGCCCTTCTCATTCTTCCTCCAGCCTCCATATTGTGGAACAGGCTTCTGGAGGAAGACCAGCTTGGGTTTGAATTCCAGTTTCTACTACTTTTACCATGTGGGTGACATCAGTGAGTTCCTTAAAACACTGAGCTTCAATTGCTTGGTCCGCAAAATGAGGAGACGATGGGGTTGCTGTGAGAGTCAATGGTGCTTGATAAATATTAGTGTCTTGACTTTACGTGGCCCCTCAAATCAACTCCCTCTGGCACCTACCTTGGTTGTGGGAGAAAGCTGAGGCCTTGGGGGTAGCGCTGAAAGGGTCTTGATCTCTGCTCTGGGCAGCACCTGCTCCACCAAAGGCTGCTCCGCCCCTGCCACCGTTATCTGTAAGGAAGCAGCAGGTGGCATCAAGGGATGGCCCCAATGACAGGGTGCTGGTGCTGGAGGAGGTGAGATTAGAGCTGGCAGCTGGCCTGGGGAGGCAAGTCGAGTCAGGAGGAGCAGGCTTGGGATGAAGCGATAGGCATTCAGGGTGGCTGAGAGAACCAGGCAGAGAGCTAGCAGGGTTTTGGGAAACCCCATTTGCAAATGCAGGTGGGGAACCCAGGTCCCCTTAGAGTTGTTTACCCTGGAGAGTAGGGAGGACTTGTCCTTGTGGCCTTGGTGCCTGCCACTGCCAATCCAGCAGCTTCTTCCTAGAAATCAACTTTGTTGAAGATTACTTTACGTCACACATTTTGATGAGGTTTGACAAATTTGTATACTTCAGGAGCTATCACCATAATCAATATTTAAAATAGAAGATTCCCATCACCCCCAAACTCCTGCTTCTCTTTTGCTGCCCATCCTTCCACCTGAGTTTAAAAAAAATGACAAGAGCTTTAGTAAGATATGCCACATACCTTACAATCCACCCATTTAAATAATAAAATTTAGTAACAGTTACGGGGATGTAAATTACAGCACAGGGAATATAGTCAATAATATTGTAGCCCTAGTCTGTTTGGCTCAGTGGATAAAGCGTCGGCCCACGGACTGAAGGGTCCTGGCTTCAATTCTGGTCAAGGGCATGTACCTTGGTTATAGGTTCCCTGGCCCTGGTCAGGATGTGTGCAGGAGGCAACCAATCGATGTGTCTCTCTCACATCGATGTTTCTCTCTGTCTCTCTCTTTCCCTTCCACTCTCTAAAAATTAATGGAAAAATATCCTCGGATGAGGATTAACAACAACAACAAATAATAATAATAATATTGTAATAACTATGGTGTCATAGGGGTAATAGACTTATCATGTGATTGATCACTTCATAAAAAATATAAATGTCTAATCACTATGTTGTACACCTGAAACTAGTATAATATTGTATGTCAACTGTAATTGAAAACTTGAAAAATAAAATTTAAAAAACCTATTAAAAATAAAGAAATGGTCTTTGAAGAAATAGTTGCAGTTGAATAAATGTACTTAATGTCTGCAAAGAAAAACAACAACCAAAAATAAAGTATACAATTGAATGGTTTGTAGTCTATTCAGAGTTGTGCAACCATCATCACAATTAGTTTTAAAACATTTTCTTTACACCAGAAGGTAACCCTGTGCCCAGTAGCAGTACCCACTCTCTTCAACCCCCTCGACCCCCCAGTTGCTCATTTACTTTCTGTCATAGGTCTGCCTATGGCAATAATAGATTGGCATATCCTGAACATTTCATATAAATGGCACCTTATAATATGTGGTCTTCAGTGACGGGCTTTTTTTCACTTGGAATGATGTCTTCAAGGTTCATCTCAGTGGTAGCACAGGTCGGGACTAGGTTTCTTCCCATTGTGACTAATACTCCATTGTATGGATCTACCACGCTCTACCCATTCATCAGTTGATGGTCATGTGCGTTGTTTCCACTTTCTTGGCTTTTATACACAATGACCCTATTTGTGTACAAGTTTTTGTGTGGACATATGCTTTTCTTCCCCTTAGGTATATACCTAGGAGTGCCATTGCTGGGCCATAGGGTGACTCTATGTTTAACCTTTTGAGGAACTGCTAGACTGTTTTCCAAAGTATCTACACCAGTTGATATGCCTACCAGTGTTGTATGAGGGTTTCAGTTTCTCCACAGCCTAGACAACACTTGTTAACTCATCTTTGTTATTATAGCCATTCTACTGGACATAAAGTGTTACCTCCTGTGATTTTGACTTGCATCTTTTGATGGCTAATGATGTTGGAAATCCCCCCCAGGATTTCCATTTAAATAAGCAGTGAACAAAGCAAAAAAAAAATAAAAAAAAAATAAAGGGGCGGGGGATGTTGGGGATCTTTTCATATGTTTCTTAGGCATTGGTATACCTTTTTGGAGAAACATCTATTCAATTTTTAATTGTATTATTTGCCCTTTTATTATTGACTTGTAAGAGTTCTTTATATTCCAGATACAAGTCCTTTATAGGATAATGACTTGTACATTTTTTTCTCCCACTGTGCGTTGTCTTTTCACATTTTCATGGTGCCCTTTGGAGGCCAAAATTTTCCAATTTTGATGAAGCTCAATCTATGTATTTTTTATTTTGCCATTTGTCATTTGGTGTCATGTTTCAGCAACCATTGCCAGATCTAAGATCTCAAAGATTTATGTCTCTATTTCCTCCTGAGAGTTTTCTAGTTTTACTCTTACATTTAGATTTTTGGTCCATTCGGAGTTAACTTTTGTATGTGGTGGGAGGTATCCACTTGGTGTTTTGAGTTGCCCAGAAGGAGTTTACATCTGAGCTGGTTGTTTGGGATCACTAGAGGTGATCGAAGTGAACCCTTCTCCTGTTCTCAGACCTTATTTGTCCACTCTTGGAAAGCAGGGCACATGTCTCCCAGCGGTTCTCAACCTGTGGGTGCGAACAATGAAAATACATCCTGCATATCAGATATTTACATTACGATGCATAACAGCAAAATTAGTTATGAAATAGCAACGAAAATATTTTTTTATGGTTGAGGGTCACCACAACATGAGGAACTGTATTAAAGGGTCGTGGCATTAGGAACGTTGAGAACCACTGCCTCACCTCTCATTCATTCAAGGGGCTCCAGCCTCAGTCCTTGAGCTATCAGGCTGATTGGGAGTGCTCTACCCTATTCTGCCTACTCATGCCACCCTATGAAAAATGCCAGCTTTCTGTTTCTTAAAGCCCCATTCACTGTGGCCTCAGCCTTTCTACAGGGTCCCAAGGACATAGAATTAGCCCAGGAATCTGTGTCCCCATCGTGTGTGGAAACAGACAGGCAGCATCACTTCCAACTCTGCTATGGTCTGGTCGGCTGATGTGAGCCAGTTACTTAACTTTCTTTTTTTTTTTTTAAATATATTTTATTGATTTTCCACAGAGAGGAAGGGAGAGGGATAGAGAGTTAGAAACATCTATCAGCTGCCTCCTGCACACCTCCCACTGGGGATGTGCCCGCAACCAAGGCACATGCCCTTGACCGGAATCGAACCCGGGATTCCCCAGGCTGACGCTCTATCCTCTGAGCCAAACCGGTGCTGGCACTTAACTTTCTTATTATCTCAGTTACTCCATCTATAAAAACAGAACAATAATCCTTACTTCAGGGCTGTTGTGAAAATGAAATGAGAGCAAGATTTCAAAATTCAGACAACTGGTGGGGGTTCTGGACCCAGCTTTGCCAGCATTTGCTGTGTGATCTTAGGCACGTCACCTACCCTCTCGGGATCTCCACTTCTAAGTCTGTACAATGATGTGAGGCGTTCATTAGTGTCGGCTTTGGGGTTCCCTGGCCACACCCTCTGTCTTCTCAGTGCTTTCTGCTGTCCCTCTCTTGAGGGACCGCCTGTGTGGGTGACTGACCCACCTGGAAGGGCATCACATCTAAAGAGGACTCGGCGTTGGCCTGCAGGCTGAAGGGTCCCTGGTTTGATTCCAGTCAAGGGCATGGACCTTGGTTGCAGGTTCCTCCCCGGCCCAGGCCCTGGTCGGGGGGCATGCAGGAGGCAACCAATTGATGTGCTTCTCTCACATTGATATTTCTCTCTGCCTTTCCCTCTCTCTCCCACTCTCTCTAAAAATCAATGGAAAAATATCCTCAGGTGAGAGTAAAAAATAAAATAAAGAGGACTCAGAATTAGACAGGGACAGTTCAGTTTATCACACACTACTGTATATCCCACATGAGTGCCCAAATAAAACAATGGCTTAAGTTAATTAAGCAATTACTATTTGCTAGCTAGATCATTAGTCCTCACAACAGATCTGTGATGTAGGTGGATGATGTGATGTATTCTTAACCCCATTTATAGAAGAGAAAGCTAAGCTCAGAGATGCTAAGTAACTTGTGTGAGGTCACACGGCTAATAAGGAGCATAGTGAGGATTCAACCCCGGACCCGACTCCGGAACCTTTATCCTAGGCCTCACGGAAATAGTGTAGACGGCTGTCCCCGACCTCCTTCCGCTTAGAGTCCTCCTTCCAGCGTTCAGGTATAGACAAGACAGCCAGGTAGAGCCCAGTCCTCTGGGAGTGTTGGTGAAAGTGACTATGTCAACTGCAGGAAAGTGAAGCAGTGGAGTGAGGAAGTGCTCACTGTCGGGGAGACAAAGAAGATGGGATCGTTGTGTGCCTGTTTGTGTGTGCAGCTTCCTCAGGTGCTGCCACCACGATCCCCATTTCGCCGGGGGGATAACAGAGCCTTGGTCTCGGCAGCACAGCCAGAGGAGCCAGCATTCAGCCACGCTCTTGACTCCAGAGGCAGAACATTTAACCTTGATCCTGTTTTCCCTTTTTTTTTCAGGTCATTTGTAGTTCACCTTCACAATTTTACCATTTCTGTGTGCCAGAGGTGCTGTTATTTACTTAGTACTTCCTTTTAAATCAACCCACTTAAAAAAGGTAGCCTCACTTTAAAGTGCAATGTGCCTGGAATCTTGGGTTTGATATTACTTACATGCACATACACTTCATACACATTTCTAATATATTCATATGTACACATGTTTCTAATACACACATATATGTTCCTATACATACATGCGTGTATTTGTATGTATAAATACACATGTGTGTGTTTTGTTATTCATATAGCTAATAACTATGAAACATAAAACCCATTCCATGTGCCCCTTAAACCCCACCTGCTCTGCATACCACCTCGGGGGAGACACTGTTTTCCATGGTTTCTAAGCCTAACTCCAGCCCTAGCCGGTTTGGCTCAGTGGATAGAGTGTTGGCCTGAGGACTGAAGGGCCTCAGGTTCGATTCCAGGAAAGGGCACATGACCTGGTTGCGGGCTTGATCCCCAGTGGGGGGCGTGCAGGAGGCAGCTGATCAATGATTCTCTCTCATCATTGATGTTTCTATCTCTCTCTTCCTCTCTGAAATCAATAAAAATATATTTAAAACATTAAAAAAAATAAGCCAACTCCAGCACTAACTTAATGAGTATGTTTTCCCTGTCCCACTCCCCATGCCTCACCTGACTTGTCTATGAAATGGGGAAGTTGGGTTGGATTTCAAAGACCTTCTGTTTTGTTGACCTGAGGAGAGGTCTGAGAGGTCTTTGCATCTTGGCCTGCTTCCCCCTTGCTTCAGAAGTCTGGCTTTCTCCAGCCACATCAAGTGATCAGGTCTCAGGAACTAGCTTATGTTAGTCAAACTCACAGGATGCTGATGGATAAACCGGAGAAACGAACGCATTAATTGACCTGGAGCTATTAGCAACCCACGGGGCTGGGATTCTGCCAGTAAGAAGACGAAGTTACTTGGCAGCAGCGCTTTGGCTTGGGACAGTAGCTAAGCCACCCTCTTCAGGACAGAAAGGTGCAGTGGAGAGGCGTTGGCTCCAGAGGTTGTCTTGACTTTGAACCTGAGCCTGCCTGTAAGAAGTTGTGAGGCCGTGAGCTGCTATGCTTCGCGGAGCCCCATCCTCTATAAAATGGGGATCATTGTTGTGAGGGTTAAATGAGATACTACAAGAAAAAGCCTCACGCAAAGCCGCTATTAATTAATGTAGAGCTAGTGGGACCGTTGGTAAGAGATGTGTCTTTTGATTGTCAAGGACTTGGGAGCAGGGGCAGCTTCTAGTTTAGGGGCTGCAACCTCAAATGCCAACAGAGGCCAACCAGTTAATAATTGGCAAATCGGGGCAGCGGTAAGATGGCTAATGTCAGAGCGAAAAGTGAGCGAGGACTTGGGTGACTTAGAGAGGGCAAGCTCTGGTGAAGAGGGGTGACCCCCATCTGGCCCCAGCAGTGGCCAGATCTGACTTCTTACAGAGAAGCCAGACTTCTGGATTTTTATGTAATAACTCCTGATTTTAAACTGGCACCCAGTTAAAATTTCCCGGCCAAGTGAAACTTGTGTGGGGGACATTGCTGGTCCCCTGTTTGCAGCCTCTAGCCTAAATGACCTTTGCATTTCTTCCTGCTTTACCCAGTGGCCCAGTAGAGTGCCCAGCATACAGTAGATGTCCAATAAGTGAGTGTAGACTGAATAAACGGGCACAGACAAACCTGGTGGAGAAATGAACAGTGATCGTAAAGATCAAGAAATCAAGGGGCCCGTCTGAACCCCACAGGCTGTGTGATCTAAGCCTCTAACTGCTTCTTCCAGGGGCCTAAGCACCCTCCCCAGCTTCCTCAGCAGCTGGTATCCACCGATGGGAAACTCACCATGGTCCCAGGTGCTTCGCGCCTGGTCAGCCAGCACTCATGATCTGAACATAGTTTATGTTCTTCCTTGTTATCACATAGATCACTTCACCCTTCTGCCACCTGCAAGCCCTTCAAATACCTGAAATCCGGGTCATTGTCACCGTGGCGAGCAGGTGTTCCCCCATCCCCGCCCCCAGCGTTCAGGCACTAATCACATCATCCTATCACTGCACCTGCCGTTTTAAATCAGCGTCTACTTGTTTACTATCTAATAGAAGCCCCATGAGAGCTGAGCACTTCCTGTCTTATTCTCCGTGGGATCCTCAGCACCTAGAGAAGTGGCTGGCCACGTCTGACCCTTGAGGGTGGGGGCATCGTCTCCCCTTCATCAGCTATTTCAGGAGCACCTTCTCTGGGCCAGGCCCTGGGCGTATGCCGCCTTTCACCTTCTCCAGCGGAATCTCCTAAGGAGCCCCCATGGGTTTGGCATTCTCTGCTCCCTTTCACAGGCAAGGAGCCTGAGGCACAAAGAGGAGGTTTCTTGTCTAAGCCTGCACGGTGGGAAGGATGGTGGTGGGAATTCAGACCCTGGGCTGTCTGCCTTCCGGGTGCACCCTGAGTTTGCCCTTGGCAATGATGCCTAGGTAACGGAAAGGCAGGGGAGCCGCCACCTCACGGCTCACTGAGCACTGAGTGAAGTGAAGTCACCCTCCTTCCCCCACCACAAGCCTTTTCCGTGAACTTGTCACAACTCCAAGTTGGCAGTTTACCTGGAGGACTTCTAAAGGGTGTTGGAGGGCAGTGCCATGGGCCTAATTCTGTGCTTCAGTTTTATCATCTGGAGAATAGAGATACTTTATTAGCTGACTCATGGGACTGTTGTAAGTTAATTCAGTGACTGTCGAGAACAATGCCTGCAACATAAAAGTGTTCTATAAATATTAGCTATTATTATTATTATTATTTTTATCAGAATGTCATTTATGGGGAAAGTTTTATCCAGGTTTTAAGTGAATTCTTGTTACCTCAGCTAAGCATCACTCACTGACTTTGTCCCAGATTCGAAGGTGCTTCCTGTTGGGGGTCTGCCCACCCTAAGCTCAGACACTGAGTGAATCTTACAACCTGGTGAATACTTTGATGTCTGTGATCGTGTGTGAGCTAGTAGAGGCCTCCGATTAGGTGTGTGACTCCCCTTGAGTAAAGATACTAGCTGCTGACATGTATGGGGCTCCTTCCCCACCAGAGTAGATAGGACTCTAAGCCACCCCCGAAATCACGTGACTGGCAGTGAATCAGAGGCATGGGATTTGAGCACAGGACCCCTGATCCCAGGCCGCCCTCTCCTGCACCCAGCTGCTCCTGCTGTTCCGTGCTGAGCCCTCCCTTCCCCTCCTCAGCTAAGAACACCACTAACGTCACCCAGGATGCACAGCTCCGGTGGCCCAGCTGTGACAGCCAGGAAAAGATGCTCAACCTGGGCTTCACCATCGGCTCCTTCGTGCTCAGCGCCACCACCCTGCCGCTGGGGATCTTCATGGACCGCTTTGGCCCCCGGCCCACACGGCTGGTTGGCAGGTGAGGTGGCCATGCCAGGCCTGGGGGAACTCGAGGGCAGGGACTGGTGCTGCAGGGGAAGGTGAGGCTCAGTGTTCACAGTCCCACTCTCCACCCCAATCTCCACAGCACCTGCTTTGCTGCATCCTGCACCCTCATGGCCCTGGCCTCTCGGGACACCAAAGGTGAGAGGTCTGGCCTCTGGTGCCCCCACGAGAAAAGAATGAGTGGGGTGTAGGTGGATGTTAACCCAGCTTCTGCCCTTGGGTAGCTCCCCAATGCCCTTATTCACCCCTCGCCTTTCCCCAGTTCTGTCTCCATTGATATTCCTGGCGCTGTCCCTGAATGGCTTTGGTGGAATCTGCCTAACGTTCTCTTCACTCACGGTGAGTATGACAGGCTCTGGCTTGTCAGCAGGGCACCCAGGAGTGGGTGGGGGTAGGAGTGAGTGAAGGTGAGAGTGGAGAGGGGCCAGTGGATGCAGATGGAGTGTGTGTGTGTGTGTGTGTGTGTGTGTGTGTGTCTGTCCAGCCCACACTGTCTGTTGAGCTCTGTTCTAGGCACTGGGGCTGCAGCACAAACAGAACTGAACTCCCTCAGCTTCCCGGAGCTTGCATTGTGGGGTTGGGGGAACAGGCAACCCCCAAACAAGTAAACTAATACATTACATCTGTAATCATAAGTGCCAGAAAGAAAATAAAAGTGGGTAATGTGATAGTGACAGGGAGGGGACAGCTTGGGACAGTGTGTTTGCGGGGAGAGCATGCGAAGCGAAGGCACAGGTATTTGTGCGTGTGTTGGATTGAACCGTGTGAACCTGTCAACACTTGACGGCACTTGACCTACAAAAATGGCTTTATCACACGGGTCCATCTCTTATGCATGTGTGTGCTTTGCGTGTGTGTGACTTTAAGCGTGTATGTTTGTGTTGTGGGTGAGTCTAGGGTTCAAGGCTCCTGCGTGTGGGGTGGGGGAAGCGGTTTCTGGCTGGGCCGGCCTCTGGCTGGAGCTGGTTGTTTGTTTCGGATGAGGGTTGCCTGACCACCAAACTGGGTGTTTTTGGCCGGTTTCCCCCCAGCCCTTCTTCATTCCAGCCTGGGACATTGCACAACTCTCCAAGGAAGCAGATCGCTCGTCCCCGCCCAGCCGCCCAGGCCCCTTCTCCCCGCCGTGCATCTAGGCTCAGGGCCCGCAGTCCCTTCTCCCCTGCCCGGCGTGGCTGCGTGGCGGGGGGCCTGCCCTTGGACCCTGTCCCCGCCCGCCTAGGGGTCAGGCTTGGGGGGCTCTGCCCGCGGATCGCAGCACCCCCACCCCCTCCCGGCCCTGCCCAGTGAGCCCCAGCCAGTGGCAGGGCCCGGCGCCAGCCCCGCCCCGGCCCCGCCCCCAGGCCTCGGCAGCTCGGCTCGGGCCAGGACAGCTCTGCGGGGACATCCAGTGCTGCCCGGCGTCAGCCCGGGGTTAGCGGAGCTGGCCTCGCGCCGGCGGTGCAGGGTGGAGACAGCGCCCTGGGACCCTTGAGTTGGGGGCAGGGTGGCGGGGCGGCGTCAAAGGCCGGGCTGTTCTGCTCCTGGCACTTTCCCTGTGGCCTTGGCAGCGTGCCTGGCAGATACAGGTGCCAGGGAAACCTGGCTCTGTCCCCTTTCCATAGCTGCTTGGAAGTTGGTGGGGGACTCGGTTCCCTGTGTTTATCCGGCTTCCTTCCCAGAGCTCTCTGGGCTTTGGTTTTCCCCGCTGGAGAGGGTTTAAGCCTCCAAGGCCCTCCCAGCTGTGGGATCTACTGACCCGGGAGGATGGCGGGGCCAGAGTGTACACAGAGGGCGGCTTGACTTTGCCTTGCCCTACCCTGAGGGCCTGGCTTCGGCCAGCGCGCAGAACACACAATCAGTTAATTCTCTACTGGGGGAAGCTCTGTGCACGTCAGAGCCACCTCCTGACACCTGGCCTCCCTTCGTCCCACCCTCACCTCCTAGCCTATCCCAGGCTTGTCCTGGCTCACCTGCCTTTCCAGAGCTATTTGAGGTTCAGCAGGAACTGGGGCATTTGGGGCCACCGGGAAGGTTAAGGGGCACCATCTCGTGACAGAGCCAACCACGGGGTCTGGAATAAATAGAACTAGAATGGCCAGACAAGGGAGAAAGTCACTCACATGCTCTGTACATTTCTTTTCTCTTGAGCACATTTCTTTCCCTCTCTGGGCCTCAACTTTCTCATCTGTCAAAGGAGTTGCACTAGATCAGTGTTTCTTTCTTTCTTTTAAAATTTATTTTCTAATTACAGTTGATATACATTACTTTCAGGTGTACAATATTATTTTTTAAATCCTCACTCGAGGATTTTTTTTCATTGATTTTTAGAGAGAGTAGAAGAGAGAGGGAAAGACAGAGAGAAATATTGATGTAAGAGGAAAACATTGGTTGCCTCCTGCACAAGCCCTGACCAGGGCCCGGGCCGGGGAGGAGCCTGCAGCTGAGCTGTATGCCCTTGACCGGAATCAAACCTGGGACTCTTCAGTCTGCAGGCCGGTGCTCTATCTACTGAGTTAAACCAGCTAGGGTGGTGATTTGACATTTATATACCTTACAAAGTAGATCAATGCTTCTTAAACATTCATTTCATGGGTTATTAAGAGGCATCACAGGATAAAGTGGCTCCATAAGCAACGAACTTGGGAAACCCTGGGGTTAAAATTGACAAAATTTCTCTGCGAGGGCACTTTTGGGAGTCTTTCAGATTCTAAAGTGCCTTGAGAGTCTGTAGGAGGGGGTAGAGGAGTTTCCAGCATTGATTTGCCTTGTAACTTGTCTGTGGCGTCTCATGGGGCTAGTGTTCTTGGAGCTCACTGTGAGGACACTGGGCTGGATGCTTCCAAGTTTCCCAGGCGGGGCTGGGAAAGGGGAGGCCTGGGCGGGCGTCGGGGTCTCCCCTGCTCACTGGCCTTGTCCTCCTCCCTCAGCTGCCCAACATGTTTGGGAACCTGCGCTCCACCATCATGGCCCTCATGATCGGCTCCTACGCTTCTTCTGCCATCACGTTTCCAGGAATCAAGGTTTGGAACTGCCTGGGGGGACAGTGAGGCCACTGTGCTTTCTTTTTGCCTTGATGTAAGAATTGGGTGGGGTTGGGTATCTATGTAGTGGCTAGTGTCTGGTGGCCCAGTTCCTGCCAGTCAGTTCCCACCACCTCTGGGAAAAGCACTGAGGCATCATGGGAAGAGTCCAGGTGCTGTTGCCCACCAGTGGGTCTGATTTCTCTGCTCCCCTCCTTTCCTTTACTGTTGTCCTGGTCCTGGCCTCCACCCTCTCTCCTGGGCCAGAACAGATTTTCTCAGTCTCCTGCCTCTGGCCATTTCCCTCTCCCATCTGTCATTCACTTGCCTTACAGAAGGATCTTAGATAGAGAACTCACTCACACACTTTGCATCACCTGATGAATCAAGTCCAACCTGTTCCCATGCATTCGAGGCTTTTGGTTCTCTGGCCTCACCCAGTCTTTCCAGCCACATCTCCGTCCCCTGCTCTGGAAAGGCTGGGTGACTTGGGTTCAAGGTCATAAAGCTAGTCCATACCAGGCCAGACCCTAGATAGGTCAGCGAGTGGACCTAGAGCCAGAGGCCCGAGTTTAGTTCTGGGCAAGTTTGGGGCCTCGTTTCTTCCTCTGATATCAAATGGTAACAAAGCACCCTTTCAACTGGGCCACAGTAAGCCCCTGACATTCCACGGGGAGCAGTTAATTTGTTAGTTTAGAAGGCACTTGCCCGGCACCCCCTAAGGCACGTACTTTGGTGGGGTGGCTGCCAGTTGGTCAGGTAGCAGCAGGCATGGAAGGTGGGGCTTCTCCCTTTCCAACTCAGACAGTGGGGTTGGAGGAGCCAGATCTGATCCCCACTCCTTTGGGACTTGGCCCTTTGAAGCTCTGTGCTGCCTTCAGGGAAGAAAGAGCCCAAGGCCCAAGGAGCCCCTGGCAGGAGCCGTTTTCCTGGGCAGCACCGGGCTCTGAGCAGGAGCCTGAGGGGAGGGCGGACATCGGTCATCCCAGGCAGAGGGTGGCTGAGAGGACAGAGGAGTGACACCATCTCACATACCTGGCTTCCCAGTCTATTCAGAACCTGTTTGTCCTGGGTTAGGAGGCCTTGGGCAGAGTACTGCACACACCTCCCTCCCCCTCAGCGTCAGCACCTGTGAGAGGTGAGATAAAGCTTGTTAGCTTGGGTTTGTCTCTCCCCCCCACCCCCCACCCCAGGGAACAGGCCAGGCAGGGGCAGGATAAACATGGCTAGGCCTAGTAAACCTAGAGCCTTAATTCTCCTCTTTTGTACATAAAATGAGATCACATTTTTGTGTAAAACAAACACGTATGGAGTCATAGGCAAAATGAATGTGACTTTTAAAGATAATAATTGAGATTTCAAAGACATTCTGAGCTGTGGCCGGCAACCTCAGTACCTTGTGGGAACTATTTCACCTACTCCAGGGTGAAGGAGCGAGAAAGGAAGAGGAGGGGTGACTTTGGGGCCTGACTCTTAACTTCTGGCCTTGCCTTCCTTATCTGCAAATTGGACACAAGCAGTGGGCTAGAAGAGACCTCCTCTGAGGCCCTGGGGGCCCGGGTTCCACCTCGGGCTGGAAGAGGGGGGCCTGGAGCCCGGCGGCCTCCCCACGGGTCTGCTCCTCCCTCCACAGCTGATCTACGATGCTGGCGTGTCCTTCATGGCCATCATGTTCACCTGGTCGGGCCTGGCCTGCCTCATCTTCCTGAACTGTGCCCTCAACTGGCCCACCGAAGCCTTTCCCTCTCCCGAGGAAGGCAGCTACACGTGAGTGGCTCTGTGGGGGTGCTGGGGTGGAGGGGGACCTCCCTCCTGCAGAGGAAGGCCAGGGGAGTGGTGGTGTGATGGGGAGAATGAGCGGAGAAGTCAGAGAGACCTGGGTTTGCAAACGGCCTGCGTTCCCCGAGCTCTGCTTTCTCATTCTTACCATGGGCCTGACCCTGCACACCCACAGGTGTTTGGAATAGACCCGGCGCGTACCAGGCAGTCAGAACATGGGGACTGCTATTGTTATTACCCTTTCTGTGTTTTGAGGACAGGATCAGAGTAGGAGGGACCCCGGGAATAGCCGGTGGGACTCAGGAGGGGGATAGAAAGGAATCAAATATACCACCCTTTGTGGGGCAGCCTGAATGCCAGTTTTCCCCAACTCCCTGTCAGTTCCCCAGGGGATGTGTGTGTGTGTGTGTGTGTGTGTGTGTGTGTGATGCTCCACAACCAAGCACAGAGGGTGCCTGGTCTTTATCGTCTCTTGTATGCCAGGCACTGGGCTTGGCCTGAATGCCATTCTCAAACAGCCCAATGACCGTGGATTCTGCTGTTAGCAAAGTGACTTTCCTAAGGTTATATACCTTTGAAAGGGGGGTGAGCCAGGCTCTCTGACTCCAGTCTGAGTTCTTAATGCTGCCTCCATGGTAACAACCCCAGTGGAAAAGGACTCATTCAGCCTTCATTTATTGGGTGCTGAGCTGGTCCCTGGGCCAGGCTCCGAGGGACTCAGATGTGAGCCCTACACACCTCTGAGGGAGCTCATCAGGGGGCATGTTAGTGCTGGGCAAAGGGGTGCTCAGCACCCCGGGGATGACTGGGACAGCCCCCTAGAGGCAGGCTGTTGAGGGTGGGCTCTGCGGGGCTGGTTACTACTTGCTCCGGCCTGGCTGCCGGCAGGAAGAAGATCAAGCTCACTGGGCTGGTCCTGGATCACAAAGTGACAGGTGACCGCTTCTACACCCATGTGGTCAATGTGGGCCAGCGGCTGAGCCAGAGGGCCCCCAGCATGGAGGAGGACAACATCTCCCAGGACACTCGTGGCACCTCAGGAAACCCTCGCGAGAGTGAGTATCTGGTCAGGGCGACAGCCTTGGGGACTGGGGAAGGCGGGTCCTCACACTTAGTGAGCACTCACACCAAGGGCTTCTCTCTCCCCTCTTCAGTCCTCACTCACCACATGAGGTAGGTGGGCAATCCCCACCTACAGGCTAGGGGGAGTGGAAATAGGGCTCAGAGAACTCTGGGAAGTTCAGATCTGGGGGTACTCTGCTGGATTCCTGGGGCAACGGAGAGAGGATGGGGCCACAGTTACCTGTGGGGTAACTGGTTTCATCAGGGCTCCCTGCAACCTCTGAGCTTCTTGCATCAGGTGAGCTGGGCCCTCCAACACCTGTCTGGCTCGCGCCCCCTGCTGGCCGCAGGAGGAGCCGCAACCCGCCTTCTGTCTGGACCACTTCCCAAGGTGTCGGCTCTGTTAGTGGCAGGAGCACCAGCCTTGGAATGAGGAGATGAGGGTTTGAGTCCGGCTCAACCCCTCCCCCCCCCCGCCCCCGTTACATGCCACGTGACTTAGATAGATCCCTTAACCCTGCTCTCACTCTCCTCATCTCTTAAACTAGCACTAATCGCACCCATCTCACAGGGAAGTTGTGAGGATTGAATGAAGCTGTGGACACGGAAGCCCTTTGTAAAAGGCGGAACGCTGTGCAGTTCCTGGGGTGGTATTCCCATTGCTGGTTCTCCCATGGCCGAGTTACGGGTGTGAGCTGAGTGTGGCTTGCCCCATGAGCTCGGGCAAGTCATTGGCTTCCCTGAGCCTCAGTCTCCCCATCTGTAATATGTGGCAAGGGTAGGGGTGTTGCACAATTGGATTAGTAAGTGCATAGTAGCTGGAGAAATTAACACACCAAGCATACGGTTTTACACCAGAGGTCGCTGAAAATGTGCTGTTGAGATAGTTACAGAGCTGGGCAAGACCTTGGAGGTCAGTGAGTCTGAATCCTTGTTTTTGAAGAAACTGGCTTCTATCCAAAGGCACGTAGTGTCAGAGCCTTCACTAGAACTGCATGGGCCGGGACATTGAAGGAAATGGAAGCTCAGGGGCTCAGGGGCGCCCCCTGCTGTCTCTCTAGAGTCTGTCCCCTTCCGCAAGAGCCTCTGCTCCCCCATTTTCCTGTGGAGCCTCCTGACCATGGGCATCACCCAGCTGCGGGTCATCTTCTACATGGCCGCCATGAACAAGATGCTGGAGTTCATCGTGACCGGCGGCCAGAAGCATGGTGAGGTGCTGCTGAGCCCACTGGGGGGCACAGGAGGGTCACCCTGGTTGAGCTCCTCTTACTCTGGCTTCTCCCCCTGCTACCTCCAACAGAGACCGTCTCCCTGAAGCAAAGAGCAGAAGAGACAGGTAGGGGGACAAAAGTTGAGACCCTGGCCTGCACCCACCCTACTGCTGCCCACCTGGCAGGGAACCTGGACACACCCTGTCAGATCTAAGAATGTGGGGCCAGAGGAGGGCTATGTTGGCACTCCCTCTTCTCTGCTGGAAGTGGGGGTTGGTGCCCACTGGGCTTCTGGCATCCCTTGTGCCAGCGCCTGACCCCGCTTCCTTCCCGTCCTACCCAGTTGGGTTCTACTCCATCGTCTTTGGGGCCATGCAGCTGCTGTGTCTACTCACCTGCCCTCTCATTGGCTACCTCATGGACTGGCGGATCAAGGACTGTGTGGACACCCCCACTGAGGGCATGGCCCTTGACGATGCCAGGTGACCAGCACAGGGAGGGTGACAGCAAGTAGTCAGATGGTGCTTCCATTTCCTATGTGCTTTCACATCCGGCATCTTATTTCATTCTCCCAGGAGCCCTGAGAGAGCAGAGGTACCTTCCCATTTTATAGATGAGGAAACTGAGGCTAAGAGGGGACACGGCCTGCTTGATAAATATAGCTCACAGCGAGAGCCGACTGTGCACTAGGCACCTCGCATCGTTTTATTTAATCCTGCAACAGCTCTCTGAGCTAGGTACATTATCCTCATTTCACAGATGAGGAAGCTAAGACACGGAAAGGTTAAGTAACTTACCCAAGATCACACAGCTTTTGGTAGCAGGCTCCAGAACCTATGTTATAAAGGGTATACTTTAAAAAAAATTTTTTTTATTGATTTTTTTACAGAGAGGAAGGGAGAGGGATAGAGAGTTAGAAACATCATTGAGAGAGAAACATCGATCAGCTGCCTCCTGCACACTCCCTACTGGGGATGTGCCTGCAACCAAGGTACATGCCCTTGACCGGAATCGAACCTGGGACCCCTGAGTCTGCAGGCCGACGCTCCATCCACCGAGCCAAACCAGCTAGGGCAAGGGTATACTTTTTAAGGCTAGCTTGAGGTAGAGGGGGTGCATTAGTTACCTATTGCTGTATAACAAATTACCCCCAACCTTGGCTTCTTTGAACAACAATCTCATATAGTTTCTGAGAGTCAGGAATCTAGGGATGATTTAGCTGAGTGGTTCTCAGAGTCTGAGTCTGTTTGGGCTGCTATGACAAAGTCCCACAGGCTGGGCAGCTTATCAAAACCAGAACTTATTTCTCAGCTCTGGAGGCTGGAAGGCTGAGACCAGGGTGCCAGCATGGCCGAGTGTGGCCCCTCTTCTGGGTCACAGACTTCTCGCTGAGTCCTCACGTGGCAGAGGAACTAGGGAGCTCTGTGGGGCCTCTTTTCTGGGGGCACTAATCCTAAGATGAGGTCTCTGCCCTCAGGACCTAATCACCTCCCAAAGGCCTCACCTCCTCACACCATCACCTTGGGCACCAGGATTTCAACATGTGGATTGGGGGGTGAGGGGGACATGGACATTCGGACCGTAGCGGCCTTTCTCATAAGCTTTCGGTCAAGCTGTCGGCCAGGCTGTAGTCCTCAAAGTGCTGACTGGGGTGGAGAATCTGCTCCTGCACTTCCTCACGTGCTGTTGGCAGGAGGTTTGGTCCTTCCCACTTGGGCCTCTTCACGGGGCTGCTCAGGACGGGGCAGCTGGCTGCCCAGAGCAAGGTCTAAGGGGGAGACCAAGATAGAAGCTGCAGTGTCTGTAGCATAATCTCAGAACCACACCGTCACTCCCATCATGTTCTGTTGGTCACACAGAGTAACTGTGCAGTGTGGAAGGACTGTATAGGGTGTGGATACAGGAGGCGGGCGTCACCGGGGCCACTTGTTGGCCGGAGACCGCCGCTGGGTCCAACGTCCGACTGCTGTTCTCTTTGTGTTAAGTCAATAGTCTCCTGTGAGGTCGGGAGAGGGAGACAGAGAGAGAAGGTAGCTAAGGAGCAATCAGTGGCTTCCCTTCCCACCAGCGGTGCCCCTGGCCCTGGCACCAGCCTTCCTCCTCTGCCCTCTGCCCCTGAGGGCCAGGGCCCATTAGCAGGGCCCTTCTGTCTAGGACCGATGCCAGCCTGCCCTCATCCCAGCCTCCTGCCCTCTCCCCTGGGCTGGCCTTGGAGCCCTGACCCTGTGCAGAGCGGGGCCTGCTGGGCAGGCCGCTTGTCCAGGCTGGTGGGCAGAGACACTTTCCTGATGAGAGGCGGTGTGAGAGCTCCCCATCCTCCGCCTTCCTTCCCATCCTCGGGTCTCAGCCGTCAGTGTGCATGTGAAATACGTGGGGTCCCTGTACGAATGCAGATTCCTGGGCCTCATTCCCGAGAGTCTGAGGTCTGGACTGAGGCCCTGGGGTCTGCATTTTAGGAGGTCCCGGTGATGCTGGTGTAGTTGGTGGGGAGCCACAGCAGAAGGGGCCGGGGCCAGGCTGAGCAGCAGGGAGCTGCGGGGAGGTAGAGGCAGTGGCGGCAGCGGCCAGTGACCCTGTTCTCGGTAGGGACGGGATTGCCACCAAGTCCGTCAGACCGCGCTACCGCAAGATCCAGAAGCTCACCAACGCCATCAACGCCTTCACCCTGACCAACTTTCTGCTGGTGGCTTTTGGCATCACCTGCCTCATCAACAACTTACACCTCCAGGTACCTGCCTCCGTCTCCCACTCTCCCTGCCTCTCAGGCTCCTCCGAAGGGACCGTGCTGGACCGTTCCCTTGGTGCCTGCTGTCCAGGAAACGTGGCTGTCCTCCTCTGGATCTATTGCCTGGGTTTCTGGGGAGTGTTTCTAGCAGGTTGGGTCGCAGAGAGGGTCGGCATGGGTAGGCGGGCTCTGCGAGGCTCCGTTTCCCTGTTCCCAGCACCCACCCTTCATCCTGCATCGAGCCCTTAAACCGCGTTCCTCTCCCTTTTGGTTTCAGTTCATGACCTTTGTCCTGCACACCATCGTTCGAGGTTTCTACCACTCGGCCTGCGGCGGCCTCTACGCGGCGGTGTGAGTCAACCTGGTCCCACCTGCCTTGCTGAACTTCCCCCCATAAGCAGAGGGTCCCAGAGCCGAGAGCAAGGGGCCCCAGACACCCCTGAAGGCACCCCTTCCAGCCCTCCCAGCCTCCCTGGAACGCTGACATGTCCGAGGAGGGTGGATGCTCGAGCTCCTGTAGTGACGGGGGGCTCACTACCTCAGACACAGCCCACCCCACTGCAGGACAAGTCCCCCGTCAGGAAGTCTCCCTTAGAGGAACCTGCAATACTTGGTTGGGTGACACGTAGGTCCTGCGTCTGCTCTCTGAAATGGCCCCCCAAGTGGCCTCTCTCCCCATGTCAGCCCTGTAGAAACTTCCAGACCGAAGTCTTGTTTGCCTTATAATTTCCCTGCTTCCTGTTGAATGGCCTGTTCCCTTCTTTCTCTTCTGACTCCCACTGCCCGGCGCTGCCGGGTGACTCTCCCTGTGTATGCGATGCAGGAACATAGGATATTACAGTAGCGGTGATGAAATCATGACCGTTATTGAGTATGTGCTGGTGGCGGACACATTGGGGGACACTTGACCGCACCCCCTAACCTGAAACCTCACGACAGCCATCTCAGCTCCGTCCCCTGCATTGGCTCAAGTTAAACCTGTGGGGTCGCTCTTGATTCTTCATCTTTTCTCCCCCCACGTCCAATCTGGCCACCATCCTGCCTGCGGCATAGCCAACCCTTCTGACCGTCCCCCCCCCGCACCCCGTCCTGGCTGCCCTCGCCGCCCCTCGGGCTATTTATAACGCAAGCACTGGAGACACCTGTTAGGACATAAGTCTCTTCGTGGCACTCCATGGCTTCCCGTCTTGTCTCACTCAGAGAAAACGCCAAAGGCTTTAAAAGGCCCCACAAGACCTGGTACAGGGACCTCTCTGCCCTCTTCCTTGCCCTCGATCTATGGCCTCATCAACCCTGTTGCCTCATAAACCCCAAGGCTCACAGCTGTCTCACTTTCTCCAGGTCTCACCTCGCTGTGCTCCGTGGCACCTCCCTTGGCCATCCTATCTGCAACTGCAACCTCCGACACCCTCCCCATCTCTGCTTACCTTCTCCCCTTGGCTCTTATCACCGGCTAGCACATGAGGCCTTTATCTCGCTTAGTGGGTGACTGCCACCCGCCCCACCAGAATGCCACCTCCAGGAATCTTTGTCGGTTCGGTTCATGGCTGAATATCCACGTACCTAGCCTGGCACCTGGCACACAGTAGGAGCTCAATAAACATTTGCTAAAAGCATAAATGAACAGCTCCGTGAGGCTAGGGTTAGCCCTGTGTGTAGGGGAGGAAGTGAGACTCAGAGAGGTTGAGTTAATTACATAAGGAGGAGGTGTCAGAAACCAGTTTGGGGGCCCTGAAGTCATGGCATATACACCCTCTGGGCCAGGGACCGGAGAGCACACGAAAAGACCCTGAACTCTTAAGCTCTGCCCTGCCTGGCGAACAGAGGGCGGTGTCTGGGGAAGGGGACAGGCGGGGCGCTGGGCAGGAGAGGGCCACACGCCCTTCACACTTGGCCCCCTCTCCCCGACAGGTTCCCGTCCAACCACTTTGGGACGCTGACAGGCCTGCAGTCCCTCATCAGTGCCGTGTTTGCCCTGCTCCAGCAGCCGCTCTTCATGGCCATGGTGGGACCCTTGAAAGGAAACCCCTTCTGGGTGAGAACTGGGGGAGATGTGGAGGGAGCAGGACCCCCCTTCCTGGGTGCAGCCCAGGAGCTGGGGGTGGGGAGCTGGTATGTGATAGAATCCTTCCCTCTTCTCATCGCAGCCAGGAGGTGCCTTGGAAGTCTGTAATCTGGGGGTTCCCAAGCTGGCTGCCCGTCAGAACCCCTCGCAGAGTGTTAAGAACACAAATTCCCCCGCCTGCTGAATCAGCAGCTCTTGGCCTGGGCCCAGGAGTCTGTTTTTAATAAGCTCCCTGGTGACATGTGAAATGGCCCAGAACGGATCCCACCCAGGTCACCCAAGGCAGGGACCCTCTCCAGCAGCCCCGACAAAGGGGGTCCCTCAGTGACCAGTCCTGCACGCGGCAGCACCACTGGGACTGTTGGGAAGGCTTTTCCTTACATCAAACCGACATGTGCCCCCCGGAAGCTGATCTCCCTGCCCCGTGCACCACTCACTCCCATAAACCCTTCTCCCACAAAGACGATGACATGACAACTACCATTCACAGGGCGCTCTCTAGGCGCTAAGCACACCGTGTGCTTTATCACTTCGTCTTTGCCGGAAGGGAGGGTGCTGAGAGGGAGGCACTTAGAGCCCGGAGCAATGCAGAGCGGGATGCAGAGCGAGTGGAGTCCAAGCCCGTGTGAGGCCGCTGTGCTGGGCCGCTGACCCTTCCATCTGCCCAGCTCCTTTAACTGCCCCGGGAGGCTCTTCTCACCACCCCAGTGACCCCTGTCCGTGTCCCCAGTGTGGGCGCTGGTGTCAGCCAGGGTTCAAACCAGGCTCTGCCACTTTGCAAGGCCACTGACCACAAAACGAGGCATGTTGGAACAGTGATGGAACACAGTAAGGTCTAGCTATACGTGTCATCCTGGCCTCCTCCTCCCTGTTGGAGGAGAGAGGGAGAGCGGGAACCTGCCTGACGCTCTCTCTTTGCCCTCAAGGTGAACCTGGGCCTCCTGCTCTTCTCACTCCTGGGATTCCTGTTACCTTCCTACCTCTTCTACTATCGAGCCCGGCTGCAGAAGGTGCACACCACTGACTGGGAGGGCCCACTGAAGGCGCTGAGCAACTCCGAGGTGACTGCGTAGACCTCCGCAGACAACGGACCGACCAGATGAGCAACCAAAGGGAATGCCTCATGTGGCTTTTCTACCTGCAGAGCCAGGGGCCGTGGATTTATAAATACCAGGAGAAGTTCTATTTTTGTAGGGACTTGCTAAAAGGAAAAAAAAAAAATCCCCCCAAGCAATGTGCCCTTGACTGAAGACAGGCCCTGCGCTAGAAGGATGGGGCCTCTTCCTCCTGGACTGAGGGAGATCCGGGTGTGGGGCTCCCCTTTCTCTGGGCCTCCGTCCTCCTGGGGCCTCCTGGGGGCTGATCCCCCAAGTCCCAGCTGTGTCATACCCAGAGTGTACATGTAGTGTGAAGTGTGTACATGTGCACATGTGTGTGGTGTTTGTGAACCAACCTTCCCCTAGGGGAAAGGGGCCTGAGGTGCTGGCTGTGTCCTGGATCGGGTATGGGGGGTAAGGCCCTTCCAGGGGCTGGAGGGCGGGTTCCCTCCCTGGTGCTGCTTTTTGCAGATCTCAGAGGAAATAAAAAGGGAAGTGAGAGACTGGCTGGTGTGTGCCTGTGTCTTCCCCCACCCCCACCCATCACCTCACCCAGGTTTGGCTGGGCATGAAGTAGGACACCTGAAGTGCCAGCCTGTCCACCTCTGGCTAGCTGGCTGACCTCGCCCAGGCCCTGTCCTTAGAGTCTGGATTCAGACCCTTCTCTCTCTGCTCCTGCCCCCGCTTCCTGGGTTTGGGGTACATCTGGGAGGCTAGCCTTTTTCCATAGGGGGTCAGGGCAGGATGCTTTAGAAAGAATGGATGACTCTCAAACTTTCCTACCAAACCATTCCTGGGGGCCTGTTGAAAGTGCCTTTTTAATAGTCTCCTAAAACGTCATGCAAATTTTGAGCTTCACATTATACTATATTGATATTTACTTTTACCATTAAAGCGAGGCTTTAAAATTACCTGCATCAAGGGAGGACACCATCTTTGATATTCCAGGAAGATATATTTATTTATCCCCCTGCTATACCTGTTTGGGTCCCTAGGACATAAATCCTAGAAGCTAGAGTAAGTCACAGAATGAGGGAGGGGGCAGGAAGGGGCACGATGGTTTGTTGATCTGCACAGGTATCTCATTTCATCCTAACTGCAGCCCAGCGGTCCTTAGCGCCACGCTGAAAGTTCAGGGCACAAGGCCAGAGGACACAGCTGGTGGCGGTGGAGCTGAGCTTGGAACCTGGGCAGGTTTGGCTGCGGAGGCCCAACCACAGGGCAGCCAGGGGCAGAAGGAAGGCCAGGCTCCTCAGCCCAGCTCTCAGCTGTCCTTAGGGCTGACAGTGACCTCAAAGGCCCTACCCACCTTCCCCCCTCAAAAAAAAAAAAGCTTGGAAAACCACCCAATGTTAGCGCTGAGAAGGCAGTACTACAGACAGATAAGCCGGCCCTGCGTCTTAAACTCTCTTTGGACGTTAATACAAAAGACTCACCCACCCATTTTATAGATGAGAAAATACGTCCAGAGAGGTCTGGAGACTTGGCAAAGCCACATAGCAGATCCGAGCCCAGTCTCCTGGATTCTGGCACTGCCCTTTTGGCAAAGTACCCAATCAGAATGGCACCCACCAACGGGCTGGGTGGGTTGCCAGAGTGCCTGTCCGGTGTCACTGCACTTTCTGTCCGCCCCTTGATTTCTGAGCTTTGGTGTTGGTTGGCTGGTGGAGGTTGGTCGCTGTGCTGAATGGCAGTGGGATCCCACGGATTCCGGGTAAGGGCGGCCACGGAGCCCAGCGTGTGCGCGGGGTACGCGGTGTGCCCAGCAGGCGGCGCTGCGTGGCTGCGGCTGGGACGAGGAGCGGGTTCGTGGGGAGGGGTGGCCGGGGGAGGCGCGCCGGGAAGGGAACCTGCGCCCTTGCCCGCGCGCGCGCTGCCCAGGAGTCTGTCCCCTGGGTCTTGACCTTCAGCCCCTACCCTGGCTTGCTCGGTCCTCCTTCGAGATCTCCCCACGCCCTACCCGGTCCCCACCTTTTCCAGCGGGACCTCCAGCCCCTCCGACCCTGGAGACCGAGGGAGGGGATCTGGGCGCGGGCCCCTGCCGGGCTGGGGCGCGGGGCCGGGTGGGCGGTGCCCGCAGAAACCTCGGCCTCCTGGGGGAGGGTGTCGTCTCACTCCCCCAACCGGGTGGGGAGCTTGGGGAGGGGGCTGGGCAGGGGCGGAAGCGAGCGGGAGCCGTGTTTGTCGCTGCGCTGCCGAGTGGAACAGATGGCTGGGGAGGGGAGAGGGTACGTGGCGGGAGGAGGAGGGGTGCGGGGGCCGGCGGATGAGGAACCAAGAATTTCGACGCCCCGAGTCTCCCAGGAGAGGCCCCCTCCCCAACTCTTCCCAGAAAGAGGGAGGGGCAGCGCCTGTCTTTCTCCGGAGCGCCTCGGCCTCTGGCCTGCGACAGAACCTGCCGCGCCATCGCCCGCCCCGGGGGCGCCCCCGACTCCCCGAGCCCCTCCTCCCCCCCAACCCGGCGCTGGCCAGGCCGCGGGGTCGAGGCCTCTGGGAGCTGCCCATGTTGTGCGGTTAACGGGGCCGCACTCCGGGGGCGAGGGGGCGGCGGGAAGAGGGCTCCGGAGCTCGGAGCGTGTTCGGGGAGCTTAAGTAGCTGTCGGAAGGAGTGCTAATTGGAACTTTATGCAGATGAGCGGGGAGGGGGTGTGGGGAGGGGGCGGGAGGTCAGCCGGCGCGGGACCCGAGCCAGCTCCGAGCGGAGGGTGGAGGGCTCCGGCCGGAGAGTGGCGGGTGTGTACCCCGTATCCGTGCGCATCGCCCCTCTGCCGGGGCGCTGGTCCTTGGAGTTGGGAGGTGTCCTCCCTGGCACTCCTCTTGCAGGGTCTCCGCATCCCAGACCAGAAGTTCAGTCTCTCAGATCGTCAGGAGGGGCGGGGGTTAGAGGGGGTCCCCCACAAGTCTGTTTCCTCCGCGGCTGCGTACTCTGGGTGTCACCTTCTCCGAGTCCCCCGTTCCTCCTCTGCCTCCGTGTCCTCTGCTCCCCATCGCTGGCATCACCCTCTCCAAGCAGGAGTCTTGTCTGTAACTCCCATCAAGTCTGCGTGGAGGGGGCGGGACCTAACATTTCTTCCTTTGCTTTCTGCTGTCTACACCCGCACCCCCACCGACCACCCACATTGAAGGAAATGTTTCTCAACCTTTAGACTGCTTCGTCACCCACCCCGAGTGTTGGAATGCAGATTCCAGGGCCCCTTAGAGATCCGATTCGGCAGGTCCGAGGGACTCAGGAATCTGCATTCAGCAGCTTCCGACCCAGGTGTGATGTCAAAGCCCCTAGAAACATGGTGCAGGGAACCCGTGGGCTGGAACCCTGGGCATACTCCCTTCAACAGCCCTGCCGCCTCCCAGGCCTTCCTCCATGCTCCTGACCTCACCCCTACTCAGGGTGGCCATCTCTGCTCCCAGGAGGATAGGACCAGGTGTGGAGAAGTTGCCAGGAAGGAGGGAAGGGAGGGATGAGGAGGAGGGAGAAGAGGAGGAGAGAGAAAGAGTCTGCTCCTAGCTCTTGTTTCTCTGAGCAGGGTCTTACCCTTCCACTGTCTGCTGCCTGCTTCCCTCCCCTCGGCTCTGCTTCTCCATCTTCCTCTCTCTCCCCGAGCCGAGCCTCACGTCTCTTCCCTTCCTCCTCCTCACCCAAAGTTTCTAGCAAGGCCAAAGGGTCCTGCGGTGGGCAGTTTGGATCTTAGCAGGGGATGGCAGAGCCAACCCAAGTCCCCACCTCCAAAGGAAAGAGGTAGAGGCACCATGGGGTTGGAAAAAAACAGAAGGAGGGAGGCAGGAGGAAAGATAATAACAGCGAACATGTAGGTCACCTTTCCATGGGCTATGCACTGACTTAACACAGCTGCCCAATTTAGACAGGCACTATTGCTCCCAGGTTACAAATTATAAAGAAGAAAAAGAAAACAGAAAACACAAGGGATGTTCAGAGTGGTTAAGTAACTCCCCCAAGGTCACACAGTAAGCGGAAGAATAACTAGGTTATTCACCCTTTTGCTTGCCCAGAATCATGTCTCCAGAGGCTGCTGGGTAGCTGTCCCAGACCTGCCCTCCCTGCCTCTCCCCCAGGGGCAATGGATTGGGAAGGGCATCATGTCCAGAGATGAAAGGAGATGCTCAGGTTTCGGAACATCTGACAGGTCTGGCTGGAAGCATTAAAAATTCATGTGGAAACTTGACCCCTGCTGGACCTTGGGCCTGCCACCTGGACTGTCCCTGGCATTGTGGCCTCTCAGAGCCTGGTGGGCGAATTTCCCTTCAGCAGGGTCCTGGGAGCCCCAAGTCTTTGTATTCCACAGGAGGGGGGTTCTCTTATGGATTACGGAGCTAAACTCAGGAGCCAGCAGCTCAGAAAGCAGCGCGCAGAACCCTGCTCCCACTCCCAGTGTAAGAACCTGAGAGGCTTAAGGGCTTATAAACCTGGTCATCTGGCGGCCTTTTATTCCTCTCCCCGGACAGACGGATGCTCACTCTCAGTTCAGGATACTGAAGCCTGGCTGTGATTACCAAGTGGCCAGTAGGAGGCAGCCACCTGCCTGGAGGCAGCCTGAGCCTGAGCCTGAGCCTGAGCCTGAGCCTGCAGCTCTGAAGGACAGTAAAAGAATCCCTATTGATAAGGTTAGAGAGATGCAGCATTGGCCTTGGGGAAGGGCTTTGGAGTCGGCACCTGAGGAGAGTGAGAGAGGGTTCCTAGTTTGGGGAAGATTGAGGGACCTAATGGGGAGTTCAAGGTCAGTTATAGGCTTCAAGTGCATTATAACTGATGGCCAACATCAAGTATGCAATCATTCTAGTTGGAGTGGAGGTTTGGGACATGGCCCTGAGACAAAACTAGAAAGGCTGTTGGTACCAGACTCCGAAGGATCCTGGATGCTTTGCTAAGGTGTTTTACCTTTAACCTGTAGGTAATAGGGAGTCATTGTAGGTTCCTGAGTGACACAGGGACCTAATGCACCTTTCAGCGAGCCTGAATCTGGCCACCATGGCAGGCTGGTGGGAGGGAGAGAGAGACTGAATGTAGGAAAACTGGAGAGGAGGTTGGTGCTATTTTCTCCTGCATTTCTAGGCATGAGGTAATGAGATGAAGCAGGGAGGTGGCAGGGAGAATGGAAAGGAAGGGATGGACTGGGGCTGGAGAGGGACCGGGTGAGTAGATGTAAGAGATTAGAGAGGGGAGGAGATAACTACATTTAGGCTGGGTGTCAGGAAGGCAGGAGAACACAGAATGTGGGTACACCCACAGAATGGGGGAGGTGAATGAGTTTTGTTTCTTTTATGCTGGGGAGTCTTGGACAAGTCCCTTCTCTCTGGGCCTCAGTTTCCCCATCAGAGCACTGGACTGGGTGGCCGTTATAGTCCCTCCCATTTCAGGGTGTATGAAAGTAGTGAATCTGGGAGGTTTGGAGAGGCTGGGGGTCGGTGTGTGTGTGAGATCTCTGTGGGTGGCTCTGTGTGGGGTCCTGTGTGAGTGGCTGTGTGCATGTCAGTGTTGGGGGTGCATCTGCCCTTTGTGGGACCCGTGGGTGTTGGCATGCCTGCACGTGCTCTGTAGCTCGGCTCTGTGGGAATGTGTGTGAGAGAGCGTGCGAGCGTGGGAGTGCACGTGATGGGCGTCCGTGGGTCTGTCTGGGCTGGTGGGGGTGAGGGTGGGGGAAAGTGGCATCGCTGTAGGCTTCTTCCTGAGGCTCACACACTCCTCTTGCTCTCACTGTTCTGAAATAGCATCTGGACCGAAGGCCCATGAATATTTCACAACGATAATTCCGTGACCTGGACAGCCTGCTGCTGATTTACCAGCATCCTCCCTCCCCCTGCCCAGGCCCCGGCAGCCCCTCCCCCATCAGAGCTCTTGCCTGGCTGTGTCCTCCTCCCCCCCAACATTAGCCTCTGCAAAGCCAGCCTGACACAGGCCCCTGTGACACCCCAGCCTCAGAGACCCCCTGCTTCCTGACTAGCTGGTTGCTCTCATTACCCCCACACCTTTTCCCAAAGTCCACCTGCCTCAGGCCTTAGATGTTGAGCCCTTCCTGTTTCTGCTACCTCATCTCATTTCATCTTCCTTCTGACTTGCCTGGCCAGAGTCACATAATCTCAGCATTCATCCTCCATGAACCCTGGCATCCAGGTCCCCTCTTTCCATTCCCACCTCCCAAGTTAGATTCTTAACCCTAAATTTAAACCATCGGACATCTCCTCATGCTTCTGTCTGATGAGCCTCACCCCTAACATGCCTAACCTCCATCGTAGGTCCTTCTTAGCCCAGGCTCTTCCCTTACTCCAGTCTCTCCTCCCCACATGGGCAGATGAAGCTTCTGAGCATGCTTCAAGCCAGCAAGGCACCCCAACATAGGATTCTTGTCTCTCTGGTCACCCAGCCCCTTGGTTTCTCCTCTAACCTGGAGAACTGGTTCTCTGACGTGGTCCATCGCAGGAGCCAGGGACGGGCTGGCTGCAGGGCTGTGTACCGGTGTGCAGACTGTGCACTGTGCACGGGCACTCAGCGGAGGGCACGTGGGAGCTGAAATCCAGCCTGAGGCTCTGCTTGCTGAGTGTGTGGTCTGGTGTGGGGCTGGATTCCCCTGCAGAAGAGGTGTCTTTTTCGGACTTGCTCTAAGTCGTGTTTGGGCTGGCTGTGACCATGGATGGCTATGATTCCTCCTTGCAAGAAGGTGGGAACTGGGAGGGAGCCAGCCAGGCTGGAGGCCTTGCCCAGGCTTAGCTCCCTGGGCACCACACAAGTCAGGGTCGGCTGGAGCCACTTCTCCTGGACAAAGAGGAGTGGAGGTGCTGTCAGCCCCCATCTTGGCCTGCCTGGGACTCCAGGCCACACCCCTGTTCCTCAGGCGCAGCCTCTTCTCCCAGGGGGAGCAAGAAGCTCTTCAAGGGCACAATGGGCCCCCCTTTCTCTAATCCTCCTGGCCCTGAAATCCTGGTGGTTCCTTGCCCTTCTCCCACTTTTGAGGTCCCGAGCCAACAAACCTTACAGAGGAGATAAAATAATAGAATTTTTAATAAATTTCCCCCCCAAACAACTTCTGTTGATCTTCACCACACAGGGGCCACGGTGGAGAGGAAAGATCTCTCCAGGCACCCTAAAAAGTGTCCCGGGTAGACGTAGGAGAAAAGTACTCCTCCCGTGTCGGGAGACTGAGAGGGGCTAGAGAAGCAGGGGCCCAGGGTCAGCCTGGCCCCCCGGGGCATCCCTCCGCAGGGCTCCTGGGTGGGCTCCCTTCCGGAGCTTCTGAAGGCTCTGCTGGTGGAAGATGCACTGCACACAAAGTTCCTCTCGAGTCCCAGTCCGCGGTGGGCATTGCGAGAAGGGTCAGCGCCGGCCTGGGATGCCCCACCCCACCGTGGGATGGGACCGAGTTCATGGCCAGAGTTGGGGAGAATGGGACTGAGCCACCAGACACACAGCCCCTTGGGATAGTCTTAAGCCAGCATCCCAGGAGGCAGGGAGAGGCGGCCGGGTCCCAGGGGAGGGCGGAGCAGGGAGGGGAGAGGGAGGCAGCAAGGCCAGGGGCGGGGATTGGGCCCGAGCTGCAGCTGGGGGCTGGGGGCTGGGGGCTGGGGGCCAGCCCGGCCTCTGCAGTCCCAGCACCGCAGTCAGAGGTGGTGGGGCGCCAGGAGCAGGACGCAAAGCAGAGGGGTGGGGAGCCCGGCCGAGAGCGCGGGGCCGCGGGAGTCCGGGGCCGCCTGGCAGGCCGCGCCCGGGCACGTCTGCTCCCCGCGCTGGTCCTCGCCCCCGTAGCCGCCCCAGTAGTCGTCCTCGGTGGGCGCGTCCCCGCCCGGGCGCCCCCGCGGGTCTTCGGCGGGCAGGTCTCGATAGAGGGTGGAGGGGTCGGCGGGGGGCGCCCCGGCCTCGGCCACCCCGTACAGGTGGTTGGAGGAGCTGTTGCCGCGGGCGCGGCTGCCGGGCCGCGTGGGCGCCGCGGGCGGGCAGGTCTGGAAGTCGGCCTCGCGGAGCGCGCGCAGGTCCCGGCCCTGGCGCTCCGGGGGCGTGGCGCAGGTCACGTCGGAGCTGGACACGCGCGCGCGCTGGAACCAGGCCCAGAGCGGCCGCGCGCGGCAGTCGCACGCCCAGGGGTTGGCGTTGAGCCGCAGGAACTCGAGCGCCGGCAGGTCGGCCAGCGCCTCGCCGGGCAGCGAGGCCAGGCTGTTGTTGAACAGGTAGAGGATGGTGAGGCGGCTGAGGCCGCGGAAGGCCGCGCGGTGCACGCCCTGCAGCCGGTTCCCGTGCAGCAGCAGCCGGTCCAGGCCGCCCAGGCCGCGGAACACGTGCTCCGTCAGCAGCCGCAGGCGGTTCCCGTGCAGGAAGAGGTGGCTCAGGTTGGCCAGGTCCGCGAACAGGTCATCCTGGGAGAAGAGGTGGAGAAGAGAGAGGTCCTGAGACAGGTGGGGAAGGAAGGGGAACGCTGTGGGAAACAATTTGACGTTTCTTTTGCTTTTTAAATATACATTGATTGACTTCAGAGAGAAAGGGAGAGATAGAAACATCAATGATAAGAGACGATCATTGATCGGCTGTCTCCTGCACGCCCCCTACTGGGGCTGGAGTCCGCAACCCGGGGGCGTGTGCCCTTGACTGGAAGAGAACTCTGGACCCTTCAGTTTGCAGGCAGATGGTCTATCTATCCACTGAGCCAAACCAGCTAGGGCCAACTTGGCTTTTCCTTTTGGAGTCCTGGGTTTGAATCCTGCCTCCTCTAACATAGTTAGAAGTTACTGTGGAAAAGGTGATGTAATTGAGGCCAGTGGTCCTTAAACTTTAGGGACCATCAGAATCCCCGGGGATCCCGAAGCGCTGTCCTCAGAGTTTGTGATGTAGCAGGTGGGGCCCGAGAATCTGCCTGTCTACAAGTTCCCAGGAGGTGCTGCCTCTGCTGGTCCGGGGACCACACTCGGAGAAGAAGACACTTGTTCACTGTGCAGACAGAGGAGCCTGACCTCCTGACGTCAAACCCTGGATCTATCATAGCTGGCTGTGCCACCTTGGGCAAGTCACAGTATCCCTATGCCTCTGTTTCTTTATCTGTAAGATGTGGAGATTAAATGAAGCAGCACGTGTTAAGGTGCTTAGAACAAGGTTTCCATGTGGGAGGCATTCGAGGAGTTGGCCATTATCTTTAACTTGGCCAAGCCAGTAATCTCTCTAAGCCTGTTGCCTCATCGATGAAATGGCGATGAGTGTGCCTCCTCATGGGCTTGTTCTGAGGATTAAAGAAGATGATCCATAAAGATCAGATGGCGAAGTGCTGGGCACAGTGCCTGGCACACTGGTATCCAGTCCAATGATGAAGCCCACAGGCTCAGGAGTCACAGCCCCTGGTGCCCATTCATCTTGCCCTCTTCCCAGCTGCGTTACTTTGGGCAAGTTATTTAGCCTCTTACAGCCTCTTGTTTCCTCAGTCTGTATAACTTGGAGAGTACTCAGAGGCTGGGGGAAGGGTAGATGAGATCATGCTGTAAGGACCTGGTAGGGACCTCCACCACCCTCGACAAATGATGGCTATTACAATAGAGGCTCAGATAACTGAGGAGCTCTCCGGGGTCCAAGAGTCCTGCTATTAGGCTAAGATATTAAGGGGACCAAGGTGTCAGCTCTCCCCCACCCCCAAAGGCAGCCAGGGAGGGGAAAGAAGGCTGCTGCCTGATGTCCTACGTCACTGCCCCCTTAGAAGGGCTGTCCCACTTGTCTGGGGCTGGGCAGTGCCCAAATCAGGCCATGATCATCTTGGACTGTGGTTCAGAATGAAGGGGGGTGTGGGCGTGGGGGAGTGGCTATGCTCCATGGGTGGGAGGGCCCAGGGACTGGATTCTGCATTTTAACCAGCTCACTAAGGTGATGATCAGCTCCAGGGTCCACCAGCCCAGCCCACTTTTTACAGAGAAGAGCACTGAGGCCCAGAGAGATGGAGAGTTTGCCAGAGGGGACCAGAGCCCCAGGACTGAGGCCCTGCCTCAGTGATGCAGGACATCCCTGTGGTCAGCGGGCCCAGGAGGTCTGGTTCTTAGGGACACAGGCATCCTCTATGCTCAAGCCAGCGCACCCTGGGGGACCTGTTTCCCGACTGTGGCTCTCCCACCCTTCCCTGTCTGGGGGGATGACCCCCCTACCCCACCCAGGAGTCTGGTCAAAGGCTCTCAGGTGGGGGCAGGGCATTGACTCCCCGCCCACACCCACAGCCTCCACCTTCCTGTGCTCCTGCGTGTTCTCGCCCCCTCCCATCTGGCTTCCGCCCTCTCCGCTACAGGAACTGAGCCTGCCAAGAACCCTCCTCTTGGCCACATTGAGATCCGTCCCCCTCAACCTTCTCGGCTGCCTCTGACACCAGCATTCTCCACTCCCTGTGCCTCCCCCATGCTCAGCTCAGGTCTCTAGCGGGCTCCCTGGACCTCTGTGGCCCAATTTAGCTTGGTACCCTTGTCCTCTTTCTGGTCCACTCTGAGAGTGGGCTCTGAGTCCCTTCTATTCAAACACCTAGCCAGGGTCTCTCTTTTTTATGGGTGTCATTAAGAGTGGGACACGCTCAGAGATACCTGTGAGAGGATTAGTGGGGGGGTGGGGTTGAGGAAGCACAGGTAATGGAGTTTGGCTTGGGAGGGTCAGGAAGAGAAGATCAAAGGTTCAGAGCCCCTAGGGAATTCAGGCGCCTTTGGCCCACAGCCCCGATTTTTGGGCTACAAAATTCCTTGATTCTACCCTCCTCTCCTTCCCCCTTTTCCCTCTGCAAAAGTTCTGCCCCTTTCCTCCCTGAACCTCAGCTTGGGGGTCCATTTCCCCTCCCCCCATCCAAGCTGTTGCCAAATCCCGCTGCCACTTCCTGAGCTGCAGCTCTCAAATCCAGTCCTCTCTCCACTGTTAAAACCTTCTCTGTGCATTAATAAGCTCTTGACTTTCACAGCCCTCGCCCTCCCCCACTACCCTCCCTATCGCTCCCTCCCTCTGGGCTGAGAGTGGCTGCTAAAGTCATCTTCTTCCATTTCCAAAACCACATTTCCCTCACCTCCCCCAGCCAGTTTACAGCTCTTCACATCCATATGGAATCTCAACGCAGCATCCCTGCCCTCTTCTCTGGACAGCATCCTGTTCTTAACCTTGCCTCCTTCCACCCCTCCCAAGCTCCAGTCTTTGGCACCAGTGGCTGAGCTGTGTGACCTTGGGCAGCTCCAGGAACCTCTCTGAGTCTCAGTTTTTTTTTTTTTTTTTTTTATCTGCGAAACAAGGGACTTGAGATAGTTGATCATTAAGATCCATCCTCATCTGATATTTATGAGTGAGTGAATCCTGGAATGTACCTCATTCATTCAACAAAGCTGTATTGAGTGCCTCCTCTGTGCCAGCCCCCCCTCCCCCCCTCACAGAGATCATGAACCTATGCCTGGTGTCATTGTCATGGTCTGCGTCAGCATAGGCAAGCAGATGACTTACTGAGCTTTCACTATGGGCCAAGCTCTGCGCTACACACGTCTCCTGTAGCAACCTGATCATCACAACCCTATGAAGCAGATGTTATTATCTCCCCTTTCAGAGATTAGGAAAGGGAAGCTGGGAGAGGGCAAGCCTAGGTTTCAACAGCTAACATGTAGTAGAATGTGGACACGAACTCTGGAGACAGGGTTCTGAACGGCTACACTTGAGTCAGACAGACCTGGGCCAATTCTAGGCTGAATTGGGCTGATGCCTTATTTCATTGAGCCTCAGTGTCCTCAGCTGTTAAATGGGGGGAAATGATGCTTATGTTAGGGGCAGAAATAGAATATTGGGGACTAGCTATAATTATGAGAAATATTAATCATGCTCTGTTAACCGTGATTGTTCTGTTCTGATTAGAGAAAGCACATTCTCACCTGGCTGACAGTTGTACACCCTGGGACATGGGAATTAACATTGGGATGAAGTCCATCCTCCTCTCCCAAGAGCTGCCTACAACCTCATGGCTGGAACAATCTAGTCCTGGAGGTGCCTGCCCTTTACAATCCCCTTAGCCCCCTGTCCAAGCCCACATGGCCTGTAACCTGTAACCATTATCCCGTGCCTACTTTCCCATGCCTGTAATTCCTACCTTCCCACATAATCTTTGCCCTTCTACCCAATATAAGCAGATGGCTTGTGGGGAGGGGAGCGCAGATTTTTGTGGATGACCTGCTGCTCTCCCATACTGCCAGCATTATTGGAATAAATGCTCCTAAACGATTCAACCCTGTCTGCTTAATTGGCTCACGTAGTGACAGGTGGCCTGGACCCACTAGTTGTCCGTTACACTTACTCTGAATGAGACACTGCTGAGCCCTCTTCAAGTAGCATCTCCTCGAGCCCTCCCAATAAACCCCGGAGGCACAGGGCATTTCCCCCGTGTTACAGAGGGGGCCATTCAGGCTTAGAGTGGTGAAGTAACTTGCCCAAAGCCACAGAGCAAACTGGAGGTGGGGCTGCCATTCAGGCTCAGATGTGCCTGAGTACAATGGCTGCTCTTATGCACCATGCAGGCTGCTGTAATGAGTGAAAGGTTCTGGTTCCTTTCGAGTAGGAAATACACTCCAGGAGAGCAGAGAGATTGTTTTTGTTCCCCCCTGAGTCCCTGGCACCCAGAACACTGCCTGGCATGCAGTAGGTACTCAATACACATCTGTTGATGAATGAACTCACCTGGCACAGTACCTGGCACACAGAAGACAGTCTGTGAGAACCTCCAGCCCACCCCATTTCCATTTCCACCTTCCTCATCATTAAAAGCTGTGGTCCTCTTGCCTCCTCCAAAGCTTCCCTCTTGGGGAGGCCCAGCCCTATCTTGGGGCACACCTGCATTCTGTGGACATCACCCCAGCCCATGTTTCCTCCCCCACCGGTGGTATCTCCCAGCCTAGTTCCTCCAGGCAGTTCACAGGCAGAGGCTGACCCTCCCTCCCTCCCTCCCTCCCTCCCTCCCTCCCTCCCTCCCTCCTCCTTCCTTCCTTCCTTCCTTCCTTCCTTCCTTCCTTCCTTCCTTCCTTCCTTCCTTCCTCTCTCCCTCCCTCCCTTCCTCCCTCCCTTCCTTTCTCTATAAAGGGCCTGGTGTGAAGATGCCATGCCATTCATGCCAGGGGTGTATAGAACCAACTTCCCATTTCGGAGTCAGTGGCGGATCAGGTTCTAATGACAGGGTTTATTCAGCACTGAACTGTGTGCTGTATCTACACAACTCATTTACTCTGCACAGCCGTTCTTTGTGGAAAGGATGACTTTTATTATTTCCACTTTAAAGATGAGGACACTGAGGTTCAGAGAGGAGAGGCATCATGCCTTAAGTTAAAAAAGTCAGGAAACAACAGAGCAGGGATTCCAACTCAGGCCCTCTGACCCTAGCTGTCTCACTGTGAGCCACTGATAAATGCTGAGGAGGTCAGGTGTCAGTGGCAGTACCTGAGTGTGGCCCTGTGCTAACCCTATTAAGGTGGCCATGTTACAGATGAGGACATGGAGATGGGAAGATCCTTAATAATTTGTCCAAAGTCATATAGGAGCCAGGATCTGAACCTACATCTGGTAGACTCCAAGGCGAGAGCCTTCAAAAATGAGCTCATGCTGCTGTACTTCAGGGTACCACCCCCCTCCACTCAGACAGACCCTAGTGGAGAGTTCTGAGTGATGAAAATGGCCTGAAATGTCATCAGCCCACGCAGGTTCTAGTACCACCAGCTCTGCCTGGTTCGGTGGCCTCAGGAACTTCATTTCGTGTCCCTACTGTCCCTAACTGTCTCTACTGCCAGGCTTTTGTGAGGTTAAACGTGCTGCTGAGAACATGGGAGCCCCCAGTCATATCGGCAATGGTTTAAGAGACTTCATGTGAAGAGGCCTTATATCTACAAACTCTTGGGACCCTGGGCTTCAGTTTCCTCATCTGTGGGGAGGTGTAAGCATCTCCTGACAGGGCTGTGGAAATGAGGTGAGGTGGCTGAGCGTGCTTTGGACACTGTGAGGTGCAAGGCAAATTTGGGAAGGAAAGAAAAGAGGGAGTTTTCTAGGATCCACCCATGGCCTGGGCATCACCCTTGACGTTGACCCAAATCTTCAAGATGAAGTCCAAGATGGGCTATTTCACTGAGATCAATGTTAAATGAGGCTTGCCTCTTTTAAAATAGTATTTTAACAAGCATTTATATAGTGCGTATCGCATGCCAAGCACTATTCCAAGCGCTCTACAAATTATTCATGCACTTACACTTATGAAATCCCTAGGAGATGGGCTGGTGCTACCCCTAATTTACAAATGGAAAAACTGAGGCTCAGGGGGATTGAAAAATGTCACACACTTGTAAGTGGCAGAGTTGATACCTATAAAGGCCTTAGCATAGCGCCCAATTCCCATAAAGGCCTTCGCATAGTGTGTCCACTAAGTGGTAGTGGGTACTACCATCATTATTGGTGCAATCATAATAACACGACATCTTTTTCCAGCGTACTATGGACAGCAGTCCCCCACTCCCCTTCACGGTTTTGCTTTCCATGGTTTCAGTTACCTGCAGTTAACCATGGTCCAAAAATATTAAATAGGAAATTCCAGAAATAAACAATTGATAAGTTTTAAATTGCGTGCTGGTCTATTTAGCGTGGAGAAATCTCGAAGCCATCCCACCCAGATGTGTTATCCCTTTGCCCAGCGTCTCCATGCTGCATATGCTACCTGCCTGTTAGACACTTACTAGGAGTAGCCGCCTCGGTTGTCAGATCAAGTGTCGTGATCCCACAGTGCCTGTGTTTAAGTCCCCCTGTTTCACTTAATTATGGCCTCAAAGCCATCCACGTAACTTTTATTACAGTATGTTGTTATACTTGTTCTATTTTATTATTAGTATTATTTTTTAAAAATATATTTTTATTGATCTCAGAGAGGAAGGAAGAGGGAGAGAGAGAGATAGAAACATCCATGATGAGAGAGAATCATGGATTGGCTGCCTCCTGTAAGCCCCCTACCGGGGATGGAGCCTGATACCTGGGCATGTGCCCTTGACCAGAATCGAACTCGGGACCCTTCAGTTCCTAGGCCGATGCTCTATCCACTGAGCCAAACCGGCCAGGGCTAGTTATTATTGTTTATATCTTTTTGTGCCTATTTTATAAACTAATTGTATCATAGGTGTGTATGTACATAGTACATACAAGGTTCCGTACTGTCAGAGATTTCAGGCATCCCTGGGGTCTTGGACCGGATCTCCCATAGGTAAGAGGGGGGCTACCGTATTTCACTTCTGTCTCTCTCCACCACCTAGAGTGCTATCTCAGCGAAGGCAGGGGGTTTTGTTTGTTTTGTTAACTGCTGTATTCTCAGCACCTTACACATAGTGGGTGCACAGTGCATGTTTGTTAAGTTATTATTGCCATTGTTACTATCTTTATCAGCATAAACCCTGACCTGATTTTCAAATCGGCACCAGCCCGCTGGGAGGAGGCATGCCTTCCATCTATGTGGGGGGAGGGAGGGTTTGGATATTCCAGCCCCCTTCCAGCCTGAGGCTGTGGAGCCCAGGGAGGGTGGTTTGGAGGGTGTGTTATTGCTTCCTGGGGAAATAGAATGGGAGGGTTTGACTGTCAGACAGTCAGCTTAATAACAACAATAAACAATATTTAGATCAATAATAATAACAATAAATAGCAATTACTGTTATTCCTTCCGTTTTCAGAGCATCCATCTTCCAGCTACTTAACAGCTCTTTACCCTTTTTTTTTTTCCTTCTTCCCTTTCAGTGAGACAGCAGGTTGGGGATGGGGATCTAGAAAGGGTAGGGTTTCCCCTTGTCCCATTAGCCAGTGTGCTGGAGAGAGGGGGGCCTTCTCTGGGACACCAGCGGCAGTGGGAGGAGGTGGGGTGGGGAGAAAGCAGCCACAGAGGCCTTCAGGCCTGGCGCCTGGGGAGAGACAGAGCCCCCGAAGGCAAACGAGGGGAAAAGGAGAGATCACAGAGAGACACGCACACCAACCAGACGTGGGGTGCGTGTGGAGTGGGCGTGTGAATGGAGACAGACAGAAGACCAGAGGACAGATGGGGAAGGCAAGTCAGTGAGAGAGGCAGAGAGGGGTAGACAGGCAAGATAGGCAGAGGCAGAAGGGGACACACAGTGGGGGGGGGGGGGTGGAGGATAAGGGAGTGAGAGAGAGGGGCAGCAAGGGAACCAAACAGGCATAGACGGACAGACGGACAGACAGACCAAAGGGAGAAAAGCCCCTGGAGAAAGTGCGAGGGACACACTTAGAAAAGGGGCAGACATGGAGAGGGTGCTGAGATGCTGAGGCAGGAAGGGCGGGCCGGGGAGAGCGGAGGGACACACACAGGGGCAGAGGGGTGAGGGGAAAGCAGGGGAGTGTGTGCAGGGGCCTGCGCACGGGTGGGTGGCTCACCTGGAGGTGGAGCAGGCTGTTCTCCTGGAGGTAGAGGTACTGCAGGCTGACCAGGCCGCGGAAGATGTTGGCGGGCAGGCTGCTGAGCTGGCAGCGGTACAGGTGCAGCGACTGCAGCCGCTCCAGGCCCTGGAAGGTGTCGGGCTCCAGGGAGCGCAGGTGCCGGTTGTCACCGAGGTCCAGCTCCTCCAGGGCCTGCAGGTGACGGAAGGTGCCCGGGTAGATGGTGGAGAGGTTGTTGGAGAAGAGCCACAGCGTGAGCAGGTTGGGCCCGAAGGTGCCCGGCCGCAGCGTGCGGATGAGGTTGTTCTGGAGGAAGAGGCGCTGGGTGCTGGGCGGCAGGGACAGCGGCACGGAGGAGAAGTTGTTGGCCTGGCAGCTCACGGTGGGCGGGGACGAGTAGCAGGTACAGAGCATGGGGCAGCTGGGGGCCGCTGGGGGCAGGGCCAGGAGCAGCAGCAGGAGGCAGGCTGAGGCGGGACCTGTGGGGACAGGGGGCAGGCCTTTCTGGGCAGGCTGCAAGGGCAGGAGTGCCCGCCAGGGGCCTGCCCACCCACCCCTAATGGCCAGGAGCCTGGCTCCTGGGTGGGAGGGTTCTGGGCACAAACAACCTAATTGCAAGAGGCCCCGGCCACTTCCACTTTTTGAGACCCCTGGTATATTAAAAAAATAAAAATAAAGAAAGAAATGCCTGGAGGACACCGTGGAAAGCACTGCTATGCTGCAGGCTGTTTCAGAGTGGTGGTCTTTTCCGTTCTTGTTGTCACTACGGTGGGTTTGACTGTCAGGCCTCAGAACCTTCGTATGGAAAGTTGAGCCGATCGCTCTTTGTTGTGGGGGACAGTCCTATACGGTGTCCTATTTAGGGTGTTTAGCAGCATCCCTGTCCTCTACCCACTTGATGCCAGTAACACCTTCCCCCTGATTATGACAACCAAAATGTCTCCAGACATTACCAAATGTCTCCTGGGGAGCAAAATCGCCCCCATTTGAGACCGGTTGGGGCTAAATTGAGATCTCTTGCGAATCAAAGGCCGAGGGGAGGAAGAGTGGGCCTTGGACCCAGGACCTATTTCCTGGGGTTCAGAGACCCTGGGGAAGACCGAGGGGTGCATGACTGTACGTGATGCCTGGCGCTGTGCGTGAATGTCTATGTCTGAGCCCAGTGCACACTACACGCAGAGCTGCACAGCCAGCGTGCTTGAGTGGCGTAGACATTATGGATGTCCCGTGAACTTCCTCCCATGGGGGACACACAGGCAGGGGTGGGGAACCCCATGCCGATGTGGCGCTCCAGCTCCTCAATTTGGGGCCTCACCATGAGCATCCCCGATCCTCCCTGCATGTGCTGGCTGTCCCCACGCGTGTGTGAGTGCCGAGTGCCGGCCCCATGCGTGTGTAGGCTGGGTGTGATGTAATATTCAGTGACACAGCGCTGCTGCGCTATTCGTTCACACCACCTCCGCGTTTCTCGGCCCTTCGCACCCCTCCCCCGTGCGGCAGTTCACGATCACTTTCTCCCGAGTGTTTCAGAGCCACGTGGGGTGGAGGAGCATGTCTCTCACCCCTCATCAGAACCTGGCAGGGGTGGGATGTGGGAGCGGGTAGGGAACCTCAGTGGGTTTCAGCAGGGCTGAGATTTGGGGCTAGCACGGGAGATGCCAGAGCTGGGAAGGTTCTCCAGTCCATCTGGTTCAAGCTCTTGTTCTACTTTAGTCACAACTGGGGTTCAGAGAGGGCAAGCGACTTGCCCAAGGTCACACAGCAAAGTGGTTGGCAGGGCAAGGACCAGAAAGGAATCTCCTCATGCTTGGCCAGGGCACTTCCCTTCCTGGCAGAGTCACCCTCTGAGCTCGCTTCCCCAAGGACTTGACACCAGAGAAAGCCAAATCCTGCTCTGACCCTTTAACCCTACCCCTTATCCACAAGCTCCCAAGAGTGTGGGCCCTGAAGGCCGCCAGCCCTAGGGAGGACTGCTCTCCCCCGGCCTCTAGGGCCCAGGAGAGACCGAGGGAAGGATGTGCAATCTGGAGCGCTGCAGAGTCAGGGGCCACGGTGTGGCACCAGGGGCTCTCCCAGCTGGAGGCTGAGCTCAGCAGCTTGGGGGAGCCAGCATCCCTCTCCCCACAGCTCCCTGGCCACCCCTTGCCCACATAAGGGGCTCCTCCCTTCTCTCCCCACCCCTCCCCTGGGTCCCCATGTCTCTCCCATTAAGGCCCACCTCCCCAAGCCTGAGCAGGGCCCCTCCATGACAGCAGCTGCGTAACAGTGACTCTGTTGCCATTTCTGGCCATTGCCGCCATGCAAAGCAGCTGTAACCCAAGGAGCCTCATCCATAATTCAGGCTGCAGCTCTCACTGGAGGCCAGGAGGAGGGGGAGGTGGGAGGCACTGGTTTCTCTGCCCCCAGGCCTGGCTGGAGTGCTCCTGGACTGAGGGGGGTGGGCAGGGAGCTGGGGAGCTGTGCCTTTCTCTTCCTCCTCTGCTCTCCTGTCCCTGCCCTTTTCCTTCTCACCATGGTCCCCTCCCCAACCCTGCTTCTCAGGGCTCTTCCCCCTCAGTCCTTCTCTCCAGGCCTGTGGCCTCCTCTCTCTCCAGGACCACAGTCCCACTCCCAGCCCTCAGTTTGCGAATCCCTGGCAAAGACTGGGGCAAGATGCACAGGGCATCAGAGCTGGAAGGGGGCACCTCAGCGGCCATCAGAGCAAAGCTCTTACTGCCCAGGCAACACCATTGAAGGCTAGAGAGGGGAAGGCTCAGTTTCTGACCGAATCTCTGGTGTCCGCCTCCAATTCCTTTCTCGGAGCCTCATGTCATCTCCCCCCTCCTCTATGGGCTGAGGAAAGCCCCTTCTAGGTGTCCCCACCCTCTCTGCTCACCCCTTCCTCTCTTTTCTCCTTTATTCTAAAGTCTGCAGGTAATGGCTAATGTTGCAGGGGAGTGTAGAGCAGGGACAGGCAGAAACCATCTGTTACTAAGCACCTACTGTGTGCCAGACACTATTTGTACATGTCTTTATGCACATAGAATACAACATAAGTCCTGCGAGATCCATACAATGGCCCCAGTCTGCAGAAGATAGGGGGGAGGCTCAGAAACATGGAATGAGTTGCCTCAGGCCACGCAGCTGGTATAGGCGGGACCCGGGATGGACAAGCGCACGTCCAAAGGGAGACCTCACATCACCCAAGGAAACTGCTCTGAGTGCGAGAGACGTGGCCCTTGAGAGAAAGGGAGGACTAAAGTTGCGCCCAGGTGCACAGGGCTGGGCCAGCCCTGACGCTGGGTCTGTTGGGCTGTTCAGGGTCGAGGCAAAGAGGGAATCAGGCTCTCTCTGCAACCTTCCTCTCCTGGGCTCCAGGTCAGGGCAGCTCTAGCGGCGAGGCTGTTGGGAGTCAAGGAGAGATGACCAGTGCCCAGGAGATAGGGCCAGAACTGACCAGAGGAGGGATGGAGAGAGGCCAGAACATGGTATCGATTCCAGAAGGCTGAGGTGCCCAGAGCCAAGAAGTATCCATTCATTGAGGGACCACTGTCAAGGAATCTGGGCCATCACCCGGAGAACCAAGGCTCAGAAACACAGTGCTCACCCCTGGAGCCTCCCTTGGGTTCAGAGGCTCCAGTGAAAGGAAACAGATGGACCCCGGGTAGAGGCAGGAGCCAGGGCACCAACCCACAGGGCAGAGAGGCCGGTGCAGAATGAGTGGCCTGGGAAGTCAAGGCCTCTGACTCTGAAGGAGGTACCCAGGGTCCCAGATGAGAAGCAACAGCTCCACGCAGAAAAGGCTGGGAAGAGGCTGGGGCCTGGGGACAGGGACCGGGAGGTGGGAGCCAGGAGCGGGATGGAGGTGGCGGCAGTGCCGGTGACGCAGGGGCCTGGGGAGGCACTGACGCTGCCTGGGAGTTTTAGGCTGCTGCAAACCGCTTCTCACTCTGCCAGAATGTGACACCCCAAAATAAGCAGTCACCGCGGCGGCGGCAGGATCCGACGTGAGGTCCCGAGATATAAACGGCAGCGTGGAGCCAGCCAGGGTGCCCACCCTCTGAGGCTGCCACTCCATGCAAATGTCCCCCCCCTTCCCCCACGGCCACCCCTCAAAGCCCTGAGCTCCGAGCCCCCGACCACTCCCTGAAAGAAGGGATGTGAGGGGCAGGCGCTCTGGGAATGGAGGGCTTCCCACGTGGAAGTGGTTACCAGAAGCCTCTTTGTCTCATCCCTGGCAACACCCCCCACCCCCACCCCGTCCCTCCCTTCCACCCCTTTCTCTTCCTCCTCCCCTTCCTTCCTTTCCGGCCCCCATCCCCACCCTGGCATCCACTCCCAGCCCTCTCTCATCCATGGTTACCCATCCCCAACCCCAGCGCTCATCCTCGGTCCTCTTCCCCGGTGCCTGGGACTCGTCTCTATCCACCATCCCCGTCCTCCTCTGGTTTCTGGTCTTCCCACTCCCCTCTCCTTGCAGTGTCCAGGGTCCCCGACTCTTTCCCATGACCCTGTCCCCAGATTCTGGGTGCTTGTCCCTAGTTTTCTGTTCACCCCCTTCCCTAACCTGGTCTACCTTCTCCTTCCTTCTTCCTCGGTCCTAACCTGGGTCCCGCTTCCCTCCACGCTTGTCCCTTCTAACCTCTATTCCTCCTCCTCCTCCTCCTCCTCCTCCTCCTCCTCCTCCTCCTCCTCCTCCTCCTCCCAGCCTCCCTCCTTCCCTAACCACTTTCTCCCGTCGTGACGACCCCCTTCCATCCGCCTCCCCACCCACCCCTTCCCCACCCCACCCCCAGTCTCTGGCCCACACCCTGGGCTGTCAATCAATTCGTGGAACTATATATTCCCAGCGCCCACCATCTGTCCTACCGGGGGCGCATTCGGATTTCCCCCTGCGCCCCTGTGCTCACAGGCAGCCCCCTGCCCACAGCCCTTGTCCTCTCAGGTGACTGGAAAGTGCTGAGGCACCGGGCACAGGAGTCGCTGAGTCGGCGCTTCCCCAGCCGGCCCGAGTCCTCCGCGTCCCCGGGAGCAGGTGGAGCCGGGACAGCGGAACCTGAGCCTCCCTCCCCCCTCCGGGCCGGCCCGCCTGGCCCCTGCGTCCCTCCACGGTCACCGGCTCCCCACACGTCCCCGCAGGCTCCGATCGAGTGCGCTTCTCCGGCCGGCAGCCCTGGGGGCGGGGCCGGGCTAAGGCTGTCCCCTCGCCAGGCTACCCCCACACCCGGCCACTGCCCCACCTCAGCCCTGTGGGCAGGGGCGCCCGGCTCCCCTCCCCTGTACCTCCTCCGCCCTCCGGCGGGCAGGGATCCCTACCTTGCAGCAGGCGCCCGAGCCCGGGCAGCATCTTGTCTCGACGCTGCGGAGAGGGGGCGGCGGTGGTGGTGGGGGGCTCTCCCACTCGCTCCCTGAGCCCGCCAGACGGACAGCGGGGACTCCGCGGGGCTCCGGGGGCCCGGGAGTCCCCGGGCAGTGAGGCCGGGCCGCGGCGCTCTACCCTGCGCCCCCCGGGCTGCGGGCCTCGGGAGGAGCCATCGGCCCCGACGGGACGGGGCGGGCGCGACGGGGCGGGGAGGGCTGGAGCTAGCCGTCGAAGCCCGGTGAGGGTGCTCCCCAGCGGCGCAGGCGGCGCGCGAGTCGGTCAGTCCGTGCGCCCCGGCTGCGAGCCGAGGGAGAGTGGGGATAGCGAGGATGCTTTTCCCAACCACCCCCACTCCTTCCCGCACTCGCTGGCTCCTCCCTCGCTTCCTAGCTCGCCGACGTAACCCTTTCCTGGCCACTAGGAGGCGGGAGCGGCTCTCTAGTCCCCTCCATCCCGGACCCCGCCCCTCCTTGAGGGACACGCAGGACTATGTTCCATAGCCTTCGCGGCGCCTCGCTTCCAGAAAAATCCCGGGGGGTGAGGGTGGGGGCGCATTAGTGTGTGGAACCTCATGGACTTGTTCAGTTCCCCCCCTCCCAAGTTTTCCGGAGGAGGTGGGCTCCTGGGTCACCCTCCCCGCCTCCTCGTGGCGTCCCTGGTGCCACGGCTCAGACCTTAACATTTCTCTCCCCTGGGAGCGCTCCAAGCTCCGCTTTCCCCTTCCTTTCCTGGACTCCCAGCCCCGAGCGTGAGACTATGTAACAATAGTGCAGGCAAGTTTGTGCATAGGCGCGTGCACGCGCGCTCAAGGACGCCTGTGCAGGTGTGACTCTGAGTGCGCACACGCTGCCTTTCCTGTGGGCCCAGGGAAGAGCGGAGCACGGGAGTGTGCCAGCGGGCGAGCCATTGGTGCCCACGCGTGTCCGTGCTGGTGGGACACGTGAGGCTGTGTGAGTTTGGCCGAGCGAGCTTGGAGATGGGTGGCCAGGGTACATGTGTCCGCGTGTCTGATGCATTTGCGAGCGGGTGCAAATTTGGGTGCGCATGGAGGCGCATTTGTATGTGTATGTTTGCTGTGTCCTAAACGGGATATCCCATCTCCCGCGCGCGGTCAGGGGAGGGCTCAAGGGTGGGGAGTGGAGCGACGGCTCCACGCGGGTTGCTTCTTTCCTTTAAGGAGAGGTGCGTTCTGATCTCATGCGGGCCCCTCGCGCCCCTCGTGGCAGCGTTCGGGGAGATGCCAGCCGGCCGTTTCCTGACAAAGGCGGCGATGCCAAACATCCTGGCCCTGACCCGGCCCAGCGGGCCCGGCATCCGGCCCTTGGAGGCCATCCCGGTGCGGACAGGCGCGGGGGCTTTGAGAGAGTCGCTTCGGGGACCGTGGCCAACAGGCGCGGCCCTGAGTTGGGGGCACCTGGAGTGGCTAGGAAGGCCAGCGCCAGAGCTATCTGCGTGCAGCCCCGCCGCGCCCACGGAAGCGCGGGAACCCCGACGGCCCCTCCCGGGAGCAAATAAAAGGAACCCCTCGCCCCGCCGCCTCTCTCTGGCTCCTCCTCTCCTGTCTCAGTTCTACGCAGCGCTTGGCAAACAGTCGGCGCTGTATAAATGCTGGTCTAGTTTTCCATTCATTCTCTGTTCCATCCACAGTCTCATTCTTCCCTCGTTCTCATTCGATTTTTCTCCCCCCCCCCGCCCCCTTATTCATAGTTTATGGTCTCCGTCTCTCCGTTCTGCCCGCCCTCCCTGCCATTTCCTCCCTTTATGCACTCGCTATCTTCTGTCTCTCTCGTGTCTCTCCGTGTCTCTGTCGCTTCCCTCTGGTCCTTGTGGCTCCCGTGTCTCCATCTCTGGGCCTGGTGTGCCTCATTCGCTGCCTCGATCACCTTTCCCACCTCATTTCATTAGCGGGCTCCCGGCCCACTTGCACCTTGAGCTCGGGCGCCCCCTGCTGGTCCCATCCTCTGCTCTTCCTGGGCTACCAGGCCCTCTGGGCACCTGATTGCCTCTCCCACTTGTCTCCATCGGGTCTGTAGGAGCGGAAAGGGGCGTCTGTGGGGCTCCGCTCCCCCTCCCATCTCTAGATGAAACGGGGCCCGCATTTCCCCGGACCCACCCAGCGGGGGAGGGCCCGCGCCCCGGGGAGGAGGCCCTGGAGGGGGAGGCAGGGAGGGAGTGTTGGGGGTAGCAGGGTGGGATTTGGCGTCCTTCCCCGGAATGAGCCGCGGCACAATCTGTCGTTGGGTTTGTTTGCCGAGCTGCCTCCGGAGCTCAGTGGGGCTGGCTCCCGGGGAGCGAAATATCACAAGATGCGTAGACAGACGCTCAGGGGTGGGTGGGCGGCGGGCTGACTCAGGTGTGCTGTCATCGGCTCCCGGGGCCCGCGCTCTTCTGGGAGGGGTGTGTGGGGGGGACCCCGGGTTCCCAACACAAGCAGGCATCCGAAGCTGGGAGGGGAGCCCCCATTCCGGGGTGAGCTTCAGGGAAAGGGGTGCACCTGCCTGGAGTCCTTGGCTCTAGGTCTCTTCTTCAGGCCTTGGAGCCCCAGGGAACACCCCCATCTTGGGTATGCTCCTGACGTGTATGAACCCCTCTGCTCATATCCCTTCATACAGGCGTCGGTTTCCTGTAACTATCTGCTGACTCACCACTTTCCTCGCACGAGACCGCCAGCTTTTTGAGGGCAGGAGACTGCTGTCATCCACCTTGGGGTCCTCCGCAGGTGCTCAGTGTACAGGCGGGGAGGGATGGTGGTGGTGGGTGGGTCGCTGGCTGGTCTGTCCACAGGAAATACCGAATGCATTTGGTCGTCCTGGTAGAACATTGGACCCCTTGTTCCTCTCCCTACCCACTTTTGCAGCCCCCCCTCCCCACCTCCAGACAGGCAGGGAATTGGAACCAGCTTTCCCTGGAGTGCGAAGACCGGAGGTCTCCAGGTGACCCTAAGCCAGTCACTCCCCTTCCTGGTGCCTCCGTTTCCTCATCTGTTCGGTGTGAACATGCTACTCACTCATGAGGCTTTGATAAATCTCCAGTCACTCAGGTGTGAGAAAGTGCTTAGTAAAACGGAGTTCTGACCAGAGACTGTGGTGGTGCCTGTGGCCATTGCCTTTTGGGTGGTGACTCATAAGATCTTTATTCCTGTGGAACCAGACACCTTGTTTCCAGGTGAGTTGAACTTCTGCAACTAGATGTTTTGAGAACTGAGGGAGAAAGCCGATGGCAAAGTGTAATGGAGGGCTGTGCCAAAGCGCAACTAGGCGCAGCCCTGGCTGGACACTTGGCTGGACCCTGGGGAGTACTAGGTCCTTAGACTTGGCCATAGAGCTGGCCCGCCCTCTGGTGGCTATCGATGGATCTGCAGCCCCACAGGAGGCCAAGGATCTTCAGAAATGGCTGATGGATAGATTTTCCCTGAGAAGGGGGATGACCTGCTGTGTGGAGAACAGTGGAAAGGGAAGTCATGTAGAAGAAGCAGGATATTGGCACAAACTAGAGGAGTGTCCACTCCCTCTGAGTTTCCCCTTATTAACAGCACCCCCTACTCTGTGTGACACCCTAGGCCTCTCTTCCATCTGGGGGAACCCACCGAGTGAGTCCCAGAACTCCCCTGGTCCTTTTCTCCACCTATTTGGCAACCTCCCTGTGTAGGTCTCTTGGCAGTTACTGCACGAGGGGAGGGAGGTGGCTCAATAGTCAAGAGCACAGGTTTCGATGGATTCCTGTTTGGCTGTGCCCCTCACTAGCTAGATGACCTTGGGCAAGGTGTTTAACTCTTCTGAGGCCCAATTTTCTCATCCAGAAAATGGGAGGCAGGCAATACTATCTCATAGGATTGCTTAAGGATTCAATGAGATAAACCAGGAGAGAACCTAACAGAGTACCTGACCCTGTGTCAATAAGCACTAATAATAATAGCATTAATTTTTTCCTTCAGTCTAACAGCACCCAAGAAATAGATGTTGCAGTCTAGGGGCAGAAAGCACAGTCATAACCTGAGGACTCATAGTCGCGAGTGGCAGAGCTGGGTTAGGGAGTCTGTTCCTAGTTAAAATCTCCTACCCTCCGTGTGTCTGACCCCATGTTAACCTCCACTTCTCCACCTTCCCCTGGCTCAGACCAGGCTGCTCAGTGTGATGAAAGCAATCTCCACCTGAAGTAGAAGTCTTGAGTTCTAGCCTGGACTCTGGCTCTGAATGGCCCGGTAACCTGGGACAGACCTCTCTCCTCTCTGGGCTTTAGGCTCCCCATCATTGAAAGGAACATTAAACTGAATGCTCTGGAAAGTCTCACAGAGCCATGACCTTGCGACATCCTTGTTTCTCTGTAGCTCTGGAACTGGAAACTACCGAAAGTGGAGCGTCTCTGCTGGATCTCATTCCCAGCTCTGAGGGTGTGATGAGAGTTTCAGGGGAAGGTCAGAATTTCTAGAGATCTCCTAGACCCCTCTCTGGGTTCCGCAGCCCTCCCAGTGGCCAGCAGGCCTGCCCCTGAGCTTGTCGGTGGCCACATACTCTGGCGGGAGGGGGCTGGGCCTGCACTTGTCACCCTTCCCACAGTGAGTTCCTCAGCCTACTTTGCCCAGCCAGATGGGGACATGGCTCCTTTCCAGGTTCTTTTTAAAACAGGGAAGAAAGCCTAAACTAGATTAGTTTAAAGGTCAAGGGTGTCAGAGATGTTTTCTTCTTCCTGCTTGGTTTCTAGAGCCTCTGTCCATTTATATTCTTTATAATATAACTGGCTTCTATTAACCACTTACTTTATGTCATGAGCTTATGTGTACTGACTCATTTAATAGAGTAGCTCTGTGGAGGAAGGTCTATTAATAACCCCCTTTTACAGATGGAGAAACAAACTCAGGAAGGTAATACTGTGCTTAGATTTGGATAAGCAGGGTCTTGGCCTGGGTCCCATGCTTTAGAGGGTTTTGCTCTGGTTCCCCTCCAGCCAACGTTCCCTCCATGGAGTGAAAAGTCCCTGAGACCGAGGGGTGTGCCCTCTGGAAGCCTGTATTCCCTTCTAGACCACACTTTGGGCAGCCAGGACCTGGGAACCTCTTGTTCAAATGGCCCAAGTCTACTTCCAGGACCTGCGTGGACATCTTCTCCCATCTACCTTTCTGCCAGTGTGTGCACCCTGGCCAAAGGGTGTGGCTGAAGCTTTGGACATGTGGGTGGGATACTCCCATGCACGTCCATGAGACCCCTTGTTGTTTGGAATGGAGATGTGCTTGTTAAGATAAGAGGAGGTGGCTGTATTTCTGTATAGAACTCCAAGGAGTCAGATCTCTAAAACTGAACCTAGCTTTTCAAGGTCAGGTGTCTTTGAAGAATACGAAGGAGCAATGCTGGTGTAGTAGGAGGTGAGGGGTACCTTGTGGACTGGTGGGATGGGGAGATACCTTTCAGCCCTTGGTACCAGTACCTCCATTTGCACTCCAGAGTAGCTCTGTGGAGGAAGGTCTATTAATACCCCCCGTCAGATGACTTAATCAAAGGGGACATGACTGAAGAGCCAGGCTCTGAATCCAGGTCTATGTACATATTTCCTTCTTTCATGAAAGTCCATGACAGTCTTGGCCATAAGTCAGAATGTTGACTCCCTGGAGGTCTGTCTATTGGTTAGAACAGTGGTCGGCAAACCGCAGCTCTCGAGCCACATGCAGCTCGTTGGCCCCTTGAGTGTGGCTCTTCCACAAAATACCACGTGCGGGCGCGCACGTACAGTGCGATTGAAACTTCGTGGCCCATGCGCAGAAGTTGGTTTTCAGAAAGGAGATAGACGAAACAAGTATACAAGACGAGTGTGGATGGGAGAGTTGGAAGGGGTCGACCTCAGCGAACGTACCTCAATCCGATTGAGGACGTTTTTAGCAAAGGCCAGCTTAGGAGTACCCTAATTAAGTTAATAACAATGTACCTACCTATATAGTTTAAGTTTAAAAAATTTGGCTCTCAAAAGAAATTTCAATCGTTGTACTGTTGATATTTGGCTCTGTTGACTAATGAGTTTGCCGACCACTGGGTTAGAAAGTTGGGTCCCATTGTATCTGCTTGAGTTCCCTTCCAAAAGAAGAGAGCCTCCCTTTCTCCCTAGATTGTGACTTCACTGAGTACAGGGTCCACAGTCTCTTTGTTTTTTCATGCACCCTGCCCAGCCTTGGCCCAGAGTTGCTGACTTCCTGGACTCCCGGTCTAGAGAGGAAGATGCTAATCACGGCGCAAGGTGCTATGGTCATGTTGATGTCCAGCAGATGGGGAAAGTCTGGAGGGTGGGTGTGGGGAAGTATTGGGAAGCATTGCCTAGGGCCGCCTATTAAATGAATTGCCTTTGACTCTTTTAGTCTAGGGATCCATTTTAGGAGGTTTAAGGATTCAGAATGAGTCACCCCAAGATGTGTCTCTGTGTAATGCAGAGTATTTTGAGCTAAAGGCAACCAACATCCTGTAGGCACAAGAGAAACTTGTGCTGCTCTTCTTAACTACAAGAAGAGGATGTCTCCAAGGAGGTGGGAGGGGCGGAGAACTAGTGCAGCAGTAAAGGGACTCCCTCCAGCCTTGTCAGCGCTGGCTGATGGTGCTTGCAAATTTGGCTAATTCAGTAAGTATGAAACGCCCCCCCCCCATGCTTTCATTTCCATCTCCTTTATCATTAATGGGTAGAACTATTTTCCAAGTATTTATTGATTCTCTGCTTAGCCTCCTGGGCAAAGTGATTGTCCACATCTTTCACCTGGTTTTCTGTTGAACCATTTTCTACATATGTGCTCACTCTCTGCTCACCCTGCTGGGGGAAGTACTTGTCCACAATTTTCACCAGTTTACCTGTTGAAGTCTTAAGGCTTTCCTTATGGGTTTGCGTGAGCCTTTAGTTTGATAGATACAGTGGGGCCTTGACTTATAAGTTTAATTTGTTCTGAGACCGAGCTCGTTAAGGATCTCGTTAACTCAAATTACTGTATCAACTCAATGCAAAAAATCGGCCGAGAGACAGCTGGTATCTCAAAAAACTCGTTAGTCGGGACACTGGTAAGTCAAGGCCCCACTGTACTAATCATTTGTCAACCAGATTTGGCCATTGGGGGCTTGTAAGGCACATGATCAAAGCTACACCTTGGGAAGATTAATTCTGAGATTAATTGAGGAAAATGGGCGGAGAGACAGAGAAATCTGTCAGCAGGCTTCTGTGATTGGTCCCCCAGTGGGGTCTGAATTGCACAGTGGCGGTGGGGTGGGCAGGAGGGTGGATAGCCCCTGAACTAGAGCTGTGACTCCTCACCTTGCTTCTTACCATGCCCCTCACACAGGTACTCGCTCTCCCTTGCAAAGTCAGTGGCTTCAGCCCACAGAATTTTGGGGAAAAGGGATTGTTTTCTCCTGTCCATTCACTATGTAAATGAGAAAGTGAAGCAATGCATTAAACTCTGGAAAAGAATCTAGGAAAGTGGCCCTACCCGGTTTGGCTCAGTGGATAGAGCATCAGCTGCAACCAATTGACGTGTTTCTCGCACATCGGTATTTCGCTCTGTCCTTCCCTCTATCCTCCAGTGAGGATTTAACAACAACAACAAAAAACGAATCTAGGGAAGTGTAATAAGAGCCTTGAAAATTTTACCTTTTGTCCTATTAATTTAACTTTTAGGAACTGATCTTAAGGAAATTCAACATGAAAAAGCGCCAGGTGGGCCACGGGGGTGACCCTGCTGCCCTTCTCCAGGCAGCGAGATGGTTAAGAAAACGATGGCTAATCTAACCAAAGCAAAAATGCAGCCACAAAAATGACATTATGAGGAATATGCCGAAGCATGGAAACTGTGTGTAACAGCACATTTGTTGAGAAAAAGCGGAACTCAAAATTTGCACGCACACTGTGGTTACAACCATGAACAGCAAGTACTCGTGTTGACAAAGCCTGGGGGAGAAAATGCAAAACATGAAAATTATTTAAAGTTGGGAGAATAACGGCTGATTCTCCTTGTTGTTTAAGGATCTTCCTTGTTCATGTTGTTGAAGTGTTATTTTCATGACCGAATGAGTTCTATAAAAACAAAACCTCTTTCACTGCTTGTAGAACACAGTCAAAACTCTTTAGCCTACGTTCACTGTAATAATTACCATGATTACATTTGTTAAGTGTTCATTACCTTCCAGGCAGTGAGGCGAGTCACGTATGTGATTTCATTGGCTCTTCATGACAACCCTGAGAGTAAAAACTAGTATTACACTCATTTTACAGATCAGGGATCTGAGATCCCTCTGGGTTAGCCCACCTGCCTAGCGGTTCACGGTAAGTGGCCGAGCCGGGCTTCAACCGCAGGCTGTCTGACTCCAGAACTTGTGCTGACTTCCATGGCTTTGTGTGTCATTGTTTAATGAACTTCAGCTATTAATGTGTCACCATCACAATTTGCGGGGATAACTTTGGCTCACACACCATGTGCTATGATTTACTTAATCTTCAACTTGAAATCAATGCACTCTTTAAACATTTGAATACCTTCTCTAGCATCATCTTGAGCAAGAATTGCCTTGGAATTATCTCTTAAATGTGTAATATTTACCAAAGTACGATAAAATACAAAAACATTAATAGTATAAAAAATCACCTAAGATCATCTTGTACACTCCTTTTTGGAAAATTTGAACCATTTATGCCCCAACCTTTGGTTCCAGTCTTACACCCCCTGCGCATTCAGGTACAGTCATTCCTGAGGCCTGAACCCATCCCAGCTAGAAGCCCTCTCTGGGCTCTCCCAGCCCCTCCCAGCTGGGTGCATTCAGTCCTGTGTCCTTCCTGTCCCCAGGCGCAGTGCCTCCCCAAGACTTCTGAGCCAAATCCAGATCAAAGCCATTAGTAGACAAAGAGGACACTCATGTTCATAAGGTTGCCCACCATAATAATTATTTCCTATTTATTAAGTTCCTACTGTGTGCCAGGCACTATCTTAGAAGCTTTACATATACATTACCTTTATTGGCTTTTTTCCCCATCCATTGGCCCATCTCTGGGCCAAAGAATATACATTAAACAATTCTTTTTATTTTACTGTTGTAAGGACACTTTACCTGACATTTACCTTTTAACAGATTTTTGAGTACACACCCAGTACTCTTATCTATAGGCATAACTGAAGCTTTATTATTGACTCCTTATAATGACCCTATGAAATGGATATGATTTTTAATTTCTACTTTACATGTTGGGAAACCAAGGCCCATTTGCGGGAGTCACACAGTGGGTAAGTCACAGAGCTGATTGACCCCACTGTTCTTCTCTTACCACGGTAGTCCTCCCTTGGTCTTGTTAAAGACGAGGGGTCTAAAACAGGCCGACATACCCTCCTCCCAAAGTGGGCCTATGAATTTCTTGCTTCTCCAGGGTGTGGGGGGAAGAGGCACTCATTTATTATGGGTGGAGGTCTTAACCGGTAAGATTCTTTTATTTTATTATTTTTACATATATTTTTATGATTTCAGAGAGGAAAGGAGAGAGTGAGAGAAACATCAATGATGAAAGAGAATAATTGATTGCTGCCTCCTGCCCCCCCCGCCCCGGGAATCGAGTCCATAGCCCAGGCATATGTCCTGACTAGGAATCAAACTATAACCACTTGGTTCATAGCTTGATGCTCAACCACTGAGCCACGCCAGGTGGGTGGTATGACCCCTTTAAAGACAATTTGACAACAGCTATTAACTTTAAAATGCACATGCTCACTGACCCCGCACTTCACTTTTTAGGGAATTATCCTGCAATTACTCTGTGCACAAAGACATGTGTAGATTGATGGTCAATGCGGCCTTGTTTGTAGTAGCGTATGATGTAGCACACACAACCTAAATATCGTCAGTAAGGGATTGGTTACTTAAATTTCAGCCCATCCATACACAGCCATCAGAAAGAATGAAGAAGGTCCTGCATGTTCTTATATGGAATAATCTCAACGATACTAAGTTACTAGTAACTAAGCAAAAGGCAGAATAATGTGATAGTATGTAACCATTTGTGTCAAAACCCTGTGGGATGAAATATACATCACCATACACACCCATACAGATAACATGCATAGAGGCTCTCTGAAAAGGCATCAACAGAACAGGTAAGAGGAGCTGCCAGATTGTGCGTTGGAAGGACTCTGGTTGAGATGACAGGGCAAGGACTGGTCTTGCCCCAGTGCTTGTCCAGCCAGCAGACTGTACTCGAGTCTCAGGGTAATTTGAGGGGCTTGGGAAAGTGACTAATAGAGATTCTCCCACCTCCATGCCCACAACAGCCCCCTCAGGTTCTGCCCCAGATCGTGGGAAACTTATTTTTTACTCTGTAACCTTTTGTACTTTTTTAAAATTAAAACGAAACGAAGCACCTGTGCATGTATTATCTCTTTAATAATTTAAAGTTTAAAATTAAAAAAGAGAGGAATGTCCTGCTTGAGGCAAGACCCACCTAAGGAATGCAGACTCTTCAGGCTGCAGGTGGGCCCAGACGGAGGAGTTGAGCTGCCAGGGCCCGGAGGCCTCTCCCACCACACGTGCAGGGCCCGGGACCCTCTTCCAATCTCTTTTCAGTGGAAGGTTTTAACCTCTCCTTTCTCCCAGCAGTGGCTGCTGATGGCTTCAGAGCAAGTTTGGGGTTGAGATGTAGTTCAGGAGCTTCCCTGAGCCGAGAGATAATCATTGATCGGCTGCCCCCTGCACGCCCCCCACTGGGAATCAAGCCTGCAACCTGGGCATGTGCCCCTGACTAGAATCGAACCTGGGATCCTTCAGTCCGCAGGCCGACGCTCTATCCATTGAGCCAAACCAGCTAAGGCATTTCCCATCTTCTTTAGGATATTTTAACTCCAGAATCTTGTACACCAACCTGGATTCTTCATAGCTCTGGGCCCTCCCAGTCCCCATTCACAGGGAACCCCGCAGACATCCCATACCCTGCGTGGACCCAACTTGTCAGCATGACCAGGTCTAGGCCAGACCATGCACAGAGCTCAGTGGGGACCAGTTCCCTCCAGTTGCCCTTCCTGGATCTGCCAGCCCTGCTTCTCGGACCCCGTTTGTCAGCGTGCCTCTAATCCAGCGGTTCTCAACCTGTGGGCCGAGACCCCTTTGGCGGTCAAACGACCCTTTCACAGGGGTCGCCTAAGACCATCCTGCATATCAGATATTTACATTACGATTTATAACAGTAGCAACATTACAGTTATGAAGTAGCAATGGAAATAATTTTATGGTTGGGTCACAACATGAGGAACTGTATTTAAAGGGCCAGAAGGTTGAGAACCACTGCTCTAATCCCATCACTTGCTTTGTGGCTCTCTGTTTCCAGGTTTGATTACAGGTCTCTCCTTTGCACCTTCATAAAGTTTAAAGACCGACCCTAGCCCGGCCAGCTTGGCTCAGTGATTGGGCGTTGACCTATAAACAATCTCTGTGTTCCATTATAAGGGCTATTCCAAGGTCACTGCTCTACTAATAAGCTACAAGGAAGTGACTGAAGGAGATTATCCTACCCAGTAAAGGTTATGTCCTCCCAGCCTCGCTGCTTGCCTTCCCTGGCACTGCCTTGTATCAGAGGGTCTCCAGGGGTATAGGCTTTGGTGCTTTCCCTGGTGGGCAGACCCCTGGGGATGTGGGCCCAACAAGTCCCAAATTTATTGCCAACAGTCTTAGTCCAAGTTCTTCATAAGTAGTACATGGTATTTCTGTAACACTAGGGGCATTTACTGATTTATTCTCTTCCTTAGTCCTGGTAACCCCTAACCTGGGGAAACAACCTTTCTCGGGGAGGTGGTCCTGGTTAAAACACATAGTGCTAAGAGGGGGAGCTAACATATGTCATATACGCCAGGTCCCTTGAAACATGAGCTGTGCAGATGTTTCTTCCCTGCAGCGACTGCGTCAAGCAGCAAGGGTGGACCGGCTTCCGGCAGGCACATGCCTGGGTTTCGGGCTCCATCCCCAGTATGGAGTGTGCAGGGAGCAGCCAATCAATGACTCTCATTATTGATGTTTCTATCTCTCCCTCTCCCTTCCTCTCTGAAATCTATCTATCTATCTATCTATCTATCTATCTATCTATCTATCTATCAATCATCTATCTATCTATCTATCTATCTATATTAAAAAAAGAAAGATGGACCCTATGTGGGGGGACTCTGATGATCCCTGACTTTGAGGTGCACACATTATAAGATGAGGCAGGGCAGCTACAACTAGCAGCCCCAGTGGGCGGAGGGCAGTGGGAGCTGGAGGAAGACTGGTGAGTGAGGCCTCCTTCCTGCCTCAGGCCAGGCTCTCTGGCTGCCTGGCTGACTGGCGTGGGTAGACGGAAGAGAGGTTCTGTGGCTGACTTGTGCGACTGTACCGGGGAGGCAGGGGGAGATTACAGATAAAGTACACTTAGCCTGGTCAGCTCTTCCAGAAGACTCAAGCCACCAGCTGCAAAATGGAGTCTGAGCATCACCGCCCCACCCCTGCCTCTCACCTACTCAGGTGTTGGGCCTGAGCCCAATCACTGAATCTGAGCCCAGATACGCATCAGATGTGGGCTGATGAACAGCTGATAGCATCTGTGCTGTTACCCCGGGGAGGTATCTGCTTCTTCTCCCCGAGGACTCTGAAACCTAGCGCTTCCCCAAGGACTCCACCTGTAGTCCTGCTGGCCGGTGGCGCAGGCGGTCAGGGAGGGCCTGGGGACATGCTTTGTTTGGCAAATTGTAGAGAACAGTGTACACACCAGGGCCTGATTATCCGGTCTCTTCCCTTTCCTTCACCAGGAAGCGGCAGCCCATGGCCCAGGCTCCACTAGGAAAGATGGAAACTGGCTGGGGAGGGGAGATGGAGCAACAGGGTCTCCGAGTGGACATTGGTGCCGTCGTCCCATCCACAGGTATGTCTGTGTCCTAGACGGGAGGAAAGAAAGCCGTGCTCATGTTGAGCTGTGCAGACTCAGGCCATTTGCGTCCAGGAGCCTCATGACCTTCAAGAACTTTCCGCAGGGAAGATGCCCCTCCGCTTGGGGAGCGAGAGACTACAGAGTTTAAAAGACTCAGCCGCTCACGATGGGGCAACTGCACTGGCCCTGTTCACACAGGGGAGGGCAGCTGGGTGGTGTTTGGAATGTGGGAAAGTATGAAAACAAAGAAGCGCCAATTCCTAGCAGTTCCCAAAGGAACGGCCCACGAAAGCAGAAAACCACAAAGCTACTTGGCATCTGAAACCAAGAGCGATTCCACGTCGGAGGTGGTTCACACACCTCTGACACCATTCCTAGGAAGGAACTTTGTCAAAGTCCCATGCCCAAGATGACAGTGTGACCAGGAATTTGCTTTTTCAAATCCCAGAGAAGTAGGATTAAAGTTGGGTGTTCTTTCTCTTTGAAAATGTTAGTTTTAGGAGGAATTCAGAAAGATCTGACTACACAGATACAGAGAAATGGGGTGCAGGGCAGAGTTCTCCCCAGAGTGGTCCTTGAACTGCATCAGAGTCATCACATATGTCTGGGGGTGGGGCCCAGGAAGCTGATTCCATTTTAAACGATGGTACATCATACATGCAGTAAAGAGCACAAACCTGAAGTGTGAACAGTCCAATGAGTTTTCACATGTGAATAGAGCTGTATAATTACCACTCAGATCAAGACATAGAACACTTCCAAGTTCCCTGAAGGCTCCACCCTACCTCTTCTCATTAGAGGTAATTAACCAACTTCTCCCCTTCTGGCAGTCATCAACCACTGATCTGATTTTTATCACTATTGGCTCACTTTTTTGTTCTTAAACTTCACACAAATAGAATTATACTACACACACACACACACACACACACACACACACACACTAGTGGCCTGGTGCACGGATTCGTGCACATTGAAAGGGAATTAATTAGAAGGTGGCCTGTGGGGCAGGACTGGGTGAGAGATGGGCCAGACATGCCCTGGAGCCAACCTCCGGCAGTCCCTCCATGGGGGGCCCACCTGGGGCAGCACCGCGGCTCAAAGGGCGTCTGTGGAGTGAGCGGTGTCCCTCCTGCTGGTGGGGTCTCTCAGCCTGGCCAGAGGGGATCAGGCCGAAACCAGCAGTTTGACATCCCCTGAGGTGTCCTGGAGTGCGAGAGGGCATTCTGCAAAGTTGCTGTCACTCAGCAGCTCCTGTGTTGAGTGTCTGCCCCCTGGTGGTCAGTGCGCATCATACCTACCAGCTAGTCCACCGGTTGGACAGTTGTTTAGCCTTTTATATATATAGATACTCTTTAGTGTGTTGTGAGAAATAGAGTGAAGAAATAAAATGGAGTCATTCTAGTCAAGCTGCTAAATTACTAAAAATCAAGCAGGTTGAGGCACAAGGAAACAATTCTATTATTATTTTTTAAAATTTGTTCTATTCTTGTTCTAATTAGCCTGGAAACATAAAGTTTTGAACTCTCCAGTCCTGAGTCAATGTCCCAGACAGCCTGCCATCCATTATCCAGATCACTGGTCATCTAGAGCAGAGGTGAGGAATGTCCGGCCCTCAGGCCATGTGAGGCCCATGAAATCATTTGGTCTGGACCTGCCAAGGCATTAGGAGTGAGTTAATTAAATATAGCAGGCTAATTTTTAAGTTGATAATTTTGTATGGACCTTGAATGATGTTATAAATATCCAAATGGCCTTTGGCAGAAAAATGGTTCCCCACCCTGATCTAGAGTAAATACCTTGGACCAACCCAGAGGCTAAGAATGCAAGACCAATTCTTCTCAAGAATATACTTTTTACTATAAGAACCCTCAGCGTTTCTCTCTTCTTCAGAACACTCTGGGCATTGCATAAGTTGCATTTCTGGTTTGCAACCCTAAAACTCTTGAATCAGCCTTATTTTCATCCTTTAAAATTTTACCCATCCGGGAGGTGGAGTGGGTAGCTGTATTTTTTTAAAAATACAGTTTTATTGATTTCAGACAGGAAGGGAGAGGGAGAGAGAGATTGAAGCATCAATGAAGAGAAAGATTCATTGATTGGCTGCCTCCTGCACACCTCCTACTGGGGACTGAGCCCGCAACCCAGGCATGTGCCCTTGACTGGAATGGAACCCAGGACCCTTCAGTCTGCAGGCCAACGCTCTATCCATTGAGCCAAACCAGCCAGGGCTGGGCAGCTGTATTTTTAAACAAGCTCTCCTTCAGATTTTTATGAACGATCCAGGATAAGGGACTGGTTCGGGGAAAGACCTTGGCACTTGAAGGAAGCCAGCTGGACTTGGAATTCTATCTTCACCACTTCCTGGCTGTATGATCCCAGTTGCCTTTTCATTTTCGTGGGCTTCAGTTTTTTCATCTATACAATGAATTATTAATGATCCCTAACAAGTATTGAGTGCTTACCAGATGCCAGCCACTGTTCTAAGCACTGTATGTGTATTAACTCATTGAATTCTCTCGACAAATGATGAGGTGGGTGCTATTGTTATCTCCAGTTTAGAGAAGGGGACGCAGACTTACTGGGATTCACACCCAGGCCATCTGGCTTCCCTGGCTTTCTCCACCTGCCACTCCTCCATTGCCATCGCGAGGCAGTTAGAGGATTAAAGGAGAGCATGGGAGTGAAAGCTTTGCACAGGCAGGCAGGACAGCTAGTACATAGTGATTCTTCTTCCACGGGCCTCATTGGGAAATTGCCTTTCCGTCTTATGAAATATGCAGAAATTAATCTAAACAAACAAGCAAACAAAAAAGCCAGCCACGATCATGATAGATGAAGCCTGAAAGATAGGATCTTTGTAGGATCCAGAAAAATCCAGCATTAACCAGAGAAGAAGACACCTCTATGGCTCCCTGCCTTGGGTATTTTGGCCCATTGGTAGGTAGGAGGCTTTAGACAGATGTGTCAGACTTCATCTAAGTGTCAATCCATCAACTCCCTTCACTCTGACTTTGTACTGAACAAAGAACCTTCTGGTATTGATTTCCTTTCCCAAAAGTATCCTTCCTGAAAGAGACTGTGCTAACCAGCCAACCTCAGGATGCCTGTCTGTGGGATGGCTTCACTTCTCGGTGTAAATTAATAAATTGCTTTTCAGGTTTATCAATCAGTCTCCTATGAGTTTGTTTAGTGTAGGTCATTTCCCTCACACCTAATCACAACAACTAAGCTCTCACAGGGAGGCTGGGGAGGAAACACCATCAGGGTAGTATAAGTGAGATGCCCAAAGAATGGTATGGAAAGGTCTGCTGTGAGACTGAAACCAAGGATCCTTATAACGTTGATTAAATTTATCTTTAAGACCTAGCTCTAGAAATCACATCTCTCCATATACCATTCAGAGACCTAGCCTTTTCCCCCGATAATCAGCAAGCTTCAAGCTTCAAGGCGGCAAAAGACAGCATCCCGGACCTGCCTAATGATTACCTCTGCAGGCTAAAGGTAACATCTTGCCCTAAGATATGTTTCAGCCCCTGAGCCCTCAGGTGGAATGTCCCCCTGGCTACTTTCCCATGAAGCCAGTCAGAGGGATGCTGGAACAGCCCTTAGGACTGTCCTCAAGACCTGAAGAAATACTTCATCACCCTTTCCTCACCTCTGACAATCAGGTCCCAGCATGACTGGAATCCCTAACCCTCACTGTTTTGTGATTTTACCTTTATAATCTGTAACCTACATGCCATAGGGGAGTTTGGGCCTTTCAGCATTAGATTCCCGTTCTCCTGGGTGGCGCCGTTCATAACAAAATAGCCTATATTCTCCACAGCAATTCTTGGTGTTGGCTCTGCCAGCATCAGATGGACAAACTCTTTCTGTTTGATAACAAGACCAAGGAGGACAGAGAGAGGATTCTGAGTGGGGAAGGTTAGGGGGTGGGGAAGCATCAAGAAAGGCTTCCTGGAGGAATCTGCTTACCTGGGTTGGAAGTCTATCTCTTCCCACTTACCAGCTGTGTGACTTGGCAGGTTACTCTCTCTCTCTCTGGGCCTCTGAGTCTTCACCTTTAAAGTGGGCATAATGCATAGAGCGTCGGCCTGCGGACCGAAGGGTCCCGGGTTTGATTCCGGTTACGGGCATATTCCTCCCCACCTTGGGTCCTGGTCACGGTGCGTGCAAGAGGCAACCAATCGATGCGTTTCTCTCACATTGATATTTCTCTCTGTCTTTCCCTCTCTCTTTCACTCTCTCTAAAAATCAATGGAAAAATACCCTCAGGTGAGAATTAAAAAAACAACAATAACAAGATAAAAACAAATAAAGTGGGCATAATGTTAGCAGCCGCCTTACCGGGGTGGCCATAAGGGTGAAGTTAGCACAGTGCTTGACCTACAAGCTACACTCAGTAAATGGTGGCCATTCCTGTTGTCGTTATTAACACCCAAATGATGTTTTCATTGAGGGGAATTCTAGGAGAAGGAGGCACATTCAAGGCAAGTTCGTCTCAAAGGGAGGGAACGCCGAGTCGGTTTGCTTTAAGACTCAGAAGGCAGAAGCCATTTGCAGCCGAAGGCTCCTTCCTTGAGTGTGGTCACAGCCCGCCTGTGGTTTTGCAGCCCATGGGCAGAGTTGCCGTACAATCTATAAGAATCCATCAGCGTCGAGAACTTCCGTGGTTTCTGAGTCACTGTCAGGCCATTTCAGCTTCCAAGCAGAAACTCCTGGGGCAGACTCACCATCTGTCCTCTGAACAGGGAGGGGAGACCGCTGCACCCCACGGCAGACCCCTGCTCCCCTTCGCGGAGTCCCAGTGTCGCAGCCAGTCCCAAAGGGAAAGGTGCTCTAGAGGGTCCAGCGAGGGCCTTCCAGACCCACATCTCTGCTTCTCTGCCCAGGGTCCTGTCTACAGATCCTGATGGGGCCTTTTCTAGTGTCACTAAAACTTGATCTGGCAGATGCAGGGAGGAAGGGTAGAGACGGACAGGAAGGCATGTGAGAGGGGTGCTGGGGTTTCAGCCATATGTATGCACTCCTGGCAGGTGGAGCGGTTCCCCTTCTCCCCAATTTCCCCCTCTTTCCAGTTAGTCCCTGACACCTCCCCCGCCCCCCGGACCCCCCCATTCTGTACCATGGAAACTGCTCCCTTGGCCTTTCCCCATAGCAAAAGGGGAGTGTTCCATTGGCCCCAGCTATTTCCTGTTCTTTTTATCTTGTTCTATTTCCTGTTGTTTTCACTCAGGAATCATGTCTCCTCCTCCTGGACCCATTTCTTCTTTTCATGAGAGTGCACGTGGGTGGGGGTGGGTGGTTAGAAAAGTCAGGCCAGGAGACACAGCCCCATGGCTGAATGAGAGGCAGTGTTCCTCTCTTGTTTTAACCAAGGACACCTCTGAAAGGGGTACCACTCCCATTCCTGTTACTAATAATTGCTGCCCATATTAACCCAATTCGGAGGTCATGCTCTGTCCAGCGCCTGGGGTGAGGGGCTCAGGGAGGCTGGTGGGGTACTGGTTAAGAATATCCCAGCTCTGCCACTGACTACCTCTGTGATCTCGGGGGAATTGCTTAATTCATTAATTAATTGCATTATCTCAGGTGGCCCAGATCATGGATGCTAACCACACCTGTCTCCACAGGATTGTCCTGAGAGTCAGCACAAAGCATTTAGAATGGTGCCTGATGGGTGGTCAGCGCTCAGTGAATATGAGGTCCTACTGATAGGTGTTATGTTACCTCTCAGGGGTCAGGTGTGGTCCTTAGCTTGGGAGGTTCAGAAGCTGTCAGTGCACCCAGCGTACTATGTTCTGGCAAAGTCTATGTGAGAAGTCCAGTTACCAATAGATGGTTTCTTGGTGAACATGGACGTAGAGCTGAGTGGAGGGCAATGAGCAGCAGGCGGCTCATGTGGCCTCTTTCTATCACAGGAACTGGCCCGGAAGCTCCCTGTGGCTGGTCCAGGAGCCCTACTCCCCTGAACGCATGCACGCATGCAGAGGGAGACTGATCTGACTGCAAACATCTGCTGACTCCAACATCTTCCAGGGCTGAGCTGGTTGACTTGACTGGCACAACACCAGTAGCTTTAGGGCGTCCTTTCGGATTCACCCTTGGTTAGAGAAAAGTCTCCCCGGAGCAAGGAGGCCTCATCTTCATTCAGGGCTACGTAGAGGCTCCCAGGATTGTCAGAACCGCTGAGCACAGCGGGAGACACCCTGAAGGGCCAGCTGTCAGACTCGCTCCCTCTCTGTCCTCTCCGGCTCTTAAAGGGACTTCCTTCCCACAGCTCACAGCACACACACACACAGGCCCATGCTCTGGACAAGCCTTCTCGAGTGGGGAGGTCACCCTGGTTACACTGATGTTTGCTTGGGTGTTGCCTAGAGCTCAGTTCCCTGGGGTATGACTCCTGATGCAGATGGCTGAGCTCATGCAGTATGCGGTGATATTTCCCCTCCTTTGTTCCTTTTTTAGGTTAGGGGCACTTTGCAATCCTCAAATACAGACTTCCTGATTGCCTTTGTTTTCCAGTAATTAATACTTTTTGTTAACAACAAAAGCTGCATGTATCAGTTAGCTAGTATACTAATTGGGTGATTTTCTTGCATTATCTTTAATCCATACAACAACCCAATTCCACTTTTACCTATAGGTGAGGAGATTGAAGCTCAAAGGGATCCATAAAATCAGTAAATTGGCCCAAAATCTGTGGGTGCTTGTTTTGTGTGGGTTTTTTGTTTTGTTTTTTTTTGGCATTGCTTCAAGATGGTGCATATTTTCTCCCGAGTTGGAATGAAAAAAAATTGAATTTACCTTTTATCTTCCAAAAACAAACTCTTGAAACCACTTTGAAGACCAAAGCTGGTAAACCCAGATATTTTGATTTGCACAAGCCTGGATTTTGCAAGGACACAAAGTTTATGTTTTGCTTCATTTGTCTTTTTGCTTGGCATATCTGAAATCCAAGGCCTTTATCAAAGAGAACCATGGGAATCAACAGCTGAATGGTGATGGTTTGGAAGCAGGTAATGTCCAGGTGAGAGATGATGTCTGAAGAAGGCAGTGGCCAAGGATGGACAGGAGAGATATTCAGGGGTAGAATCAATAGACGTGATTAAGTGATATGGGCTGCTGTCCAAGTGCCTTCACTTAGGCCGTCACTCCAGCCTCCAGTGTGGCCATTCCCCTGGCCGTGTCTGCTCTCGCTGGTTCCTGAATGTTCTTGCTCTGTCTGGGCTCCATGCCTCTGCATGTGCTGTGCTGCCTGCATGTGCTGATCACGCCAGAAATCTTGGGGTTCTTTGTCTGTCTCCCCAGCTAGAGAACGAGCTCCTTGAAGGAAGGTGCTGAATCTCTTCTCTCGGAATCCCAGCCTCTGGCACAAAGCCTCAGGCACCACGAATGCTTGTTGAGCGGATCAATACATTAAAAAAGGATGCAGGGTGAAGAGGAAAGGAAGTAAAGGGAGAAAGAATGAAGACATGGGGGCGCCATCAGATCTTATTATAATCACTCCTCTCTCTGATGTTACATGTTAATCCTCTTCAGAGTGAGGCATGAGAGTGATCCGATGAGCAGGTGCCTCTGCTAGCTGCTGGAACTCGAGCCAAAACGACTGGGGATGGTTCATCCTGTCATTCTGCCCCGACAGTTTCCGTGAGACTCGCATCCCTAGGGGCAGTGCCTTCTGCAGACATTGATGTGGGTGTGAGCCGGGGCACTGAGAACCAAGAGAGAGGTAACAAGACGAGGTGGACAGAGTTCTGACGACCTGTCCTGAGTCCTGAGCTCCAGTCCTGGATGCCCAGACAGCCGGTGAGCTGGGCTTTCTGACAGGCTCCTGCCAATTGACATTCTAAAATCTCTATTTGCTTCGACTTCTTCTGTTCTTTCCTTGCTACTTCCACACTCACTGATCCCCCAGGTCCTCAGGAGACCAAATTGTAAGCCAGAGCAGGAGATAGGGCTTGAATTAATTTCAGTGTCTTTGTGTCTTGCAGTAACAGAAAATCTTGCATCTTAAATCCTGTTTGTCTAAGCGGCTATATTTTCTTATGTGTTTTCCCCCCATCAGTTAATTGTGTGTGTTTTTAAAAATATATTCCATCAGTTAATTCTGAAGGAAAAGATTGATAGAGAGAGCATCAGACATTGTTTTCTCTAATGTCCAAATGTTCTAGGTTAAGTCCCTGCAGCAACAAACTCACCTCCTATTTCTTTTGTGACAATGACTGTAATTAAGCACTACAGCTCTCATCTCACAGGGGGGGCAGGCAGAGAGCTTGCTCAGGGCTGTGTAACTATGACACCCGGGAACAGGACCATAGCTGTCCCCATTCCATGCGGTCAGTGGCTTGGGTGGTTGCATTTTCTTTCTTTCTTTCTTTTTTTTAAACATAAGGACTCTTATTATTTATTTATTTATTTATTTTTAAAATATATTTTATTGATTTTTTACAGAGAGGAAGGGAGAGGGATAGAGAGTTAGAAACATCGATGAGAGAGAAACATCAATCAGCTGCCTCCTGCACACTCCCTACTGGGGATGTGCCCGCAACCAAGGTACATGCCCTTGGCCGGAATTGAACCTGGGACCCTTCAGTCCGCAGGCCAGCGCTCTATCCACTGAGCCAAACCGGTTAGGGCGGTTGTATTTCCTTTATCCTTTGTGTTTTAGTAGCGATCTGGAAAGTACCCCCTGGTTCTTCTGGCCTTCCACCGTCCTAACCTCTCATTTCTTCCTCCTTAAAATGAAGGGTGGGCTTGGAATAGCTTGAGTCCCTGGGACCCTGTAGGCAAGGATCCAGGAGGCTGGGCATGAGGGTCAACCTACTGCACTGAATGAGCAAGAAGCTTCCCCCCCCCGACCCCCCCTTCAGCTTTGAGGAGGAAATGGCCAGGAAGTTGGCAGCTCACTTGCTCTGGGCCAGAATGCTAGCAGCGCAGCTGGTTCGGCTGGCCATCTCATGCTGATCACAGGCTCCGATGGGCAATTATACGTGTCTTTGATTAATAAAAAATGGGGCGATAATGAATACTTAATCAACGCAGCCTGGCCGGGAGGCTCTTTCAGAACCTGGGCTGGGGGTGAGGCAGGAGGTACTCAAAGGGGTCCTGGGAGGCGAAGAGGTAGGGCACCCCCAGGGGGTGTTCTGGAAAGCTGTCCAGTCCTGGTCCCTGGGCCTCTTTGGATTCTGTGCTGGCAGATCTGCTGTGCTTGGGATTTGCTGGCCACCCTGGGAACATGAGATTAGGAGAGAGTTAAGCTGGTAGGCAAATGGGGAAAGGTGTGTTCTGTGCCCTCCCATGTGGCCAAAGAAAAGCACAAGGCATAGGGTGTGTGTGTGTCCGTGTGTCTGCAGGCGGCTGTGTGTCCTCTGTGTGTGCTGTGAGTTTGGTCGGGTGGGTTCTGTGGGTCTGCTGTGCCTGCCATGGTATTAGCACTAACTTGGTTGGGAGGGAGGAGAGGCCAGGGACCTGGGAGGCTGAAAGAGCATCAAGAGAGATGAGAAGGGCCCTAGCTGGTTTGGCTCAGTGGATAGCGCATCAGCCTGCGGACTGAAGGGTCCCAGGTTCGATTCCAGCCAAGGGCACATGCCTGGATTGCGGGCTTTATCCCCAGTGGGGCATGTGCCGGAGGCAGCCAATCAATGATTCTCATCATTGATGCTTCTATCTCTCTTTCCCTCTCCCTTCCTCTCTGATATATTAAAGAGAGAGAGAGAGAGAGAGAGAGAGAGAGAGAGAGAGAGAGAGAGAGAGAGAGAAAGAGAGATGAAAAGGGCCCTAGCTGGTTTGGCTCAGGGGATAGAGAGAGCTGACTGAAGGGTCCCAGGTTCGTGTAAGAGGCAACCAATCGATGTGTCTCTCTCACATCGATGTTTTGCTCCCTCCCTTTCCCTTCCTCTCTCTCTAAAAAATCAATAGAAAAATATCCTCGGGTGAGAGTTAACAAAGAGGGGGAGCGGTGGTGGCGCCGCTGGGGTTGGAGGGAGAGAAAGGAGAGAAGATCCGAGAGCAGGATTCCAGAGGTGGGAGAGGCTGCGGGCAGCAGCGGCTGCGGGCGAGCAGAAGGAAGTGATGGAGAGCGGGAGGAGGTGTCACCTCCGCCGACACGGCCCCGCCTGTGCCTGTCTGGGTCCTTCCGGCTGGAGGTGGGGCAGCGACAGGACTGGGCGGGGCGGGGTGGGGACGAGAGGCGAGGCGCGAATCCGAACCGCGGAGAGTACGGTGCCCACAGCCCGGAGCCCGGGAGGAGGCGGCGGGTAGGGTAGGGCGCCGGGGAGGGGTGGCCGCTTGGCCACGGGACAGGGAGTAGGGGACGGGGTGGGGGGCGATGGACTGTGAGGCCGCTGACTCCGGGGGCCCCTCTGCGGGGTGGGTGCGGGTTGGGGTGAGGGCTGGGCCTCTGGGCATGCTTTCTGCCCAGATGCTGATGAGCAGGGCGGCGGGAGGGGGCGTGGGAGTCCTAGCTGAGTGCCAGGGCGGGAGGCTCCTGTTGGAGTTGGGATATTTTGGGCATGAGCCTGGCTCAAGTTGTGACTGACTAGCCCATGTGACCTGGGATAGGTTGACAAAATACTCTGAAGCATTTGCTTTCCCTGGCAGTAAAGGGAAGCTAACCAAACACGGAGTCTGCCAGATTGTCCTGAGGATTGGTGAGAACCTGTATGCAGACCCCTCACCCCCTGCGACTGGGGCCGAGTTGCTGCTGTCATTATGTCCGTGGACAGTGTCCAGAATTTGGGCTCAGTTCCCGCTTCGCCACCTGCTGCCAGTGGTGATGGAATGGCGAGGCCGTTTGCAGCTGTTTCCAACAGCTGGCCTGGCTCTCCAGTCCACAGAAAGATTTTGTCCACCTCTGCCTCTCCCCTCCCCCTCGCCCTCACCGAGCAGCCTCTGCCTTCTTTTACAGGTTCTGGAGACATCCCCACCGGATGGTTTCTGCCCAAGCCTAAACAGCCAGTTACCAGAGTGCCAGTGCACGGAAGGGCCTGCCAGGGGAATTTTCCAAGTGCTCCAGCCCCAGGCCTTGCGCTCCTGAGGTCAGCGGGGGAGGCCAGCAGTACCAGTGGGATCTGAGGAGCGGCTGTGGCCCAGGCCATGTCCGGCCAGGGACTGCCCCTGCGTGTGGCCACCCTGCTGACGGGGCTGCTGGAATGCCTGGGCTTCGCGGGCGTCCTTTTTGGCTGGGCATCCTTGGTGTTTGTCTTTAAAAAAGAGCATTACTTTGAGGAGCTGTGTGAACACGATGCCAGGCTGATGGGCAATGCCACGGGCATGGAAGGTAAGGGAGCGATGACTTCTCTGGGAAGCTGAGCCTGGTTTCCAGGTGGTGGGAAGGGTAGGAAGGACTTTACTTCCTGGCTATCCTTTCTTTCTTTTTCTCTTTAATATATTTTTATTGATTTCAGAGAGGAAAGGGGGGGGGTGGAGAGGGAGAGAAACATCAATGATGAGAGAGAATAATTGATCGGCTGCCTCCTGCACGCCCCTCCACCAGGGACTGAGCCCACAACCCAGGCATGTGCCCTTGACCAGACTCAAACCTGGGACCCTTCAGTCCGCAGGCCGATGCTCTGTCCACTGAGCCAAACCGGCTAGGGCCCTGCCATCCTTTCTGTGGAGAAAGGGAGGGATTGTCAGCCAGCCTTCCTCTGTGCCCCAGCCTTAGTCTAAGGACTGCCTGGGGAGGGACGTACCAGCTTCCGAGGGGTAATTAGGGACCGTCACATTTCAGCTCACCTAGGGGAGAACTTTCCAGAGGCAAGCTGTCTGAGGTGGCAGGGGCTGCCCCAGACGGGAGCCAGGCTGGATGCTCACCTGGCAGGAAGTCCAGGTGGAGGAGAGGTTGGCCCCTCCACCCCAGGCTCCTGAGCTCTTCCTGTCTCTCCTCCAGACTGCAAAGCCCAGGATGAGAAGTTCTCGCTCATCTTCACCCTGGCGTCCTTCATGAACAACTTCATGACCTTCCCCACCGGCTTCATCTTTGACCGTTTCAAGACCACCGTGGCCCGCCTCATAGCCATGTAAGTCCCGAAGGCCCAGCCTGGGCACAGATGGGTAAGAGGAGTTCCTCTGGCAGCAGCCTCACTTGAGGGGAACCCAAGCCAGGCAGCTGGGCAGCCCTGCCAGGCCCTGTCCCAGGAGCTTTGCAGGGGGTGGACTAACCTTCCCACACTCCCACTTCCCTTTTCTCGCTTCCCCTTCGGCTCCATGCGAATGTGTGTTCAGCATGATGCTGAATTGAGCAGGAGCTCAGGCCTACTTCCTGGGGCCAGGGTTACCAAATGAGCAATACCTGGAATTGTCACTCGGCCTTCTTCCTGGAGATCCTTGTCCACATCTCCTGCGAGGCCTCACACCCAGGGGGCCCAGGCTTAGTCATCCTCCTCCTCCCTCCATCATCCTCCAAAAGGCTTAGCTGGTTATGTCTTATGGGGTCTCCAGTGGTGGAGCTTCCGTCTCTTCTGACCGAAAGCGAGCCTGTGGGGGTTTCCCATGCACATGAGTCAGGGAAGGTCAGGGGCTTTATCTTGTTCACACAGGTGCCCCTGGTGCTGGCATGTCCAGTGATAAGCAGCGGCTTACTGGGGGCTGATAACCCAAAGCAGGCACCTCCTGGCAGGTGTGTGAGAGATGAGTTGTCAGACAGAGGGACTGGAGGGCAGGCTGGGCCAGGAAATAGCCAGAGAGCCAAGTTAGTCCCTTGCTCTTTAAGTGTTTGGGTGCAGAATGACTTTATCTCAGTTTCCTGGTCCTTGTCTCCCTTCTTCCCTCCCCTTCCTTTGCCCCTAACTCTTTCCCCAGCCTTAGCATGTTAACAAAATCTCAGTCTCCCTTTCTGTGTTTATTCTTTACTTTCATACAAAATACTTCCCTTCTGACACTTCTGGTCACCAAATGTGTGGGTTTTCCACACTGAGCAATTCTGCGACCCCAGTTGGGTGTTCTACAGTGTAACTCATTTCTGACATCCTCTGCCTGGAGATAGTGTCAGATCTCATAGTTAAGGGTTCCATCCCAGGAGACTGCCCCCCCCATTTCAGTTGTCCCAGGTGGTAGATCTCCCATGTGGGGGAGGAGAAAATTTCCCCTCTTTCCACTCTTAGTTTTTCTGGCTGATCTGATAGTTAAATTAACATGAAGAAGATTAATAGGTGTGCCAGGCCAGCACAGCCAAGGGTTCGGTGAGCCTGAGGCGGGGCGGCAAAGGATTTAGAAAAGACAGACAGAGGTAATAAGCTGGGTCTAGGTGGATCTCCTGTGCCTGGCTGAGGCCACGGAGAGAGACCCAGACAGCAAGCTGAGCCTTTATTTTATAGCCAGAGGTAAATAAGGTAGTGGTCACCATAGTTACCTCCCACAGCCCATTAGCTACCCAGATAAGATCTAGGGAGCTCATAAGGTCAAGCCTAGTTATACTAAGAGGGCTGTACCCTCTAAGCTAGGACTTGTTTGTGGCTTTGCCAACAGGTCAGTCCAGGCTTAACCCTATAGCCGCACCCTACAACTAGGAGAAAATAACCAAATTTAATTACATATGTACATACAGGGGTTCCATAAGAATAAGGGGTTCAAAATCAGGCAGCTGAGGCTTATCTGTCATCTTGAGCTAAAGAGAAAAGGGGGCCGGTAGTGGTTTGGGACTTCAGAGGGGAGGAAGGCAATTCACGTGGAGGTGGAAAAGCAAAGGTTTGGTAAACAAACATTGGCTGGACCATCTTTAACAGTGGGACACAGCGGGCACTTTGATCAAGCAACCTTCTAGGCTCAGATTAAACTGCTGTTATCTGTGATCCCTCCCATTCTGGAGCAGGTCCTCTAATTTTTTTTAGGCAGTTAGGAGAAAGGTCAAAGGTTCTGAGTTTTTTGTTTCTTACCAAGAACTAGCTTAAAATAACCAGTGTCCCAAAGAGGCATATTTTGGGGTGGCTAACTCTGCTTCCCTTCACCAGGTTAACCCCCAACTTCTGTCCAACTTGGCTACTGACCAGAGGTTCCCATGACCTCATCCCCTGTGGGTTTGATTATTTGATAGAGCAGCTTACAGAACTCAGAGAAACACTTATGCTCAGCAGTTGATTAAAGGACAGGATAAAGGGTACAGATCAACAGCCACGTGAAGAGATAGATTCATATTAGTCATTTTCATAAAACTTGCAGGTAAAGCTGGGAGGGTCCCGAGCACAGGTGCTTCTATCCACGTGGAGTTGAGGTGTTTTACCCTCCTGGAAGCTCTCTGAACCCTGTACTATTGGGGTTCTATGGAGGCTTCCTCAAGGAGGCATGATCAATCATCAACTCTAGTCCTAGCCCCTCCCCCCTCTCGACAAGTGTATGGGGGGGAGACAGGGCTGAAAATTCCAAGCTTCACCTCATGGCTTAGTCTTTCTGCTGAGCAGCCCCATCCAGGAACCCACTCAGAGTTGCCTCATCAGAACAAAAGATCCTCTAGTGCTCTCATCACTTAGGAATTTACAAGGATTTTAGGAGCCCTGTATCAGGGGCTGGGGACAAAAGACAAATATGTATTTCTTATTATAAAATCATAGTACCACAGATCACTCCCTGGTGTGGGAGCACGGATTCCTTATAGCAAAGCAATCATAAAGTTCAAAAGATACAGCACATTATTAATCCCACTCAGTCTTAATAACTATCCAGTCCGTCATCGTATCCTCTGAGAATGTTTTCCCGGGCCACTCGGGTCTGCCGGCTTCTTGATGATCTTGCCCAGTTCCAAAAGCAGGAGTGGTGTTAGCAATTTATTGGCTTCACCCTTCTAGGCAGCTGGTGTCATTGAGCTAAGAGCAGTATCATCTCTTGCTCAGAGCCTCTTTTGAGGTGATGATGTGATATTGGACCTCCCTCACTGCATAATGCACTTACTCATTCCCTTACCTTCAGCTACTCTTCCTCCACTGATGCCCAACCGTTTCCACCCTGCTGGTCTGGGATGCAGGCAGCAATACTAACTAGTCTAGCAGGTGCCCTCCCCCGCCTCTGTCCACTTCTGTTCGGATGGGGTCAGGTTACACAGGTGCAGAACTAGCGGGCTGTCTCTACCACCAGGTGGGCATCTAGCAGCATTCACTGTTGGCCCCGAGTTTTGCCAGATGGACTGAAGGCACAACCTGCCCCATGGAGGCCTTAGGAATTGTAACATAAAGGTCAAACACAGTTATAGTTTCTGGGGTAGGAATCCGCCCGCTTCCATTCCTTGTAGTGGTCCTGTGCCCAGCGGGGAGCACAGCTGAGTCGATGTGAGGCAGAAAGAATACCAGCAACTTTCCTTTCCTACGTCCTCTTCTCCAGACCCGCTAGAAAAATAGGGGATCTGTCCAGTGGGGACGCTCCTTAAGTCCCCCTGATGCTGAGTATGAGCACACACTTGTGAGTGCGGGTAAGCCAGCCCTTCATGGACTCATTTCCCCCCATTTTCCACAACCAGTGTTTCAATAGTGTGTCCCAATCCTCTATCAAACTAGTACTCTGAGGATATCTCTGTCCATTGTCAGACATTATGGGCTGTAAAGGGCGCTCCTTGGCCTGAAGAAATGATGGTCAGCCATCCAGATTGGTACAACGTTGGTTCTTTCATAGCACGCTGGGTATTTGCAGCTGCCACTGATCAGCAAAGCCCAGTCCAGAGTCAGAGTCTATTCCTGTCAGAACCATTTGTAGTGCCCAGGGCTTCCAGACCAGTTTCTCTTGCCAGCTCTGTTCAGGGCCTTCTCCCCAGAGGATCTGCCACAAGGCCATCTGCAGGCTCGGTGTCTTTTGCTGGCAGGCAGAATAGCTCTTACTGGACTTTTGTGCCTCAGAGGTTGCAAGAGGGCAATGTCTAGGTCCAGCCCATTTGTGCATTGCTGCAGCAGCCCCAGGTCCCCTCGTGTTATGGACCCAGGTGGCCACCTGGAAGGAGCACATAGGGACATAGGCTTGCTGATTTTTGGATGGACACGGTGATTTCCACAGGGCTATACCCCATACAGGCATCCCTTTAATAGGCTAAGCTTCCACTGCCCTCTGCCTGACCATGTGGCCAGGTCATTGCCACTACCCATGAGTCAGTAAAGACCCAAACACAGGGCCCCTTTCCATTGTTCGGTTCTTCGGTTTGCTAGGAAAATAGCCTGCAGCTCAGCCACAGAGCTGATCGGTTTCTACCTTCTTTGATCAGAGTGGTGGCCTCACAAACAGGATGTTGTCCACTCACCATGGAACTGCCATCCACAAGCCAGGCAGCTCCCTGGTGATCAGTTAAGCGTCCTGTGTAAGGCAGTGTCCAAGTGACAGGAGACTCCGGCAGCCCCTCACACAGGCCTGGGCTCAGACCTAGGGGGAGAGAGGCTCCTGCTTGGCAGTATCTCCTTGACTCCCAGGCAATGTGTGATCTCGTATAAACCATTCCATTAGGGAACTCTCCTGGGCTCTGCTACCCGCGTTGTGGTGTTTCTACAACATCGTCCTAGACATTGTGGTATTGCAGGTTTTAAGATCATTTTGTATTCTTTAGTCATCCATGTAGCTTCAATTAATGTCTAATAACAAGATAATAAATGCCCCTCAGGTGAAAGTTCTCTAGTTCAAAGTCCCGTAATTGTCCCTGGGAGGTGCACACAGACCTTTGCCATCTCCTTGGTCTAGCTCCACATGGCTGTGTTCCCCAGGATTGACGTATTAGCCACTCTCACAAAACATTACGCAAAGGGAACACAGCTCTTCTCATAAAACCTGTTTAAACATTCCACTTCCACAGTCTTATCAACACTTACATTTTCATGTTCTCTTACAAAAATTGTCACCCTCGTCTGAGCTTCACCAGTGTGTTTTGGTACTTCTCTTTTTCACCCCAGTATTTACCCACTTCTGTGTAGGAGGCTCTGGGTCCCCCGCACGGGGTCAAGAGACTCTGTCCCTGTTGTCAATCTTTAACTTGATGAATCTGCCACAAGCAACTGCTGCCTAAGTTTCTCATTGTCATCTCTGTCTCTGGCTTCCAACATTTGCTAACTTGGGATAAAAGATGGGACTTGTTTGGGGGCACTTAATGGCTGGGGGACCTGTGGGGGGTCCTCTTGGCCCCCCCTGTGGGGGGTCCTTTGGTAGCGCTGTATCAAAACCTCTGGTTTAAGGCCCATGGTGCTGGTAAGATGGGCCAGGAGGCTGAGGTCAGGGGGGCGGTGGCGTGATGAACAGAACCAGAAAACCCATTTGGGCCCAGCCCAAAGGCCAGCTCTTTTGGAGCCACTTCCCATGCTAAAGGGGTGGAAGCTCCATTCTACCACCCCGAAGTGTGTCAGGCCCTAGCTGGTGGCAGATGGCCAAAAGCCGCAGCCTTTGTGCCCAGTGACATTGGGTTTGGTCGCAAAGGTCACTGTGTTCGTGACATTCCTGGAGTCCACTTTTAAGGTTGTCAAAGGAACCGGTGTCTCTTTGGCCTCAAACAAAGGCAGGAAGGAAAGGCCATAATCCTAAATTTGATGGTGAAAACACAGTACTATTTGCTTTAATCACCTATTCCTTAACCATTTAGAATTTCTACCTCGATGCTCTGGCTGGTGGCTTAGTTGGTTGGAACACTGTCCCATGCACCAAAAATTGCGACTTGATTCCAATCGGGGCACATACCTAGGTTGCGGGTTCGATCCCCCATTGGGGCACATACAGGAGGCAATTGATAGATGCTTCTCTCTCACATCAATGTTTCTCTCTCTTTTTCCTTCTCTCTCTAAAATCAATTAAAAAAATATCCTGGGGTGAGGATTAAAAAAAAAAAAAAAGAAAATTTCTACCCTGCTAAAACCAGTCCCTGAATTCTCTCCTCTGCCTTCCCCTATTCTCTTATTAATGAACCTAATGCAGTTATTAACATCTGTAAGAGGCTGGAGGGGAAGCAGAGACACCAAACTCAATAAGGCTTCCTGAACTGTTTTTCAGTTTTGCAGTATTAGGTTATGTGGGGTGCCCATGAGAAAGGGCCCCCTTAACCACAGCATTCAGCATCACCTGGGTAACAGGCATATCATTGGGTCCCTGTCCTGGTCCTCATTAGAGTCACTCCCAGGTGGTTTGTATACAAAGCATAGCAGCTGCCTCATCTGGGGTGCTCCACTGGGCACAGATAGGGGACACGGCCAGGCTGTGCAGTGGCTTTTATCAAGTGTACCAGGCTGGCCCCTCCCTCAGGAGCAGCCTCCTTGTGTCTGGATCACATACAGCCATCTGCGATTGTTCCATGGTGAGCTGTGGGTCCTGTCTCCACCCCGACATGCTCTTCCACCGCAGCATTCAGAACCAAAGACACAGCCCCAAGTTAGTTACCCTCACAATCTATTTCAGTAAAGCTTCCCCGGGAAGCTGATGACACCGATCCATGAAGTGAAATGCCTCCTTCACGCTGTGCCCCTGGTTTCACTGGGGTCTTGGTTTTGCTCTCCTCTCGCACTGATGGCCTTCGTGGTGCCCGGAGGTCTTAGAGGTGCTTTCTATTGTCCCTGCATAATTTTTCCCTTGGCGGGTGGCTTTGAGGCCAGCGGCTGCGGCTCAGACTGACCCAGCTCTGAACTTGGCCCAGCCTCAAGGTCTGACCCAGCACTCTCTTTTAATTTCACTTGAGCTATTATAGCTAACAGTGACCAAGAGATTATGTGTTTCACCTTTTCCTTATTAGTTTGCATTTTCTTATGCATCCAGTGAACCAATTCCCAGACAGTTGGACTCTAAATTCTGTTGGTAATTTTACCTTCGGTAACTTACTGTCGCACTGCTGCTGGTCCGCACCATGGGGGACCATGTGGTAATGCCAGTGGTCTTGATCCGGCATCACGAAGCGTACAGAAATCTGGAGAAGGGCTGTGCGTAAATTAAATAAGAGTCCAGAGATGAAACATAATTTTGAAAGGCATTAGGGAGTCAGAGAATACTCAGCTAAAGGAACTAAGTTCTCCTTGTCTCAGGACCCCTTGCTATTTATTAACACAAATTGTCCTAAGGCAAGGTGGAGATATACACTTCAAAGGGTAGGGTTAGGTACAGAATCCATGGTCAGATTGGAAGAAATTGCCCATGGCCGTTCAGGTGTTTGGCCAGTAGGAAGGAATAACACGTAAATTAAGATGCCCTTAAGATGCCTAGCTGTCTGGCAGCAAGCAATCATCCTTTTCAGGTTTGGGGGAATACCCTTGCCACTCCAGATGATTCAGCCCTGTTGACATGCCAGAACTGGCTTCCGGCAATGTGGTCACTCAGGAATCAGAGGTTCTTCACCCCACACCCTTCATCCTTTCTTTTCACAAACCACTTGTTTCTGTGAGCCAGGATCACTCTGGCAATCCCACCTCACCGACACCAACTGTATCGGAGAAACCTACCGCTCTCCTTTCTCCTTACTTCCACTCAGAACACTTTCCTCTGACACTCTGGCCTCTAAGTGTGTGTGGAGTTTTCCCACACTGAGCAGTTCTGGACACCAGCTGGGTGTCCTTCGGTGTAACTTGATTCTGACATCCTTTACCTGGAGAAAGCATCAGCTCCCACAAGACTGCCCCCCACATTAGATGCTAACCACAGTGGTAAGTTCCCCAGGTTACTCACAACTTCAGTCAGATTTGGCTACAAATTAGAGGTTCCATGACTCCCACCCCTACCTCTTGGACTTAATTATTTTCTGGAACATCTTACAGAACTCAAGGAAGCACTGGCTTATATTTACCGGTTCATTTAAAGTATATATTGACTTCAGAGAGGAAGGGAAAGGGAGAGGGAGAGAGAGACAAACATCAACGATGAGAGAGAACCATTGATTGGCTGCCTCCTGCACAACCCACACTGGGGATCAAGCCCACAGCCTGGGCATGTGCCCTGACTAGGAACCTCCTGGTTCCTAGGTCGACGCTCAACCACTGAGACACACCAGCTGGGCTTTACTGGTTCATTAAAGGGGAGGATCAAGGATACAGACAGACAGACAGACAGATGAAGAGACGCATTGGGTGAGGTCTGGGAGGGTCCTGAGCACAGGAGCTTCTGTCCCTGTGGAATTGGGGTGCGTCACCCTCCTGGCATGTGGATGTGTTCACCCACCTGGGAGCTCTCCGAACCCCTTGCTATTGGGATTCTATGGAGTCTCCTCAAGTAGGCATGGTCAGTCATTAACTCTGCTTTCAACACCTCCCCGCGCCCCCCCCCTCCCCCCGAGAAGTTGGGGGAGGGGGGCAGGGGCTGAAAATACCAAGCGTCACCGCATGGCTTAGTCTTTCTGGTGAGCAGCCCTATCCAGGAGCCCACCCAGAGTTGCCTCAACAGAACGAAAGATACTCCTACAGCTTTTATCACTTAGGAATTTAAAAGGGTGTTAGGAGCTCTGTGTCAGGGGCCGAGGACAAAGACCAAATTTACACTTCTCATTATAAATCATACTTAGGCACTACTTTTATTACCCCATGCTTTCAAGACCCCCAAACTGCTAAGAGATCCCCATGAGCTTGGGATTGTGGGCTTGAATTATAGTACCCCAGCACTTTCATCTTGGGGTCTAGGTCGGTCCAGACATTTCCTTTCATAGAAAAGGTTACTGAGGCTCAGAGAAGGGCAGTGCCTGTCCCATGGTTACACAGCCAAGAGGAATCAGGGCTCAAGGTTTTGATTTGGAGACCAGGCACTGACGTCTTTCTCCAAGGGACTGGCCTGGAGGCTCGTCATCTGCCCTGCCCCTCCAGGTTCTCTTTTCATGACCACACTCTCCATCTGCCATTGTGTATTTCAGATTTCTCTACACTAGTGCCACGCTCATCATAGCCTTCATCTCTGCAGGTGAGTGCGGTCAGGTGGAGGGAGGGACACCTCAGGGGCACCTGGTGGATGGGGCAGGTGCAGAAGGTGATGGCAGGACACACTGACCCCCACGCAAAGATCCACAGACTTGGAGCTTGAAAGAATTACTGCTGGTTTATGGAAACAGTTTAGCCTACTGAGAAATTTGAAAAGTAAGGACAATAGAGGCATTGCTTCAGACAGTAGCATTTATTCAAGAGATTACATCCTTCCTCTGGTATGTATTAAAATACTCTGTCTCCTTTAAAAATGAAATAATAACATGAATGGCAGTTGCTTTTGAAAATAGTCTTACTGCCCTAACTGGTTTGGCTCAGTGGGTAGAGTGTCGGCCTGCAAACTGAAGGGTCCCAGGTTCAATTCTGATCAAGGGCATGTACCTTGGTTGCGGGCACATCCCCAGTGGGGGTTGTGCAGGAGGCAGCTGATGGATGTTTCTCTCTCATTGATGTTTCTAACTCTCTAGCCCTCTCCCTTCCTCTCTGTAAAAAAAAAAAAAAATCAATAAAATATATATTAAAAAAAGAGAAAAAAAGAAAATAGCCTTACTTAGGGTAAAAGTAGACCACCCTTTGGTAGTCAAAAGTTGTCTTCTCAAATTTTACTGGTTTACATAGAAAATGTCCCACGTCTGGAATTCCACGCTGGTTCATTAACCCCTTCCCCATTATGTAGCAGAGAAAACTGAAGCCAGAGAGAGAGACCTCTCTCTGATTGGCTAGGACAGTGGTTCTCAACCTTCTGGCCCTTTAAATACAGTTCCTCAGGTTGTGACCCAACCATAAAATTATTTTCGTTGCTACTTCATAACTGTAATGTTGCTACTGTTATGAATCGTAATGTAAATATCTGATATGCAGGATGGCCTTAGGCAACCCCTGTGAAAGGGTCGTTCGACCGCCAAAGGGATCGCGACCCACAGGTTGAGAACCGCTGGGCTAGGAGATGCCTTCCGACATTACTCCCCATTGTCAGATCACGTGGCTCAGTTTTGGGGTTAGTAACAGCACATACCTCGTGCGTATGTAGCACCTGTGCTGAAGCCAGAGGGTGATGCGGGATCATCTCCATCTGTGCCCAGTTCTCACAGGCTGGTTATCTTTGTCCAAACAGATCTCATAGCCTGGCACCTGTTATTTAAAACCACTCTCCTCATCACGCCAGCTTCTTCTTTCCTAAAAGCTCGGAAAGGATTTTCAGGTGGCTGGGATGTGTGACTCATTTGTGATCACTGGAGGAACAATTCTCCTTTCTCCATAACATAGTGTTGTATCGTAAACCAGCGAGTGAGATACAAGATGCCTTAATGAGCCAATTAATTAGGAGTCGTTTATTACGCGTGACCCAGAAGGAGGTGTTTCTTCCAAATCTCTGAGCGAAGACACAGGGAAGTTTCCTGTATTTATACCTTTCGGGCCCTTTGCAGATTTTACAAAGGGCTTTGTGTGGGTTATTGTTGCAGACAGTTTGTGATCTTGGATACATACAGAACAAACATCTGGCACAAGAATATGGGAATTATTATCAGTATTAGCCCATTACGTTAGATGGTTAGCTTGCAAGGTCAGATAGTTAAGTTTTTATCTTTTTCTATTATTCAAACTAAAACAGTTATTCTACAGAATAAGAGACTGCCTAAAAATGACAGCGTTTACAGAACAAGGGACTATCTAACAATAGCAGAGGATTTCAAACAGCAGTTTTTATACAAGATGGAGGTTACTATGCTTCAATAGAGCTTTTTGTTTTTGGGGAAATGTCAGGACCACACCCACCCTATTGTGAGACTAATTGCAACCAACCTTTCATGCCTTAGGAGACCCATACCTTTTATAAAGACAGAAATGGGAAGGTAGACAGGTGAACACAGCCGTGGGCGCTTTACCTGCTCCCTAAGGTGTGTAGAACAATCGTTAATTACTTCAGCGGATATTAGGAAACACACACATGCTACATTAAACACTGAGTGAGTCACCCACCTGGTGGAAAAGTTGTTCCCTTTTCTTTCCCTCTCAGTCCTCTGAGTTCATGCATGGAGGTGTTGAGGTGGGGCTGGCAGGAGCAGGTTCCAGGCTGTGAGCATTCCGTGGGCAAATGCATCCTGTTACAATTTAATAATATATATATATTTTATTGATTTTTTACAGAGAAGAAGGGAGAGAGATAGAGAGTTAGAAACATCGATGAGAGAGAAACATCGATCAGCTGCCTCCTGCACATCTCCCACTGGGGATGTGCCCGCAACCCAGGTACATGCCCTTGACCGGAATCGAACCTGGGACCCTTCAGTCCGCAGGCCGACGCTCTATCCACTGAGCCAAACCAGTTTCGGCACAATTTAATAATATTGTTTTCCTTTCATTGTATTTGTTTTCGAAGTTACTTGCTATTCATGACAAGCAACACAGGTTGCTTTTCATTTACAGCAATGATATGAAATTTCCCTTAAAAATAATAGATTTCTTCTGGATAAAAGTGAATCAAGCCTGACTGGTGTGGCTCAGTTGGCTGAATGTGGCCCCATGTACCGAGAGGCCAGGGCACATGCCCTGGTTGCTGGCTCGATCCCCAGTAGGGGGGTTCAGGAGGCAGCTGATCAATGTTTCTCTTCCTCTCTCCCTCTTCCTTCCTCTCTCTGAAATCAATAAAAAACATATTTTTTAAAAAAGTGAGTCAATTTAAAGAAAACATGTTAGCAAATACTAGTGTTACTGGAGGGGACCTGGCCAAGAGTGGGTCTGCCTCAGGCCAGCTGGTAGTGTGTGGGTTCTTGACTTCATGCAGGGAAGCTTTCACAACTTGAGTCCAGGTGTCTTTGAGAGTACTTTTATTCAAGCTGGAGACAGTGAAACAAGGAAGGGGTTAAGGTAGAAGAAGCCACAGGAGAGAACCTAGGTGGGACTCTGCTTTGCTCACTAGAAGCATTTTAGGAAAGAAGTGAATCAAGGCCGGCTGCTGTCAGCTCACTGAAAAGTCAGAGAAAGGGGGCCTTGGAGATGGGTTCAGGGGGTGAGCCTGGGATGAGCTGCTGTTGCCCACTGCTCCCCTAGTTGCAGTCTTGTGGGGACCCTTAGAGTTTAGGAGAAAGAAACTACAAAAGCTCACGCCTGGGATAAGGCAAGGGCGTGCTGCTGTGAGATCCCGCGCTGGCATCCTTGGTCTTGAGGGTTTTTATCTCCTGCAGGCAAGAATCTTAGGGGAGGGTTTCAGCAGAATATTCATCAGCTTTCCATGTGCATTTTAAATATGCTGATGCATCAAAATGAGCATGTAGGGGAGTGTGGGATTATTCTTTGGTCAGCTTGACTGTTTTGCTTTTATCTTGAGCCTGTCTGGCTCTAGTCGAGTCTTTGTTATTTGTTCCCCTGACTTCATCTGTCCTTGGGTTTGGCTGGCATTAATTGGGACTCTGTTCTCTATCTCCCTGACCAGGGTGATTTAAGCTATTTATTCTCTGTCAGGGAGGAGAGGTAGAAACCATTTGTTTTTAAGTGTCCTTGATTAGGGAAGATCAAGTCTTGCAATTCACTGGCTGGCTGCAAGCTGCCCAAACTGGTTGACCTTGTTTAATTTTCTTTTCTCAGTTTCCCCGTTCCGCTTGCCCAGGAATGTTCCTAGCTTCTTACTATCCTGCCACACTAGGACAGGCATGGGTTATGGCCAAAAGTCATGAGGGTGGGCAGGAGTTCGTGGTTTGGGAAAGACTAAATTATTAAGCCACCCTTCCCCCTCGGCATTTTAGTTGTTTTGCTGTTGTCCAACACTTTCCAGACCTACTGTCATGACTTTTTCTTTTTTTGCATGTCAGTCTTTTCAAGGGCAAGAAGTATTCTTTACTTAGCTTGCATTTCCAATGCCGAGCACAATGCCTGGCTTGAAGGAAGTGCTCAAAGTTGAATGAATGAAGGAAGGACAGCTCATAGCCATTTTCTCACTGAGATCTTACAGCACCCCATGAGGCAGGAGGAGCAGGTGACTGAGCCATAGATTTAGAATCCCGCTCAAAGTCATGCCGTGAATGAGGGGCTGGGCTTGGGGAGTCCAGGATTCACCCCACAGTATCAGGGATGAGTGGAGGGTCGCTCTGGATCAGTGAGGGCAGGGAGCAGTGGCTTCACTTTGAGTCCTCCTATGTTTTTAGAGATCCTGCCACAGACCAATGACCCTCTTTGGTGGGGACTAAGGTGATTCAGGAGACCTCTGCAGGGTCCCTCTGTCCCCACCAGACCAGTATCCTAAGACCTTATTTCTAGAAGGCTGGGTCGAATTGGGGCCTTGCCTCCAGGGCTGTCGGGAATTTGAAGCAAGTGGGAGCCAGTTTGAGGCTCTGTGTTTGAGCCACACTGTGAACCCACCCATCTCTGTCTTCGATTGTTTCAGGCTCAGCGATGCTGCTCTTCCTGGCCATGCCCATGCTTTCCGTCGGGGGAATCCTATTTCTGATGACCAACCTGCAGGTGGAATCCTGCCCACATCCCGGGCACCTGGCGGGAGGCTGGAGAGGGATGAGGGCATCGAAACACTTTTCCACATCAGCTGCCTCAACAGGGGGCTGGCCCGTGCCAGGGTGGTGGCCGCTGGGTGGAAGGTGGTCTGGGGTATAATGATGGCCTGGCACAGGCGGGGCGCACGTTGCTTCCATGAATACGTAGGTGACTCAGGCTGGTCATATGTTCTCCAGGTTGGGAACTTATTTGGCAAACACCGCTCGACCATCATCACCCTCTACAATGGAGCGTTTGACTCTTCTTCGGCCGTCTTTCTCATCATTAAGGTAAAAATGAGCACCAGCCAAGCTTTATTGAACACTTACATATGCCAGACATCTATCTAGTAAACTTTGCATGATTTCTCTCCATCATCCCTTCCGCAGCTTGAGATGTGACATTTGAGCTTGTCAACAGACCTGTGTGGTTCTAGAGCCTGAGCTTGTAACCCTTCAGCCCCTTTTTAAAAACTTAACATAGTATTTTGGGCAGAAGCGAAGGGAAGGCATGGCTATGATGTGCTTGGGTCAGTGTTGGGCATAGGGTGGGATCCCTTTGCAATGGGATGTTTGCACCTGTGAGCCTCTTGTTTGGACAAGGAGGTGGGAGGTGGCTAGAGGGACTGCGGGAGCAGGCACAGAGGCCTCTCCAGCTCTCCTAGAGGCTAATGCTGGGGTTGGGTTGTTGCCAGGCTATTTGTGGCCCATCCAATAGCCATTCCACCTTCTTCACTGCGCTAATGATTTCATCTGGGCAGTGAAGTGCCAAGCCCAGGGGATGAATCTTGATTGATCTAAATCACTGACAATCCCTTCCCCCCATTAGTGGGGGAAGAGATGGTCTTAGTTAATGAGATGAAGGGGATACTTCCCTCTCTGATGGAAGGTGAGAGCAGAGCAAAAAGAAAGCCTTTCTCCTTGGTCCCCTTCCCACCCTTCCTCTTTGTATGCGGATGTGATAGCTGGAATCGTGGCAGCCATACTGTGATTATGAGGCAACTAGCTGCAGGACAAAAGTTAGTACACTAAGAGTGAGTGGAAAGAATGAGAGTGTGAGTCTTTGACACCCCAACCTGCCAACCTGGGACTTCCCTTGGGCTTTGTGTTAGGCTAGAGGCAAAGCCTGTGGGCCATGGGGGAAGATTAGGAGGATCTCTGGGAGTCACTGCCCAGACATGAGACTAGCTTAGTCCCATGAGCACCTTGGCTTGAAGATCACCTAAAGACTGAGTCTCTAGGGTACTTACTCAAGCCTTCCTACCTCTGGTATAAGAGCCACTTTCTGAGTTGACCCTCCTTCCCCTGGATGTGCCTCCCTTCCCCTCCTCCCTCCTTAGAGTTGGAAGAAGAGAAAGGGCCAGAGCAAGAGCTGGAGTTCTTTTTTTTTTTTTTTAAATATATTTTATTGATTTTTTACAGAGAGGAAGGGAGAGGATAGAGAGTTAGAAACATCGATGAGAGAGAAACATCAATCAGCTGCCTCCTGTACACCCCCCACTGGGGATATGCCCGCAACCCAGGTACACGCCCTTGACCGGAATCGAACCCGGGACCCTTCAGTCTGCAGGCTGACGCTCTATCCACTGAGCCAAACTGGTTTCGGCAAGAGCTGGAGTTCTTAGTGCACTCTGACCTTGCTGCTGCTTACTCTGACCTTGAGCAACTCATTGCTCCTCTCTGGATGTCACTTTTACCCTCTGTAAAATGAGGGAGTTGGGCTAGATTAATGGTCTTTAAACTAAGTGTTGAGGAATATTGAAGGGCTCCCTTTGATGTTATGCCGTTCACCAAGGAGAATGAGGGAAGAATGATTGGGACGCTCTCTACTGATGTGTTTCGTGAGTTGAATTTTTATGTATAATTTTCGTTTGGACAAAAAAGACTTTGTTGCTATTGAAAAAAAAAAGCCCTGGGTTAGAAGGCCCCCAAGAAGCCACACTTGGAGGCTCTACAAGGCTGTGGGAATGGTGGCATGTTGCTTCCTCTGCTGCTGGTTGAGACTCAGGGTGAGGGTGAGGCTATGTGTGTATCAGGTCCCCTTGGTCAGTTTCCAGGATGGAGGGCAAGAAGACTTATTCTTGGAAATGGGGGTCCCTGCCCTTGCTGCTTCTTCTCTTTTTAAAATATATTTTTATTGATTTCCAAGAGGAAGGAAGAGGGAGAGAGAGGTAGAAACATCAATGATGAGAGCACATCGGTTGACTGCCTCCTGCACGCCCCCTACAGGGGATCCAGCCTGCAACTGGGGCATGTGCCCTGACTGGGAATCAAACTGTGACCTCCTGGTTCATAGGTCAATGCTCAACCACCAAGCCACACCAGCAGGGCTGCCCTTGCTTCTTACACTGACATTTTTTTTTGTATGACAAAATATGTATAACATAAAATTTACCATCTTAGCCATTTTTAAGTGTTCTGTTCAGTGGCATTAAGTTATCTCATATTGTTGTACAACCATCACCACTATCCATCCCCAGAACTCTTTTCAACCTTGTAAAACTGAAACTCTGAACCCATTAAACAATAACTCCCTGCTCCCCCTCCACCAGCTCCTGGCAACCACCATTCTGTTTTCTGTTCCTGTGAATTTGGCTACTCCAAGTACCTTATATAAGTGGAATCACATAGTATTTGTCCTTTTGTGACTGGCTTATTTTGCTTAGCATAGTGTCCTTAGGGTTCATCCATGTTTTAGCATGTGGCAGAATTTTCTTTCTTTTTAAGGCTGAATAATATTCCATTGTATGTATAACCACAGTTTATTTATCCATTCATTTGTGGATGGACACTTGGGTGCTTCCACCTTTCGGATGTTGTGAAAACTGTTGCTGTGAACATGGGTGTTATACTAAGTTTTTCCTCCTTTTTTCTGCAGCTCCTTTATGAAAAGGGCATCAGCCTCAGGGCCTCCTTCATCTTCCTCTCTGTCTGCAGTGTGTGGCATGTTGGGCGTACTTTCCTCCTGATGCCCCGGGGGCACATCCCCTACCCACTGCCCCCCAACTACAGCTATGGGTAAGAACTGTTGATCTGGTGATTGCTGGCCAGAGCCTCTCAGGTGACCTGAGGTAGGAAGGAGGGGGTGGGACAGACATGGTGATAGTAGAGCAGAGGAAACCTGTCACAGAAGAGGAAGACTAGAACAGGGGTGTATTGGTTAGCTATTGCTGCATAACAAACAACCCCCAAACTCAGTGGTCTAAAACATGAAGCATTTATTCTTTTTCATTAGTCTGTGGGTAGTTGGCTAGTTCATCTGATCAGTAGACTAGCCGGGGGCTGGCTGGTCTGGATGGTGGTCATTTACGGTGACAGGGAGGTCTGGGTCACCTGGCTCTCATCCTCCAGCAGGCTAGCTTGGGCTTGTTCACATGGTGGTTCCAGGGTTCGAGAGGGGTTTCCTAAAGTGGAGAGTTGGAATTGGTACAACATTGTGTCTGCTTCGTCTTCTTGGCTGACGCTGCTGACAAGGCTGGCCCAAGGCTGGCTCAAGGGGTGGGGAACAGTTGGAGCTGCAGTCCCATTGCACAGGGTGGGGAACAGAGGAGGTGAAGGAAAATGCGACTGTTTGTAGTCCATCACCACCAACAGCAGAGGGAGGGCACGCGTTTGCCGCTCACTTACTGTTTGCAGACGCTTGTGCTCTCTGACTTGGTCTCTCGAGCATCCTATCAGTTATATATCCTCTTCTCCATTTTCCAAATGGGAAAATGGAAGCTCAAAAGGGTTAAGTATGAGCCATGTTGCCAGCTAGGAAGAGGCAGAGCTGGGATTTGAACCCAGGCCTGTTTTACTCTTCCCACACTTCCCGAACTTTGCTGCACATGAGAATCACTGTGATCACTTGGAGATCTTTGAAAAATATGGAAGCCTGGCTTCCATGCCCAGGCATTCTGATTTCACTGGCCTGGGCTGCGACCTGGGCATTGGGGTTGGTGAAAGGTGATTCCAATGTGCAGTGACATTGGAGATCCACTTCACTGTGTCCTCCAGCCTGAACCCCAGGCTCTGCTCACAATTGTTGGGCTGGTGGGGCTTCTGTTTCTACAGCCTGTGCTCTGGGACTGGCACCAGAGAGAAGAAGAAGACAGCCAATTCCAAAGAGCTGGACCTACAGGCTAAGGAGTTCCTGCCACCAAAGGAAGGTGAGCCCTGCTGGGTAAGCCATTTCCCCTTCAGAGCCTGCCTTTCCCTGCAGTTGACCTGGCCCCTCACCTCCAGAGCTTCCCCGGGTCTCAGAGTCAGGAAAGGCAGGTGGAGAAGGACCCTAGGATCCAGAGAGTCCAGAGAGACGCAAGACTTTTGCTTCTTCTCCGTTTTTCTGTTCCTCTTTTCTCATCTCCTCATCTCCCTTTCTCCCCTAAAGTCAGTCTTCGATCATTGCCGTCCTTCCCCCTAACTTCTTAGTCCCAAGTTGGCTTATTTGTCCCCATTTCTGCAGATCCCCTGGGTCTGCCCTCTCTCACTGTCCCATCTCCATTGCCACCTCTTTTCCCTCCTCTGTCTGTTTTGGGTCTTTGGTATAAACATCACCAACCACTGCTGGCTAAGGTAGAAACAAGAATAGGATTCTGGGAAGCTCACAAAATCAAGGGAAAATGACCTTGCCAGGCTCCAGGAAGAGCAGAACCAGGGGTCCTAGTCCAACCTCACAGTCTGCTTCTTCAGGAAGAATGATCGATTGGTTCACCTTGGGTGAGGCACAGAACACAGGATTCATGGTCCTGTCAGATCACGAAGAACAGGACAGGAGAGATTTCCAGAAGAAACCTGGATCCTGGGACCAAACAAAAGGGGGGGCGGGGGATGGGGAACAGGCAAAATAGCAGCTGTCGACCACTAACCCTCCGCTCATCTCTACCATTCTCCTCTCCTTGTCTTTCTGTTCACCACCCTGGCTGAGAAAGGTTGATATAAAGTGTCAATGCAAAAAGTGGTGTTGAATCCAAACTATGAAAGACAGATGAGATTTCAACAGACAGAGAACAAGAGAGGGTCATTCAAGGTGGTAGAGCTGATGACAAAGGCTTAGAGGTGGGGTTGTGTGAGTTGCAGGCAGCTTGGACTGCTCGCCGGGTGAGCTCTAGAAGGCCAGAAGAGAAGGCAAACTTGGACCTCAGGCTGTCCCAATAGGGCCTCTCTATTCTTGGCCATCCCAGCCTTCCACTTGCCTTGTAATTCATGCCAGACCCTCCTTTCCTGACAGAGATCCCAGGACCAGGGCAGCTGGATGAACCCCGTTCTTTCAAGAGCTCTGTTTTCTCCCGGCGCTTTGCCTGGCACCTGGTGTGGCTGTCTGTGATACAGTTGTGGCACTACCTCTTCATTGGCACCCTCAACTCTCTGCTGACCAACTTGGCCAGTGGGGACAGGGCTCTGAGTATGTGGCAGGGCTGGGAGGCAGCCCACTGCATATCCCACTGGGGACTTGGAACCTCGAGGGTGTGGGGTGCTAAGCTCAGTGGGGCTATGTGCTCCAGAGGGAGATCTGAGTAGGAGGATCAGGCTGGGTAAGGGCAGGGGGAGAAGAGTCCTCCCTGTAAGAAAGTTCTGGAAATTTCTTACCACCCAACCCCCCTCTGTCCTCTGCAGTCAGCAGCTACACAAATGCCTTTGCCATCACTCAGTTCTTTGGAATGCTGTGTGCTCCCTGGAACGGGCTGCTCATGGACCGGCTTAAGCAGAAGTACCAAAAGGAAGCGAGAAAGACGGGTGAGAACTGGGCTCCCGAGGATCAAGGAGCAGGAGGGGAGAGGTCTTCATTGACCTCCATGCCCATCTTCTCTTTGTTCTTAATCTTTTTGTACTTGAATCCATCCATCCATCCACTCACCCACTAGTCATTGAGTGCCAATGATGAGCCAGCCACAGTTCCAGGTGCAACAATGGACGAGGCAGATACGACCTTGTTGTCAAGCTGTACTCAGTCTAGAGGTTGGAGAAAGGCAAGTGTCAGTCATTGCAGTCCATGAAGTAAACCTGCAGGGGGCTATGGGGACACGAAGAAGGGCACATAACCTGGTCCAGGAGAGGATGGAGTTGGTGTCAGGGAAGGCTTCCTGGAGGAAGTGGCAGCTGAGCCAGGACCTGAAGGATGAGTAAGAAGTGAGGAGTGAAGAGGAGGGTCCTGGAAGTGGCCCAAGAATGTAGAGGGGTTAAGATGGTGAAGGAGAGAGCAAAACATTGAAGAATCTGGGGAATTCCAGAAAGTGATTCAGACTTGCCAGGACACAGAGTGCTGGAGAGTGATGGGAAAGGGCTGGAGGGAGAGAAGTAAGAAGGGGCAGGCAGCACACGAGGCCAAGGAGCTTGCACAGGATCCTTGGATGTGATGGAGGAAGAGAGGAGCACTGAGGTATATTAACCCGTGGAGGTCGGGGGTGGGGAGAGATTAAAGTAGAGTAACTGTTCTACACCCCTCCCCCACTTCCTGGCACTGCCCCTCTCCTACCCCAGCTGGGTGGAGTCTGTGAAAGCAAGTTTCAGACATCAAATCATTTTATCTGTAAACACTTCAGTTCATATCGCTAACAAATGAGGCCTCTCTTACTCACACATCCCCATAATATCATTATCCCCCCCCAAACACCCAGTAGTTTCTTACTATCATCTAATAAGCAGTTCTGTTCAGATTTCCCCAGTTGTTTCAAATAGGTCTTTTTATAGTTGGTTTGTTCAAATTAGGGTCCACAAAGTGTATTTTTTTATTCAAGAAAAATAATCTTACATATAATAATGTTACATGCAATAAACATTAATATTTCAAGAATAAACGGGTTTTACGTATAATAATATTACCCACACAATGTATTTTTGTTTGATGTTCCTTTTCTGTCTTTAAAAATCTGTGCCCTGCTCTCCCTTTCCCCCACCCTGTTGTTTATTGTTGAAGAAACCGGGTCATTTGGCCTGTCAAATCTCCCAGTTTTGGATTTGGCATCTTTTTCCTGTCACTGAAAAAAAATGTCTCTTTGATTGGGTATTTCTTGTAAACAGGCAGATTGGAGGCTGAGAAGACTTGGTGTAATATTTTTGGGTGAGAATGATTCAGCGCTGGAGCGCAGTGGGCCCCTGGTACCGTTGTCCCTGCCTTATGATGTTAGGATTGATCAGTGGGTTCAGACAATGTCCGTCCGATGGCCCATTATAACGTTTCCCATCAGCTGCCTGCCTAATGATTTTAGCCGCCATTGAGGATCAATGCCTGGACCCATTATTGTATTAGGGTTACAAAATGGCGATTTTCTATTTCTGGCTTCCCTCCCGCTTTTAATAGCTAGAATTCCCCAGGAAAGAGGAACTTTTCCTTATTTATGATCTGTTTGTTATTCTGAAATAAATGCTTGGTTGTTCCTCTGTTTGCATTTCATAATAATGACGTTGCCTTAGCAACCTCTAGGGTGACTACCCGTTGTTTGTCTTTCAGAGTTTCATTTTAAATATATTTGAATGTATTTCTATCAGCATTCTTCTGGATGCCTGAATTGTCCCGTCTTTGGCCAGTGGAAACGTTACCAATCCAGTACCTGTGACCGGTAGACGCAATCCTCTCGGTTTTAGAGGGTGGTTTTTGTCAGCTTGACCACAGTGACTCCATTTGGTTTCTTCACTCTTTCCTCACCCCTGTCCCGTTCCACAGGGATCTGCCCTCATTCCTTGGGCTGCTGCCTGGTTCTCCGGTGTGGCTGCAGTGGAGTCGATGTGGCATTCCCCTCTTGGTGGCTATTTGGATGGTGTCCAGTCTTTGGCCATCACCTGTAGTGCTACTGAGAAAAACTGGCTTTGGGTTAGAGGGGCCAGAGCTGATTCGGGGCCCAGTCAGAGGTCATTGTAAGAATCTATGAGTGAGTTGATGGTGGCCTATGACCAGAAAGCGCCAGTGGGGATGGAGAGGAGCGGGTACATCTGAATGATATTTCAGTGGTGATTATCAACATTGATGATGGATTGGAGATGGGGCATGTGGGAGAAGGAGGATTCAAGAATGGCCTGGATGGTTGGGTGCATGGTGGCTCCTCCTTTTCTCCCCATCTTCTCGCCCCCTCCCTGCCCTCCATGGTGCCCCCTCCAGGCAGCCTCTCCTCTCCCCCTTTGAACCAGGTTCTTCAGCCTCAGTCGCAGCCCTTTCCGCAGCGGTGCCTTCGCTGGCCCTGACATCTTTGCTGTGCCTGGGCTTTGCCATCTGTGCCTCGGTCCCCGTCCTCCCCCTCCAGTATGGCACCTTCGTCCTACAAGTGATCAGCCGCTCCTTCCTCTACGGGGGCAACGCTGCTTTCCTCACCCTTGCGTAAGTGGGCTTGGGGTGCGTTACATAATGGGGGACACACTGAGGGAAAAAGAAGTGTGCTGGAGGTAAGAAATTAGGAGGTGAGGATGGGCCTGGCGGTGGTCAGGTGAGGGAGACAGGGTCTGGGAGCAGGTAGAGGGGCTGATGCCTGGAGGTGGGAGCTGGTGGGAGCCTTCACATCAGCTCTCCCCTCTGCCTCTGTTATCTAACCAGTGAACTCCTATTCACCAGGCAGGGCCCTCTGTTCCAACTCTCCCAGGAAAGAAAGTTTCTTTCTTTGTGCTCTTGGCACCCAACCTAGTCTTGCTTCCTCAGTGCATGCATCGTCTGGCAGAGTGATCTGTTGATGTGTCTGTCCTTTCCTTGAGGCCTCCCCGGGGCACAGCCTGTGTCTGGGTCCCTGCTGGTTTCCCAGGGCCCGGCACAATGCCTTCTCTGTGTTCTGTGGTTTGAAAGGCTGAGCCACGGCAGAGGGGGAAGGGCTGCGTGGGGGTGGGTGGGTGAAGGCAAGCCTAGGACAGGGGAGTCGGGAGCAAGTGGCTGACAAAGGCCCACCAAGGCCAGGCCCCTACTGGGGGGAGGGACCCTGAAGCTCACTGGAACCCCCTTGTGTCTCCCCAGCTTCCCTTCGGAGCACTTTGGAAAGCTCTTTGGGCTGGTGATGGCTCTGTCAGCCATTGTGTCTCTGCTGCAGTTCCCCATCTTCATGTGCATCAAAGGCCCCCTCCAGAACAACCCGTTCTACGTGAGTACCCTGGGGACAGCAGGGGTCCTGGCCTTTGACCAGCAAGGATTTTCAGCCTGGGGCAACTCTGTGGGACCCCAGAAGGGGGCACCCCCAAACCTGAGAGTGCCCTGACCACCGCACAGCTCTATCAACCGCATTTAAAAGGTCAGCAAAGTGTAGAACGAGAGTTCCAATCAGTTGTTGGGAGAAAAAGAAAGGACTGAAGCTACAACCGAGGAGAACTGCTAGATTGACATTGGACGACCCTCACTTAATAGTCAGGAGAGGTGTGTTTAGCTGGGGCCTCCACCCACTTCCCATGTGACCTTGCGCAGGTCACTGGCTGCTCTGGAGGCCTCTGTTTCTTCACCTGTGAAATGGGCATAAGACCCTTTCCCCAGCTCACTCCACAGGGCAGAATGAAAAGCACCCACTAGTCTTTCCTTGAGGCACTCAGCTGCCTGAGTGGACAGTGGAAGAGGAACCAGGCAGAATTCTGGTCCCTTTGCTGGTGGTGGGTGCTGCTCAGTCCTGGGCTCCGCCTCACTCCGCCCCTCCCCCTCCAGGTGAACGTGATGCTGGTGCTGGCCACTCTCCTGACCTTCGCCCACCCCGTCCTGGTGTACCTCGAGTGCCGGCAGAAAGCAACCGCCCCTGCAGCTACTTTTTAGCCCTCAGATGCTTTTGTTTATCTTTCTTGGAGCACCCGTGTCCAGAAAGACTTTGCCCACCCTGGCTACTTGTATTAAGTAGCCATTATTATTATTATTTGAATATATTTTTATTGACTTCAGAGAGAGGAAGAAAGAGGGAGAGAGAGAGAAACATCAACGATGACAGAGATTCATTGATCGGCTGCATCCTGCACGCCCCGGCCTGGGGATCAAGCCCGCAACCCAGGCATGTGCCCTGACCAGGAATCAAACCATGACCTCCTGGTTCATAGGTCGATGCTCAACCACTGAGCCATGCCATCTGGGCAAGTAGTCATGTTTTCATCTTTTTTAAAAAAGAAGATGTATTTAACTGCCAGTCGAGACTTTTGATCAGCAGGAAAAGAATCTCAGTTGCCAGGCTGATGGACATCATGTAGACCCGAGGCAAAGGCACGTGGAGGTTCTCTTTGGTCCAGGGCAGGAAGCCCAGGGCTTCGGCAGACTTGGCCCAGGGGAGGTGAGGTGATGGTTGGCCCTGAGGCCCAGATGTGCCTGGGCTCTGTGCTGTCAGGTGGATTTCCAGGTGAAGAGCCAGGTCAGGTCGTCATGCCTCAGCTACGCTGTCTGGTGTCTAGAGGTGGCGCCCAGCTCCCCCTCACAGGCACAGCCTTGGTGGTAGGATGGCAGTGAGCCATGGGGAGAAAGAGGAGCAGACGGGGTGGGGGTGGGGGTGGGCCCTGGAACCTCAGTCCCAGCTCTGCCACTGATGCTGGAGGACGTGAGGCAGACCCTTGTCTGGTCTAAGCGTCAATCTTCCCATCTGTAAAACGAGAGGTTCTGGAGTTGGAGGTTCTTCCTGAAGTTCTGGAAGGCTTTAAGAACAGTGATGGCGTCAGGCCACCCAAGGAGCCTTGGGAACCAGCTGGCCTGCTTGACCGAAGGATTTCCAACGAAGCCTCTTGGGCATGTTTTCGTCTTCAAGAAGGGGCATGATTACTTAAACTTAGAGTGTTAAAGAAAAATTTCCTCTGGGGGATAATTTTGAGGTAAATAAAGCATCTCTGCCTAAGGCAACTATTGCTCCGCTTCTCCCGGCTTTGGGGCTGTGTGTGTGTGTGTGTGTGTGTGTGTGTGTGTGTGTGTATACACGGGCGCACACCCGTGTGGGCGTGTGTGGGCATGGGTGTGTATTCCTACCCGGTGCCCCAGCTTGGGGCAGCGAGTGCCCAAGTGGAGGTGGAGGAATCTGACTGCAACATCCTGGTGTGGCTGCTGGACCCACAGGTGGAACAGAAGCCCTGAGACTGGGATCCACCCACCTGGTTCTGGGTTGAGGGCTTGAGACCCTCCTGCCCCAAGGAATCTCTTCCTTTGTCTCCTCTTCTTCCTCACCCCACCTCCACCTCAACACTCCCCCGCTTCAAGGGGGAACACTAGGTGAGTCAGAAGGTCCCCATGTGGGTCTCACGCCTGCCACTCAGCTGCGGGCAAGTCCCTGCACCATTCTGAGTCACAATTTCCTCACCTGTGAAGTGCAGTTAGTCATTTCTATCCTGAGGGCGATGGTGAGAATTTAAAGTAATTGCTACTGCTTAGCACATGGCAGGGACACTTGAGTGTTTGTTCCTTTATTTGCCCATGGCCAGAGAGGAGAGGGTAGCAAGGAGGGAGAAGTTGAGGGGCCCGGAGGGAGATGGGAGATCTGTGATACATTAGATGTTCCATTCCACTTAGCTGGGGGAGGACAGTGAAGGAGAGGGGGCTGGCATTCATTCATTCATTCATTCATTCATTCATTCATTATCATGCATTCAACAAATGTTTATTGAGCCCCTACAATGAATGGGTCAGGCATGGTCCTAGCTGCTGGGAATATGAGATGCACAGGGTCTGAAGCCAGCTCTTCTCTGAACTGCTGAAGGGTAATTTCCAGGAGTCCAGGAGCCTGGGTCTGGAGACCTGACACCAGAGCCCTAAGGGATATCTTTCACCTAATCTTGCTCAGAAAGTTTTTGCTTTTGTTTTCAGGAAGACTCCCTGCTGCCCACATAAAAAGTCTAGATTTCTGCCTTGCATTCAAGGCTCTTAGCAATGTGATGCCAACCTCTTCCTCTCCCCTGCCCTCTTCACCTTCCACCTCCAAGGACACAGAACTCATCCCTATGGACCCAGGTTCCTGGCCTCAGGGTCTGTGAAGGCCCACTTCCTCTGCACTAGCCCCGTTTCTGCCAGGGAAACCTGCCTGGTCCTCGGGCGTCCTGTTCGAAATGCCATCTCCTCTAAAGACTTTCCTTGGGCTCTTAGCAGCCCTGAGTTCCTGGCACTTGGTCACACCCTTCCTGGTGACAAGCATCTGGCTCCTCAAATGACAACCTCACCTGGATAGCCAGCTCCAGGAGGTGGCATCTGGGTCTCACCCGCTCAGTGACTAATGTGTGCTTGCCACCTGTGTGGTACCAGTTAGAGCTTGTTGAATAATAATCGCTAGGTGAGTGGATTCTTTCTTGTTCTGGCCTCAGAGCCAACTGGAAGGAGAGTGCAGAGCAGCCGGGGTGGCGGGGCAGCGAGGTGCAGTGGGATGATGTGGAGGGGCCAAGCCAACTCTTTTGTCATCCCAGCTCTGTCACTAGTGTGACCTTGGATGGACCATTTCACCTCTACATCTCAGCTTGTTTATCAGCATGATGGGAGAAGTACTCCTTTCTTCCTGGACTGTTGTAAGGATTAGAATTGGGTCAAGTGCCCACACATAGTAGGTATTCAACAGATCACAGCTATCATTACAGTTAATATATTAAATTCAAAAAGGATGCCGAATGTCCACCAAGTGGTGAGTGGAGAAACAAAGTGTGGCGGAGCCATACAATGGGACATTATGCAGCAACACACAGGAATGGGGTACTGATACGAGCTATGACACGGATCAGCCTTGAAAACTCTATGCCAAGTGGAAGAAGCCAGTCAAGAGAGACCACATAGTCTATGATTCATTTGGCTGTGAAATGTCCACAATAGGCACATCTCTAGGGGCAGAAAGTAGAGTAGGCATTGCCCGGGGCTGGGGGAGCAGGTGATGACGGCTAATGAGGAAGGGGCTCCTCTGTAGGGTGATGAAAATTTTCTAAAATTGATAGTGATTGTACAATTCTGAAATACACTGAAAACTTTAAGTGGGTGAATTGTGTGATATGTGCGTTATATCTCAATAGAGAGGCAATATATATATAGTGCCTGGATTCCTCAGGAAGCACAAAGAACACATATCCAGAGAGAGTCAGAGATGATTTCTGGGCAAGATGAGTAAGTGAGAGAAGCAGCCGCATGCACAGCCTCCTATTTTTGTTCTGAGAACCTGCCTCCTATAACCTCTTCCTCAAATGGGACCAACTGCTCTTTCAAAGGAGGAAGAAGGCAACCCATGAATTTCACAAGTTTTCATTTCACTCAGCAACAGGACCCCAGCCCAGCCCTCCTCTCCGCTACCAGCCTCAGCAGAGAGAATGGAGCAAATCTGTCCCCTCCAAGGCTACCTGCCAGGTGGGGTGGGCCTTCTCTGGGAGCAGAGGATACTTCATGAGTTGGAGAGCACCTGCCATTTAAAGGACAGCTGAGTCCGGACTGGTGTGGCTCAGTTGGTTGAATATCATCCCTTGCACTGGTAGGCCGTTGGTTTGATCCCTGATCAGGGCATATGTCCAGGTGGCAGGCTCCATCTCAGGTTGGGGTGCATGCAGGAGGCAGTTGATTGATGTTTCTCTCTCACATCCATGTTTCTCTCTCTCTCTCCCTCTCCCTTCCTCTCTCTCCAAAAATCAATTAAAAATATTGAAAAATGAAAGGGCAGCTGACAACACGAGTGAGGGGCTTTGTGTGACCATCTCTATCATGAGCACCAGTTTGCAGATGAGGAAAGTCAGGCTCTGGATGGCACATTTTGTCCAAGATCATCTGACCATCGCGTTGTGCAGCTGGTATTTAAACTCAGATTTGTCTGACTCCTAAGGTCACATTTGTTTTAGCCATCCCCTTTTCTTTACGTTCATTCTTATGTAAGATACACATGGTGGTTGTAAAACAGAGCAGAACATAAAGAACTGCATGAAAAACAAGTTCCGTGGCTCTGAAGCGAGGGTGGTGCACACGCTGGCATGTGTCCTGCAGAGTCATGCCAGTGTGCGCGTGCCAATGGAGAGGATCCCATACGCTTTTCTATGTCATCAAAGAGTCCTCAAACCCGTGGTGGTAAACGACTGATTACAACCCCATCCCATGGCCACATCACACCTTGTTTACCCCCCACTCACCCACTCTGAGGTCCCCTTCATATACATCTTGGGACACTGTGCCCCACTCCCTTGCTGTCCCCCCTCTGCTGCCTGAGCAGGGGTCCCAGATGACAGGAGTTGTGGGAACAGCCGAGGTCAGCAGATGGGAGAATATAAGTGACAATAGGATCCAGGGGGCCCACTGTTGCCAAAGAGGCACTTTAGAGGTTTCTAGGGAATGACAACATAGCCATTAATCATTGTTTGTGAATCTACTCTTTAGCCAAAGGTGTTGGCTGGTGGCTTCCCAGGGCCTTTGTACCCTTGTCCCCAAATTTGAAGCTTGGGGCAAGGACTCCAGTGGTTGTTCCGAAGTCCTTTCTGCCAACCCTCAGGGGTAGATGCCTCTAAATGTGTTGGGTGTGTCCCAGGCGCAGCAGGGAAGGACCCTTCCCTCCAGCTCTAGGCACAGGCTATGGTCCTTGGCGCAGCCATGGGGAGTCCCCAGGTGGGACATGTCTGTGGCTCCTGGGCACATGGCAGCTCACTGCCCACAGAAGAGCTGAGCCAGTGGCAGGCAGGGTGGTCCCATGGGCCCTGACACCAGGGAGTTGGATTATTTATTTTCTAACTGCAAATGTCTGCTCCAAGGCCCCTCAGCGGTGAGTTTTCTGCGACCAGTGTTACCTCCCAGGCCTGAACGAGGACTGGGAAAGGCTCTGGGCTTCGCAGGCGCCAACCAGTTGAGTGACCTTGATGAGAACCTTGATTCTGAGCAGCCTCGGTTTCCTTGCCCGTAACGGGGCGTGTGGAGCAGACTAGAGAGAACCTTTGGGAACAGAAGCTAGAGGAGCTTGCTCTCTGCCATTGGACTGTCCAAGACCAACTCCCAGCTCTTTCCCACGCAGGCTCTGGGGTCGAGGTGCCTCTGCTTCTTCACCTGCAAAATGGGAATAGCCATAGGAACACATCATGGAGCTGCCAGGATTGGGTGAGTTCATGAACCTGAGGCACTTCAAACCTGGCACCCCCCCCCCCCCCCCCACTGGGCCAGCAGCAGGTGTGCGTGCTCCAGATGTTGCCAGTAACAGCTGCGACTGCAGGGGGGTGGGGGAGAGCAGAGCGAGACTTGCCCGCATTTCACCCCCGGAGGAATGCCTTGGTTCAGGATGAAACCACCCTGTGAGCATTTGCCCCAGCTTGTTTCTGCCTAACAAAGCAACACAGATTCTCTTGTACTGTTTATAATGGGAAATCTTCAAAGGAGGAAGAAAGAGAGGAAGAAAGAAAGAGAGAGAAAGAAAGGAAAAAATAAAATGAAGGAAGAGAAGGAGCCTATTTAACTCCCCCACCACCATGAGATCTCTACCGCCCCCCCCCCCCCCTCCTGCCAGGGACTGGCTTGCAGAGACTGCAGGGTGACTTGAGCCAGGAGGCCTTGCAGAAGGTTGGGTATTTCTGGGGTGTCCTGTTGGGGAAGAGATGGAAGGATGGACTGTTTGAGTCAGAATGCTGTCCCCCTACACCTGGCCAAGAGAGAATGGCCTATCAAGGAGGAAGACCCTGAGCCTCCTGGCCCCTCCCCTAGGCCCCCTCAGTCATCTTGGGGAGTCTTCTGGTGGTCTGGCGGAGCTGCCTAGAGATGGTGTGTGTGGCTAGCCTGATGCTGAGACCAACAAGCCTGAAAGTCCAGTCCACAAATAACCATGGCCGCCCGCCTTTCCCATTCACTTCCTCCTGCCTCTGCCAAACGGGAATCAGCGAGTCAGCTGAAATCCATGGGCCCTCACTGAGCAGACACAAACCTCCCTGCTGTGTCTGTGCGAGCCCTATGCCCGGGCTCTTCCCATGGATTGAACCTCCAATCTCGTTGCTGAACTTCCAAGGCGGGGAGGGGCAGATGTAATTCCAGGTACTTGTGGCTCGGACAGTCCAACGGCAGAGACCAAGTATCCTCTTGTGGGGGCTGTGAATTGCCCCGTGTAGTGATGTGTACGTAGAATATGCTCAGAATCTCTTCCCGTGGATGATGGATGCCTTTTCAAGCTCCACCATTTACTAGTACGTGAAATCTGGAGCATCACCTAACCTTTCTGAGCCTCGCTTTCTACAACGGGGATAATATTCAGAGAGTCTGTTGAGGACCCACCACGTGTCAGGCACTTCGTAGATCACTGCACAACCAGCTTCCCAGTGCATCCTCCCCAAACCCCCTGAGGTTGTCATCCTTAACTAAACTCACAGACGGGCAAACAGAGCCTGGGAGGTGAGGTGCCCGCCTACACAGGGTCCTTTTAATTCCAAGAAGCACGTTCTCCATGCTTCCCGTGACATCACCTGTCCCACTAACTTCCAGGGTCCCCGTGGGTGCTCCGTGCCATTTATTCACCTCCCTGGGGAGTGTGGTGTGGAGGGTAAGAAGGCAGGCTCTCCGCTCACATCCTGCCTTCGATACTTACCTGGCAAGTCTTCACCAGTCTGAGCCCCATTCTTTTTGTAATTCACGGATGACAGTGGTACTTGCCTTAGCGTTGTTGAGAAGATTAAATGATATGGAGCCCCAGGAACACTTAGCACGCAGAAAGTGCTTCCTGAACACTGGCTGCTGCTATGGTTGTCATTAACATTCCTGCTTGAGATCTCATTGCAGGGCATCTGTTAGGCCCACTCTGTGGCGATCTTTTTTTTTTTTTTTAAATATAGTTTATTGATTTTTTACAGAGAGGAAGGGAGAGAGATAGAGAGTTAGAAACATCGACGAGAGAGAAACATCGATCAGCTGCCTCCTGCACATCTCCTACTGGGGATGTGCCCGCAACCCAGGTACATGCCCTTGACCAGAATCGAACCTGGGACCTTTCAGTCCGCAGTCCGACGCTCTATCCACTGAGCCAAATCGGTTTCGGCTCTGTGGCAATCTTAAACCAGGATTGCTTTCTTCCATCACTCACACACCTAGGGATTCCGGAGCATGCTCTTTTAACCGTGAGGGTTCCTTGGTGGAAGCCATGGCTGCCTCCCAGACATGATCGCGTGGGGATGGAGCACAGTGGGGAGGCAGGCAAACTCCCTTACCCTTGGGTACATCTTGGGGCACAGGACTCCAGCCCAGTTGGAGATAAGGGATTCCCAATCGCAGGGGAGAAAGGTAGGTGTCCCGGACGCTCTCTGCACTGGGGAGGTGAGCAGAAAGTCAATGCCCGAAGCCCTTTTCCTCCGAGACTCCTCAAATTCAGAAGATTAGAGATGGGACCAGGGTCTTAGAGAGGCCAATGAAGAACTTCACTTTTTTTTTATTTTGGCCCATATCGGAGAAGCTACTTGCTCAAGGTTGCACAGTAAGTTGAGAAAGAGATAGAAATCAAACTGAAGCTGGAGTTCTGAAACCTGTGCGGGGCTCAGCCCTGGGTTGGGTGCCGGGCAGGGCGGGCCTGAAGTTCTGATGCCATCTTGCCCTCGAGGACTTCATATTCTGGTGTGGGAAGGTATTGCTTCCCTTTATTCAAATATTCCTAATAAAAATCAAGAAAAACTCCCGTTTATTAAGCATTTACCAGGTGCCAGGCTCTGCACTAAGTGGGGGTGAACGTTGCCTTGTCCCTCATAAACCTGTTGGGGGGTCGGAGCGGGGGGTTGTGACAGAAGTGTGGTGTCCAGTCTGTAAGGATCCCCTTGGGGTATTAATGTCAAAAGTGGGGCAGGAAGAAGGCATCTGGGCTCCTGGTAACATTCTGTACCTTGATCTGGGCATGGTTATGTGGATGCACTCATTCTGTAAAAATTCCCAAGCAGCTCATCTACTTTACCAGATGCCTATTATAAGTCCACAAGTAAAGTTTTAAAACTGTAAAATTAGCCCTAGCCAGTTTGGCTCAGTGGATACAGTGTCCGCCTGCTGACTGAAGAGTCCCGGCTTTGATTCCAGTTAAAGGCACCTACCTTGGTTGCAGGCTCCTCCCCAGCCCTCACATGCGGAAGGAAACCAATGGGTCTGTTTCTCTCACATCGATATTTCTCTGTCTTTCCCTCTCTCTTCCACTCCAAAAATCAATGGAAAAATATCCTCGGGTGGGGATTAAAAAAGAAAAGTAAAAGTAATGAAATAAGAGGACTGGCCTTACATCCAAAATATGGGCTTGCCCATCTCCAACAAGGTGCTAGCTAAGCTCTGTGCGGCTAAGGAACCCCTGGGGTTCCATCCACGGCACCAACACAGAGCGGGAGATAAGCAATCCAGACAGTGCTTACCTGTGAATTCGGGTCCCAGATCCAGTCGTGGCTTCCTGACAGCCCCAGGTGTCAGACACTCTCCTGATAGCGTTATTGGAACTGATCTCATTAGAGGTGGATTCTGTCATTAGTCAGATAGTCGGAGTTTCACGGATGCTGAAAAGGTTGGCAGCATTGGATGGACTGTCTGGGAGTAATGCAGACTGTCTGGGGGTATCAAAGAAGCAAGGACCTAGGAGTCAGACGTGCCACTCCTCCCTAGTTGTATGAACTTGGGCAGGTCATTGAATCTCTCTCAGCTTCTGTAGTAGGTGTGTAGGTGAGAGATGGCAATACCTATTTTGTAGGATGCCAGAGCCTTCCTGTAGCAAAGTATATGGTCGGTGCTGGACCTTCAAAAATGTTATTTCCAGTTTTAAATCAGATATTACTGTGGTCACTGAAGCCATTGGAATGTCTTTGCCTGGGGTGTGAGTGCCAAGAAGACAGGATTGGGGCGGGGGCAGGCTGTAGAGAAGGGAGGTGAGTGAGAGGAGGCAGAGGGCAGGCAGCCATGGGGGGACAAGGAGCTGGAACACCTGCCCTAGGCCTGTCTCTGACTTGCTGTGTTGATCTTGGGCAACTTGTTCAAACTCTCTGCGGTGCCATTTCCACATCTGTAACACAGGGCTGTTCAAAGGATGTGTGTGTGTACAGTTCATCGTGAGGCTGGCTCTTGAGAGCAGCTGAGCATTCCAACCAGGGAGTGATAAGATGCCCCTGGCCTGGGCCCCAGAGGGAGGAGAATTCTGGGGAGGGGTCTAGCCCTAACCTCTCCCCCCACCCCTAGGGTGGACTCAAAATTTAAATCCAAGACCAGGTTTTTCGCCCCAGAATTGATCAATCGCCCCCCCCCCCCCCCACCTCATGTCAGTAGATAAGCTGAGGATCTGGTCCGTTGGGCCAGAGATAACAGCCAAGATTGTTACCCTGCAATCAGGCCCAGAAGTGACCTCTCAGATACTTCTCCATTTGTAGGTCCCCTGGGACAGCAGAGGCAGGGAAGGCCTTTTCACCCTCTGGGCTACCTGTGTCTGGTGCCCTGAGTCCTGGAAGGCTGAGCAGGGGTCTGAGGAAGAGACATGACTGCCTAGAGGGAATATCAGAGAGTAGGTCACCCACCCTGCCAAGGCCACTAGCTCCCGGCAAGGATATTCAGCATGGCCAGGGCTCGGCACTTGTTGGCCTCTCTTTGGCCTGCAGTGAATGTGGCTGGAGCTGGGTTGATTAAAGTTTTGATATTTTAATCATCACAGATGTTTTTGCTTTTATTTTTATTTCCAAGAAAGATTGCATGAAAGCATTATTTATCTTGACTACTGAATTCTTTAGTGCCCCCTTAAATTTTGCACCTGAGATGAGTGCCTCACTCACTGCCCCCTAGTCCTGACCTAGTGGTGACAGAGGGCTGGTGGGAGATGAGGATGGGGGTGGGGAGGGTGGCCCCCATGGTGTCAGGAAGATTCTGCACTAAGCTTTCCATTGCAGCTGTCTCCTCTTTGCCTGAAGATATGCCTTGAGGTTGGATTAAATTTTATAGATCAGCGATTCTCAATGGAGGCAACTTTGCTCCCCAGAGGACATTTGGAAATATGTGGAGATGTTTTTGATAGTCTTTGGGGGACAGTCAGATGATGGGGGAGGTACTCCTGACAGTTACTGAGTAGAGACCATGGATGCTACTAAACTTCTACAATCCCCCCTTCCTTCCTCTGCCAACACACTACAAAGAATTACTTTACTCCAAATAGTAAGAATGAAAAGGTTGAGAAACTTCATCTAGATCTATAGCATAGAAGAAAGAGCATATGTTTTTCACACATTAAAGATGAAAAAATAGAGAAACCAAGATGGTGGCATAGGTAAACACGGGAAATTGCTGCCTTGCACAACCACTTCAAAAATACAACTAAAAGACAAAACGGACATCATCCAGAACCACAGGAAGGCTGGCTGAGTGGAAATCCTACAACTAGAAGAAAAGAGAAAAGCACACTGAGAATCAGAGGAGGTACAGAAGTAAAGTGCAGAGGTATGGAGGCGCACACGGAAAGGGCTGGCAACTGAGGACGCGGTTGTCTTTTTCAATCAGGAGGGAGTCTAAGCTCCCGACTGCTCTGAACTCCACATCTATCAACAAGTGAATCTAAAAGTCAAGTGAACAAATAATCTGATGAACAGAATAAACTGGTGAATATAATAGAATCAGGGGCATAGAAAGGGAATGGACTGACTATTCTTGGGGTGCGGGGGGAAAGGGATGTGGGGGGTGTGGGAAGAGACTGGACAAAAATCGAAGGATGAGGACAGTGGGGGGGTGGGTAAGGGCAGAGGGTGGGGTGGGAACCAGGTGGAGGGGAGTTATGGGGGGAAAAAAGAGGAACAACTGTAATAATCTGAACAATAAAGATTTAATTTAAAAAAAGATGAAAAAATAGAAAGAGGGAGAACTAGAGTTTGAACAAGAAAAAGAGGAGGAAGGGAGAGAGAGAAAGAGATAGATAGATGATAGATAGAAGGTTTGGGAGCCAAAAGGACTAGGATTCCCAGATCCCCCACTTCCTGTGCACACTTGCAAGGGACTTTTCCTCTCTGAATCTCATTTTCCATACATGTGAAGTTAGGGTCATCATACATTCCCATGGGAATGAGGAGACGGTGATGATTCTGGGATAGGATACATATGAAGTCCCTGGTAGACATAAACTCAGGAGGGTGGGACTCCCTTCGCCTTCTCCCTCTTCCCCTTATGGTCCCCCAGCATTGTAGGATCCTCCCCCACATTGGCTGAGATAATGACCAGAGGAAGGCTGCTCATAGGGTTAAGACTGGGCACTTTAGGGGTGCTAATAGTAAGTATATGTGGGCAGTAGACATCTGGGGTCTTCTCCAGCGCACCTGGGTGGTTAGACACCCATGTGTGTCAGTGGACCCCAGGAGGCAGGTCCCTGCAGTCCCAGCAGGGAGCAGTTGAGAGAATTGAACAAATGCCTTATTATCAGCTCCCCTGCCCAGCACCCCAGCCTGGGGCAATCATCCAAGCCTCTTCCCACTTCCCCAAAAGCCCAATATAAGGACTGCCTCTGGGACCCCTCATTCTGAGACAGCAAGAGTGGAGGTCTCCGACACTTCAGAGGTGAGTCCTCTCCCAGCTGCCTAGGGAGCCTAGGAGGCCTGTCCCCAGGACCTTGATGGCCATTGTCCTTCCACTACGTCCTCAGTGTAGTGGAACCGGTCCTGACCTTGAGTACACCTGTTCTTGCAGGGACAGAGTCTGGGCTAAGTGTCATTTCAGGGGCCAGTGATAAAGCCCATGGGTAAAAGGGACATTTTCTGCTTCTCCAGGTCAGCATCTGTTCACTGGGGGAGAAGGAAGCCCTCTAACTTGCCTTTAATCAGCTAATTAAACAAACATTGCATCTCTGTTGTGGGACAGGGGCCGTGTAGACACAGTGAGCACATCCACGGCGGGAAGTGAAGCTGTGTCCCTGCCACAAGAACAGTGACTATGAAACTCCCCCTGCTCCTGCTGCTCCTCCTGCTGGGGACAGTTGCTGCTCTTCATCAGGGTAAATCCTCCCTTCCCTTCTCATCCAGCTTGACCCCTTCTCCTCTTTCTGGCAACTCCTTGGCTTCTTCTGGGCCAGGGCCACAGCTTTTCCTTCTTCCGTGGACCCAGCTCCCCTCAGGTAAGATCTTCATGGACTCAGAAATGTGACCTGAACAATCTGTCGGGGCTACTCCTCAAGCAAAACCCACCCACCTTCTCAGAAGTGCTTCTTCCTACCCCGAAATACACACCTGTCAGCCAGCACCATGTGCTCACCCCAAACGGGAGGAGATTCTTAGGCCTAGGCTCCAGAAGGAGACACTAGGAAGGCTTAAATGGGGCTGTCGGAGCTGTCCGTGGTCCTAGAAGAAGGGGATCCCTGACATGATGGCAAGCTACCTGTTCTTCCAGGGAATGATGCCCTCTATCCTGACAGCCAAGAGTCACAGGCAGACCTGAGCCAGGATCTGGAAGGCTCTGGGGAACAGGAGGGAGAGTCAGTCCTGACTGAGGAGGCGATTCAGTCTGAAGGAGAGCAGGTGGAGGCTTCCAGCTGCCAAGATGCCGTTGAGGATGAAGAGGCCATGGAGTCGGACCAAGATGACCTAGATGAGAACTTGCAGTGCCCCAGGGAAGAGGACACAGTGAAAATTCTTGGCAGTCCTGGATGCAAGACCTGCCGCTACGTGTTGGTGCGGACCTGCAGAAGATTTAGAGGCGCTAGGGTAAGTGGTGGCAGGGAGGCTGCTGATGGAGGACCAGGGGCAGGAGAAGATAGTGGATTCCACCTCCTGTTCCTTATTCATTTACACTAGTGGTTCTCAAATGCTAGTGAGCAGCAGAATCTCCTAGAGGTCTTGTTGAAGCATAGATATCAGAATTAGCAGGCGGGGCCCAAGAGTTTGCATTTAGGACCAAGTGCCTGGTGATGATGATATTGTTGGTCTGGAGACAGTACTTTGAGAATCACTGATTGGAACAAAGGCTTTGGTATTAGATATACCTGTGTTAAACCCTGGCTCCACCTGTGATTGTCATGTTACCTGGGCAAGTCACTTCACCCTTCAGAGCTTCAGGATCTTCACTTGTACAATGGAGATATATGGTACCAGCCTCTTATGTTGTGGTTATGTTTAAATGAGGAAACACATGGCAAGCATTTCGGTCAGTCCTTGAGTCATTATAAACTCCCAGTAAACAGTGGTTAAGATTATTCTCAGCATTATTATTATTTCCTGCAAGAAGGTCCCGGTGACAGATGAAGGAGTAAGAGATGGAATTGGAGGAGCAAGTAGATCCCTGATTTCTGACCTGACCAGGGGTGGAGAGTTTTCTCCTGAAGTCTCAGGAACTTGAGGGGAAAAAAACCCCAGTGAATTATCTACCCCACCTCTTCTTTCTGCAGGACACCTGCTGGAGGTGCTACAGAGGCAACCTCGTCTCTATCCACAACCTCAGTGTCAACTATCAACTCCAGTGCTTGGCCAGTAATGTTAACCAGCAACAGGTCTGGATTGGAGGCAGACTCAGGGGCTGGGTAAGTGAGGGGCCAGCTCCCAGGTACAGGAAGTTCTCTCTGGCATCAGGCCTCATCCCAGCAGCCGAGTGACCTTCCTGTGGGAGCTGGCCGGTGTGGCTAGAGAGAACTGGTGACTGTGCGCATCTCTTCCCATTCCATGTTCAGTGACTTCATGCCATGGCAGGTGTATTTACCCCAAGGAAATTGGCAATTGTTACAAATCAGGGTTCCTCCCTCCTTCTGCCTTCTCACCTTCCCCCAGAGCTGGTTGATAAACAGTTACCAGCTCAGCACTGGAGTCAGAGATCCTTTCCTTCCCCAGCTTGCTCATTGACAACCCGAATGGCTTCCTCATGTCTAAAATGGGGTCCTTCTCTCAGAGTGGTTCTGGGATAGTGGGTGAATAAGTGCTATTATATTTGCTACTCAAGTGTGGTCCATGGACCAAGCAGAATTAGCATTGCCTGATAGCTTGTTAGGGATGCACCGTCTTGGGCCTCATCTGAGACTCCTGAATCAGCAACTCCATTTTAAAAAGGTCTGCAGGAGACTTGTATTCACAGAAAGTTTGAGAAGCCTGGCTGTGTGAGGCGGGGGGGACCACTACTCATCCATTGTCATTGCCTGCAAACCTCAGGGGTGGGTGTCCAGGATATCTAGCTCCTAGCTGGGTGGGCAGTGCCCAGAAAGGGACACTCAGTGGGCATTTTCTGGAACCTCTAGTTATGTCTATCATCCTGGAATCAGCCTCTGACCCAGCCTATCCCTTCTCTCGTTCTAGTTCAGAAGGTTACACTGGATTGATGGGAGTGCTGTGAATTTTAGTAACTGGGCTCATCATCATGGGCGTGGCCGCTGTGTGACCCTATGCACCAGAGGTGAGGGGGACTGGGCCCCAGGGCAAAGGGAAGGGAAGGCAAGGTGGACTCTTACACACTGTCCCTTTGAGCTGCCTGAGCAACACCTCCTCAAACTCACAGCCTCCCCACAACTGGAGAACCAACGTCCTGTCTGTGCGGAGGGCTGTGAAGTAGAGTAAAGGGGTGCCCTGTGTGAGGGCTGGATGTGGCTCTCCATCCTCACAGTCCAAGCTCGGCTGGGCCCCTGGGGTCTTCTTTCCTCCCTCTGCTATTGACGTGACACTTAAGAATACCCAAGGTGAATGAAAGGTGTGGATGAGGGATGAAGGAGAGATGTGTGAATTAGGAATGGCTGAATGCCAGACGTGAGGGACTCAGGACTGTGGCTAAGGCCATACATGCTGGAGAAAGGCTGCCACAATTCCCATCCCAGCTCTGCCACCTGCCCACTGGCATTCAGGACAGTGATTTCCTTGCTGAGCCTCAGGTTCCTCATCTGTGCAATGGGGATGATGAGAGCACCTCCCTCTGGAAGTCATTGTGAGGATTAGCCAGCAGCCCCCAGAAAGTACTCAGCACCCTGTCTTCCTGGGGTGAAAACTCAACAAACACAAGCTAGTGGGGGGGGGGGGTGCAAACATATCATGACAATTGGAGGGCAAAGCGGGCACGGGCCACACTCTGCTGGCAGCTGACACCACTGTGTTTTCTATTTTTAGGAGGTCGTTGGCGACGAAAATGTTGTATAAGTCGCCTGCCCTTCATCTGCTCCTACTAAGCCAGAAGCTGGGAAGAGATCCTGCCTGGAGCCCCCTGGCGGCCCCTGGCCCGCCCTGGGCGCTGGGCTGGACTCCCAGCCTCTCCTGGTCATAAAGTCATGTTTCCCACCGCATTTCCTGACTCTTGTTTCTTCATTGCTCATTGGAGGGCTCCCCGGGGTTGGAAATCCTGGAAGTACTCACTCCTGTAGGGTGGGGCTTTGAGGAAAGTAAAGGATGGCCAGCGGGGCTCTGCTTCTCAATGTCCCGGTAATTGCTGTAAGCACCTCTGAGAGAAAGCTGCCCTCGAGTTCCGACCGATGCCAGACGGTCCCGCTTCTCCCGTATGAGTCTGGGTCCCCAAAGACTCGCCCGGAACTGGAGCTCAGAGCCTGAGACTCCCTCCCAATTGCAAAAGACAACCGCGCCTTCAGCCGCCAGCCCGCTCTGCGTGCGCCTCTGTACCTTGGTGTTTGGCTTCTGCACCGCTCCTCCTCTGAGTCTCGATACACGTAAAGATTTTTGTTTTTGGAGAACCAAGATGGCAGCATAGGGAGTAGACCTGTGCGTGCTGCCTCCCACAACATCATTGAAACTACCAACTATAAGACAAACAACCACCATTCAGAACCATGGAGAGGTTGGCCCGGTGGGAGTTCTGCAAATGGAAGGAAAGAAAGAAGCACAGTGAGACTGAGTAGGAGCTACAGAGGCGCCAAAAACAGAGGTACACAGTCGCACGCCAGGTGGGCTGCGACCGGATTCGCGTTTTTTTTTCAATTGGAAGCAGTTATTAACTCTGGAATCCTCTGGGCTTGCCCAGGGCAGGTCTCTGAGGCCCCAGACCCCACAGGGAGAGGTGGCACAGCCTTGCAGCAGTCGGAAAGCGAGTGAGGCTCTGGTGCGCAACTGCTCGCCAGCACTGGGGGACGCGAAGTCCCGGTCCCGGTCCCGGTCCCGGTCCCGGAGAGGTGGAGAGGCGAGGAGCCGTGGAGACGCCGCCATTGCTATTTACTCTGCCCTGCGACTCCCTGAGACCCAGCCCTACTCAATTTACATTCCCATCCAGGCTGTGCCAGAGGCACAAGAGAAAACGCCTGCGCTTTTACAAACTCTTGCATCCACTGAGCTGGTTCGGGTGGGATCATGAGGCACCAGACCCTACGGGAGTGGTGGCACGGCTTTGCAGCCGTCAGAAAGCGAGGGAGGCTCTGGTGCGCAGCTACTCGCCGGCACTGGGGGACGCGAAGTCCCGGTGTCCCGGAGAGGCGAGGAGCTGAGGAGATGCCGCCATTGCTATTTACTCTGCCCTGAGACTCCCTGAGATCCAGCCCTAATCAATTTACATCCCCATCCAAGCTGTGCCAGGTGCACAAAAAGACACACCTGCGCTTTTGCAGCCTAACCCAACAAATTTCAGACGTCAACTCCTTACACCCATGGGAGACACACTCAAGAAACAGACCCAGGAGAACCAAGATGGTGGCGTAAGGAAGAGACCTGTGCGGGCTGCCTCCCACAACAACATTGAAACTACCAACTATAGGACAAACAGCTATCATACAGAACCATGGGGAAGCTGGCACAGTGGAAGCTCTACAACTGGAAGGAAAGAAAGAAGAGCATTGAGACTGAGTAGGATGTGCAGAGACACCAAGTACAGAGCCCAACCCAGCAGACTGCAGATTTCAACTCCGTGCATAGAAAGAAGAGCATTGAGACTGAGTAGGATGTGCAGAGGCACCAAGTACAGAGCCCAACCCAGCAGGCTGCAGATTTCGGCTCCTCGCATCCGGGAGGGACGCACTCGGGGGGCGGAGTCAGGTTCGGGGCAGGCGGGGGCCGGCCCGGCTGGGCCGGTGATGTAGAACCGCTGTACCAGCAGGCGCACAAGCACACCCACCAGTTCCAGTGTCGCGTGGGACGCTGGGGGATGACAGACGGGCAATCTGTGCACTTGGTGGAGGGCGAAGTCCGAGCAGGCATGCTGGATGTTCAGCCACCAGGAACGCCTGGAGATTTTGTCTGGTGAGGAGCCACCCGGCAGGGGACAGAGTGCCAAACTTCGTGTTTCCCCGGTGAGGCTGGGACGGCCCCGGTGAGGTCGGGACAGTGCCGGTGAGGCCGATACAGCCCCGGTGAGGTCAAGACGGCCCTAGTGAGGTTGGGACGGCCCCGGTGAGGCTGAAACGGCCCAGGTGAGGTCGGAATGGCTCCGGTGAGGTTGAGATGGCACCCGTGAGGTTGAAACAGCCCTGGTGAGGCCAAGACGGCCCTCGACGGCACTGGCAAGGTCGAGACAGCCCCAGTGAGGTTGGGACGGCCCCAGTGAGGTTGAAACGGACCCGGTGAGGTTGAAACGGACCCGGTGAGGTTGAAACGGCCCCGGCGAGGTAGGGATGGCCCCAGTGAGGTCGGGACGGCCCTGGTGAGGTCAAGACGGCCCTGGTGAGGATGAAACGGCCCCGGTGAGGTTGGGACGGCTCCAGTGAGGTTGGGACAAATAATAGGGACCAGTATAGACTGATGAACAGGGGTAGATGCAGAGGCAGAGCAGCATTGAACAGACTGTCAAACTACAGTGGGAAGCCTGGGGAGGGTTTGGGGGGCGGTTTAAGAGATCAACCGAAGGACTTATATGCATGCATATAAGAATAACCAATGGACACAAGACACTAGGGGGTAGGGAAGGCCGGGGGAATGTCAAGGGGGCGGGGGGAAGGAGACATATGTAATACTCTTTATAATACTTCAAGAAATAAAAATTATTAAAAAAAAAAAAAAAGGATGGCCAGCGGTCCCTGGATATTGGTGGAATGGGGGTGGGGCACTGAGGGGTTTGGCTACAGCGCCACCTAGGGGCAGATCCAGGGCTGGGTGGCTCTCCCAAGACCTTTTTCAGACTAGGCTGGAGGAATGCACCCATCCCCCAGCTGGGGAAAGTTCTCATTGGGTTGGGGCTGGTGGGGAACTGGCCCTCCTGCGTTGTTTGGATTCAGTATAGGGAGCGGGTGGGGTGGGAGTGGGGCAGCTTTCCAAATGAGGGTGATATCACTGATTCAAGAAGTGGAGGACTGTTAAAAATTTAACTGAGTACATTTAAATATGAAATTGGCTTTATTCATTGATTCATGAATCAGGCAGCATCCCATCCAGCAAATAGAAAGAAGCTCTGAAAAGCTGTAATAATGGAAGGTGTTTATAGGCAGAAGGGAGCAGAAGAAAGGTTCTAGCAAAGAATGCATTGCTTCAGGGGAGGTCACCTTTCTTTGGAAGGGGTCTATCAGGAGGATTCCCAGCCCAAGCTGGTTTGGCTCAGTGGATAGAGTGCTGGCCTGTGGACTGAAGTGTCCCGGGTTGGATTCTCCTCAAGGGCAGGTACCTTATTGGCAGGCTCCTCCTGAGGCCCTGGACCCGGACCACGTGTGGAGTCAACCAATGGATCTGTTTGTGTCACATCAATATTTCTCTATCTCTCACCCTCTCCCTTCCACTCTTTAAAACTCACTGGAAAATTATACTCAGGTGAGGATTAAAAATAAAAAAAGCAAAAGTAATGAAATAAGAGGACTGGCCTTACATCCCAAAATATGGGCTTTCCTATCCCAACAAGGTGCTAGCTAAGCTTTGAAGCTAAGCTCTGTCTTTAGGGTGGAACCCCTGGAGTTGTGTTCACCGCGACAGCACAGAGTAGGAGCGCAATCCAGACAGTACTTATCTGTGGACACAGGTCCCAGATCCAGTGCTGGCTTCCGGACAGCCCCAGGTCCAAGCCCTGTCCTGAGAGCACTATTGGAGCTGATCTCATTAGAGGCAGGTTCTGTCATTGCCTCAGCTCCCAGGTGAGAAAACTGAGACTCTGGGACTTGCCATTCATTTGCATCACACTGCACTGAGACCCACCCTCTGCCTGATGTGGGACTGGACTGACCCTTGAGACAAGAGGCAGAGTTTGAAACCCCTTCAACATAAATGCAAACATAAGCCAGACACTCAGAGTTTCACAGAAGTTGAAAAGTTGGCAGCATTGGATGGACTCTCTGGGAGTAATGCAGACTGTCTGGGGATATCAAAGAAGCAAGGACCTAGGAATCAGACATGCCACTCCTTCCTAGTTGTATGAACTTGGGCAGGTCATCGAACCTCTCTGAGCTTCTGTAATAGATGTGTAGGTGAGAGATGGCAATACCTATTTTGTAGGATGATTGTAACGATTAAGTGGGGTAATGGATGTCAGAGTCTTCGTGTAGCAAAGTGTATGGTCTGTGGTGGGCCTTTAAAAATCACATTTCCAGTTTTAAATCAGACATTACTGTGGTCACTGAAGTCATTGGAATGTTTTTGCCTGGGGTGTGAGTTCAAAGAAGACAGGGCGGCAGCAGGGGCAGGCTGTAGAGAAGGGAGGTGAGTGAGAGGAGGCAGAGGGCAGGCAGCCATTTGGGTTCATGAAGCTGGAAGACCTGCCCTTAGGCCTGTCTCTGACTTGCCTTGTGATCTTGGGCATCTTGCTTAAGCTCTCTGAGGTGCCATTTACACATCTGTAACAAGGGAAAGTGTTTAAGCTCACCATGAGGCTAGCTCTTTGGGTCTTGAGAGCAGCTGAGCATCCCTACCAGAGAGTGATAAGATGCCCCCAGAAGGAGGAGAATGCTGGGGAGGGGTCTAGATCTTTCCTCCCCCCCACCCTTAGGGTGGGCTCAAAATTTAAATTCAAGACCAGGTTTTTGGGCCCTGGAATTGGTCAATTCCCCCACTATCACCACCCCATGTCAGTAGATAAGCTGAGGATCTGGTCCGTTGGGCCAGAGAGATAACAGCCAAGACCGTTACCCTGCAATTATGCCCAGAAGTGACCTCTCAGATACTTCTCCATTTGTAGGTCCCCTGGGACAGCAGAGGCAGGGAAGGCCTTTTCACC